>NC_137640.1:1405610-1528110 GCF_963383615.2 Lipophrys pholis | reverse complement strand
CTGAATCACAATAAACCCAGAAGGAACCGTGAGACACGTCAGGGGGCTGCGTTTAAGAGGAGTTTGGTACTTCGGCGCTGCATGTTGTGCTCTTCTTTATTGGTACTCAGAGTGTTCCGAGTCAAGTTGATCAAACTCGCTCAATCATTTGAGATTGCTCGCAGAGGCTTACCTTGGTGACGTTTGATCACAAGGAGAGGAGCTGCGCTCTGCTCATGAAGGACAAAAGCTGTTCTTTATAAACTCTCATGAAAAAATGCATTTACATTTAAGAGCATCCTTCAAAGAATTGATCTGAAACAATATGGAAGGCGGGAGGATTTGACTTGATGGTGGATCACGCTGAATATATTTGGACTGTGAAAAAAATCAAAAGGATGAAACATACAAACCGTGTGAAACTAGAACGACGACGTCGCATTAACCCATGGAAACCAGTGTATTACAAGGTTATTTGATCCACTACTATCGTTTCTCATGGTTGATTGAACTGCTTCTTGTTGTCACTGTTTCACACAGATGTGCACACATTTCGTCATTTTTGTGTGAAGAATAAAGAGAAATCATCGGTGGAAATTTCATGCAATTCAGATTTATAGTTTTTTGTGAAAAGTTGTAACCTTTGTTGGCGAAGGAGACAAAATGATGGAGATGATCTTTAAAAGCTTCGTGTCAACAAACAACGGCCTCATGATGATTCCTTAAAGGAAACTTATCTAATGAAATGATGGTTCCACCTCTTCTCCGGCACGCCTGTCCAACCTGATGTCAACTGGAAGCTTTCCCACCTTCATCACCAGCGACGGGAGCTCCTAAACAATGATGATGGCGACCTTATGGTGCAAAAGCCAGCGGCGACGTCTGTCCGCCATGACAGTGACGTCACAGTCCGTCCATGTTCAGGATCAGCAGGAGGTACAAGACCACAATATTTCAACTGTCAAATGACTATTAAACTTAAGGACATCATCGCTGATAAACAACTATGATTTAAAGTTTTTTTTTAATTATATATATATATATATATATATATTTTTTTTTCCCCCAACAACTTTGGTACAGATGCCAGAATTTAAATTAAACAATCTCCTTCAGGGATGAGAGCATGTTCAGTATTCAAGAATTCAACTTGGTTCCGGTCCAGCTCGCCTTCTTCACCCACTTTATAGTGACACTCTTGGCAAACTATGGCTTCGTTTTGTTGGCTTTCATCTCGACCCAACAACGCCGGGAAATCCGGTCAGAAACCACCTGTAATAAATAATAAAAATAAAAATAATAAATCAATGTCAGATTTGTTTATTCGAATTGAACCCTGAAGTTTAGAAAAAAGCTAAATGTTAGACTTTCAAAAAATACACAGATGTATTAAATAGTCATACAATTTAACATTAAATAAACCTTTTTTTTTTTTTACATTAAACATCCAGGCCAGTGGTGACTTTACATAAGCAAGGTATGTCATTTAATATAAATGGTAAATAATCAGATTTTTCTGTTTAAACAAACCAAAACCTGGACATTTTATATATTTATTTTTTAACGTAACTTACATTAGAGATATGAAACAAAATTGTACTTTTTGCATTTGTCGTGCTCCTTTGTTTGTTGTTTGTTGTTTTGAGTGCATTACTTTGTTACGGCTCTGTTTACATGATGACTGTTTCAAGTGAAAATGCAAAACTTTCATTCCATTTTGGTTGTCTGTTTACACGACACATGGCGCCACCGAAAACTTCCTGAGAACGGCTCCCAAGGTGGAACTTTTAGAAAATCCTCCCACTCCATCTCTGTGGATAAGGGGGAAAACAACTTTTTGAAAATGCTTGAACTTGTCTGTCCATACGAATATCTGTGTATTCCGATTGTTATTGTTTATAGTGTATTATCCTCGTGTGTGTTGTGTGTGTGAACAAGAGCACCAACTAGTGGCCGAACATGAAAACGATCAGCATTTCTGCCGTTTCTGTAGAAACAGAAGATCGTTGTCAAAACACTGCAGTGTGAACGAAAATGCAAAATCGATGCATTTTCACTTGAAAGGTTGTGGCGTACAGGGGTTCCAAAAAAACCAAGAAAAACCCAGAACGCTTCAAATGGCGATCTGCTCTCAGCTTGTTGAAATTTCTCTCAGTCAGTTTGATTCATAGAAAATCTGACATAATTGTCAACAAAGCGAGCAGGCCAAAGCTGACTCCCGCTATGGAGGGAGAGAAAACACAATTCATGAGACCCAAAACCACTTCACAACCACTTCAAAGATAAAAGTCCTCCTCTTTTTTTTGTTTTTCCTTGGGGGTTGCAAAAAAAAAAAATATATATATATATATATTTTTTTTTTTTAAATTAGGCAAGTCAGTCAGGCAGACAGTTGGAACAATTCTCCGGCTGCACTGTGCTGCGTGTGTGGCAGAAATACAGATTTCTTTTCTTCTTCTTCTTCTTTTTTTCCCTGACATTCTTTGTACTGTTCTATTTCAGCCTCTTCAAACTCTGGGAGACATTATTCCATCGAAATGAACCAACCAGCCAAGGCTCCCCTGACACTGAGAATTATGCAGCAACCTACTGGAGCGATGTTTCCACTATTCTCTGTAGTGCGCGTTATGCACATGGCTAAAGCCATATGCAAAGAAAACACGCAGACGTACGGCTCATTTATAATGAGCAAGGATGCATGGGCCTTTATTAAAAGTGCCACAAAAGCAGCGAGCAAGGTAGAAAAAGACGGGGGCAACATTTCAGACCGCGGTTTGATTCCCCCCTTTCTTGCTTTTTTTCCCCCCTAACCTCTGGAGCCAAGATTTGTGGCTGTCAAAGTCCTCCAGTTTTGTTCCCGACACTTCCACGGGGACTCTTCATCATGTAAAGTGCTGTTTTAATATGGAGTCCTCATATTGTCCGTCTCTCACTTCCGTCATGCCATTTGCAATCCAGCCAAGGGGGAGGCTGATGAAAGAGGGACGGAGACAAATGATGACCTCCGTAGCACAATGCCGACTTTCAGGGGACGACCCGGGGAAACGTCGCTGGATTCTGACCTTGCCGCGCCGTTTGAGATGTAGTCTTGATTTAATCTTTTTTTTTTTTTTCGAGCTGTTCGGCTGAGTGAGGTCACTTCTTTCATGCAAATGAGGGATGTACTTAAGGATGGACTTAGTGGCTGGAGAGAATGTTGCCTGAAATGTACTCCAAGGTCTTTTTTTTAATCTACTTCATCCTAACTGGGTAAATATATGGTTCAAAAACATTTGTGTTGTGAAGGTTGAACCAAATGAGGTCAGCCTTTAAAAAATGTTGGATCGGATCAGACCATGGTGAGCCATCAGAGTATCGCCAATTAATGAAAATCACTAAAGACGGTGCATCCCACTTGTCTTTGTGGATGTCAAAATCAGAAAATGTTGTCTGAACATACTCCTGACTGTAATGAATGGAACTCCTTTCCAGCTTTGCATCAGAGAGTTGATGGGAGTTGGGAACAGACAGTGTGACAAACCGGTTGTACAGTGAAAACACATTCAGAATGGCCACGGAGTCTCGTCTTGAAGACCGAGCCACGGGCCACGATAACTCACTGAAGAAGCTCCAAGTGAGTATCAATCATTTGCTCATCCAATCAAAGAAGCGGAGATGGCAGGGCTTGGCCATCAGCGCAGTGGAGATTGGGTTTGAAGGTACATCGCACAGAGGCTGATGGTGCATTATCGGCTCCAATTGTTGTAATGCACCCCGCTCTCACGGTGACCTCCGGGGTCTGCCTCCTGCTCGTATATCATCACTATCCATTTAGCCTGACCCACTGACCAGCACGCTCGCCAGCTCCTCTACACGCCCCGGCGCCGGGGATGCTCGCAAACAGGCAGTCAACACGGCATGAAGCGCATGACATAGCTCATAGAAACAATTTCAGAGCGTCAATGCGCCCCCGAAGTAGTCTATTATGGAGCGTGTGAATGAGGAAACAGGATTAGAGCAGCGGTTGGCGAGGGCAGAGACCTGTGGCACAGATGCAACGCTCCATCACGGTCTACAAGCACTTATGGGGAAAGTGAGACAGCAACAAGCTGAGATGAAAAGGAGGATCCCCTCCTATTTTCCTTTCAGTCCCTCCCACTGTGCTTTATCTAACCCTCGACTGGGGTGAATCCTGTTATGGTGTGACGTGAACCCGGGGCACGGATAGACATATGGAAGACAGACAGGGAGAGGAGGAAATCAGGGTAGGGCCCTGGTAAGGCTGATAGACTGATGGGGAAGTGCTTGCTGTGGTTTCCTGGTGTGAGCCAGGAGGGATTCCAGGGCAGGACAATGACAAACTGTTGTTCCACAACGCAACTTTACATATCTGCATTGGAACTTAATTCAAAATGCTCTTGCTTCATGCCTGTATGCAACACATACAATCCGTTGTTGTCTGATAAACAGTGTTCTGACACTTATTTGTGGATAAAATTAAAGGATGGAAATTCCTTTTGAATTCAACTATCCTTGCAATCAACAAACCTGCTGCCATGTCTATAAAATTACTTGTTCCATTCTGCAAGGTAGCAGTCTCAAGTCTGTATAAGAGAAGGTGTGCCTTGGCATTATATCTACAAGGAGCAGTTTTAATGAATATCTAAAGCCAGGCTTCCAGACCAGTACTAGTCCTGCTATCGTTCACCTTGCAGGATCACTTGGTACACAACATTTCAAAAGAAAGCAGAGTGTGTTTTGGTTAATATCATGGTGATCAATCCGACTGGTGCTCCGGTCCTTGAGGACCCACTCCAAAGGTCCAGCACCCACTGGGGGACCGTCGATTGAAAAAATTAATAACTAAACAAAACTGGGTCTTTAAAATTAACTTAACATATTTTGAGAAATCTATTTTATGGATCGGGGCTCAATGGCGAGTGCAAATAACAATTAGTTCACAAACATCTGAACAGAAATCAAGATTCAACCCAATCAAAACTGTTTCGTGAGATGAATTGAGTGAATCATTTTCAAAAGCCATAGAATATTTGTAAAAGCATGTCGTCCTGAAAGGAAGCCGGTTTGGTCATATTATATCATACGTTGTAATTTCCAGGCTTAGGGTGAGAACCTTTGCCAAAATCTTAGTTAAGGAAAGAAATAGGTTGATAATATAAAAGACTTTCTGATAACAGAGTTAGGATCAAGTGAGATGGACAGCATGGATTTATCCACAAAGTGAAGACAATTCTATTTTGCCCTGAACTGTTATTTTCCTTTTCAATGTCCATGTTTCAAGTAGCCTGTTTAGTTCCACATCTGGAAGGGTTCAAGACGCATCACCAAGTCCAGGCTCGGTCATGAGATGAAGTCTAATCTGTGTTCTTCCAGCTTTTACACCTTGTAATTTATTCATGGTTGCATTTCAGAAAGTAGAAATGTGCAACTTGAGCGGATAAAATTGCCTTTTTCCTTCTGCTCACTATTCATGATCTAACATTAGCTGACCTTACGGCAGCATTATTAATGAATCAATGAGTCAGCATTAGACCGGCCCGCACAGTGGTCAACGGCTTGCACAGAGTGATGGAGCAGCACTAGGATATTTTATGGTCATGTGCGCCATAATAAGAGAATTATGACAAAACAAATCACAAAAGTTACAGCATACTGCATAATACAACTATATTACCCATTTTGCTCAACACACAGGTCATTTTACTTCTTTTCTCAATCAAAGCACTTCCTTCTTTTCTGGTGCTGTCTTCACCTCAACCAAGAGGGTCACATCACCTGTACGGGAGTCAGGTTTTCAGCGTCCACAGCCCATAACCGTCTCTTTTTCACTAAAGAACAGATTACAATGAAGAACTGGAGACTCGGCGTCTGTCAGTGATTTCGAAGACAAAGTTCAACGTCTAACTACACTTGGGAGGCGGTTAAAGTACCACATGAATCTCGCTCCCATGTTGGCGAAGTGTCAGTTTGATCAAAATAGGTTGACTTGTCAGGGACAGTATCAAGAAACAATATTTAAGGAGACATATTTTTTTCCAGGTCGCTCCTCCGGTGAATCTGTCAAGTTTATTAAACACTGAGTGAAATACTTACTTTAACAAAAATATCAGTACAAACCACTGAGTCAAGTTTTCTATTCTGTTCTATTGTATTATATTCTAACATTTTGTTTGGCTTTTAAAAGCTTAATATTTCTTAAAATGATTCACATATTTAAAATAGATTTTCAGCCACCAATGGAAAAGAGGCTGAATTTAGAACGTTTGTACTTCCCCACAAAGGGACGAGACGTGAAGTAGAGCGCAATGCATTCTGGGTAGTGAATGAACAAATCTAACCATGCAAATCAGAAGAATTAGATGCAGAAAGAAAAAGTTGGAAAATATCTAGCGTGGAATAGAGGGGAAGGAGTAGAGAGGAGGAACAAGAGAGGAGGAAGTAGAAAGGAGGGAGTAGAGAGGAGGGAGTAGAGAGGAAGACTTATTGATATCTGGTCTCTAGACTACATACTGTATCACGGTTTGGAGCTACCCATTAGCCACGAGCTAACTTGCCTAGCCACCACAGGCTAAAGCGGAGAGACGTCCTCCTTCGGTCTGGACCAAATGAAGGGGTGAAAATTCTCAGGTCCCCCCCCTCCCCCCCCCCCCCCCCCCCAGTGAACCAAGTCCCGGACTATCCCAATGTGAACGGCCCCCTTACTTGTTCTCATCCTTCTAAAAAGTGATATTAAATTGGTCTTCTATTGACTTGACTAATTGAAAAAATTCCAATTCAGAAATTTATGGGATTGATTTTCATGAGCCATTCTCTGCTTGAGAAACTATCAAGCAGATACCTTATTGGCATGCAAGTAGACTGTGTGTGTGTGTGTGTGTGTGTGTGTGTGTGTGTGTGTGTGTGTGTGTGTGTGTGTGTGTGTGTGTTTTCTCAAGTAAAGTTAATTCAACCTTCACACGAGCATCAAGGGAGTGAAAACCTGAAGTGGGACTGAACAGAGTGGGTCAGTTTAAGAAGCATCCTCCATGCTTGCTCCATTTAGATTACCCCGAGCAAAGGCTCCGCAATTATGGCTCGAGCGATCTCTTCAAGTCAAGAGCACAATTACAGTGGAATCACACACACGCCCTCCCATGTTTCAGCCCTCTCCTCCTTCAGCCGGCCGGCCGGCTCAGAGGTGAAGTGGACGGCAGCCACAGACTGAGCACCGCTGCAGAGGAAACAATGCCTACCTGGGGTGTTCTGGGGCGGCTATGACAGAAATGTGTAAAGACCACAACGGCCATTAGATTACACCCACTGCTGGTATGCCGGATCACACAGCTCCCCCGAGTCCAAGTGCTTCTGGAATACAAAACCATTTCATTTTGTTCGATTTCTTTCTCAGAGTTTATGTTTGGAGAGCGTGTCCAAGGCAATAGCACCCAAATTCTTCCCTTGTGGTGAAATTCAGCCAAACAAACATTGTCAGAAATCACAATCATGTTACGTATTTCAGGACATGGCACGTCACTTCTTTTCTTCATTCAGGCACTAAAGCAAGAAGTTGGACCTCTTTGTTTCAGACGGGACCGACCTCAAAATTCACTTTGCTGTGCCCGAGCCCTGTCTATCTCACCAGGTCTCTATAAGTGTAATAAAACACATAAACTCCCATTTCTTTTTGAGCAATCTGCATACGGGGGATTATGTGAAGTAGCCTTGGTTAATGACATGCCATCCCACTCGGTATTGTTTATATCAAGATCAAGTCAGATGTCAAAATCATCAAATGATTGAGAAATATTACACTTAGCTTCTCCAGTAGTTCCCTCTACGCCTCTCAAGAGGAGAAACAGAGACGGAATTTAATTAGGCTCGTCATTGTCATGAGAAAAGGATCAACTACTAAAACCCTGAAGGTGGTGTAGGAACGTAGAGGAGGTTGTTAGTTAGCACTTGATATAATGTTATTTGTATTTGTTTTGATACTTTGACTACAAACACGTAGATAATCCCTACTTGAACCGGGGTTTGTACCCCTCCCCACAATCTGTCCTCTTTTCCTCTCCTTCCATCCCATAAACCCAAACCGGAACAGCAGAGGGTCTCCACCTCTGTTGTATTTGGCGCTATAGAAATAAAATTTAACATAATTGAAATAAAACACCATCGAGTTAAATCAGGATGTTTTCCTGCGGTTCAGGCATCTCGACGACTAGAACTAACCCCAGCTCAACGAGCGTGTTGATTCTTTCAGCCAGCTTAGATATATACTCTTTATTTTATTTTATTTAATCAGCATACAGCTGCATACATATCTGCATTAATTTGCACGAGCGTACACAACATTCTGTCTGCATTTGTGGTGTTTGCATAACGCAGACATGAGCACTGCTGCATATATATGTGTGTGTGTGTGTGTGTGTGTGTGTGTGTGTGTGTGTGTGTGTGTGTGTGTGTGTGTGTGTGTGTGTGTGTGTGTGTGTGTGTGTGTGTGTGTGTGTGTGTGTGTGTGTGTGTGTAAAAGGCAGAGCCATCAATCCCATAAGACTAACTAGATGTAAGCAGAAGGGCTGCTATAATCCAATGGATGCCCCTATAAATAGGATAGACAACGATATAGATTAGCTAGAAGGAGTTATAACTCTGGCCTTAATCAGATTAAAACGTAGATCGGACGGAGCGGAGGAGGGAAGGAAGGAGCGATGGGAAGCAGAGGAGAGGTGGATGTGTGTGAGGCGAAAAAAGATGAAAATGAAAAAGGCGTTATTAAAGAAAGGAGGGGGCTTCCTTAAGTGTTCTCCGAGTGTGTTCTCTCTAATATAACTACATGTGTACTCAAGCTTTTCAGCACAAACATCCCTTCAGAATAAGATCATTCCTTCACCTGTCACTCCTCCCTCCCCCCCGTCACTGGTGATGGATGTTGCCTGCGCTGCAGACTGAGAAGGGAATAGACTGTTCTCTCTGTGCGTTTCGCAGCAATCTGGAGCTGTCAATAGACGTGCGCACGCACACGCCGGCGTGTGAAGCCGTCATGTCTCTATCAAACAACCTGCCGCCTGCATCAAAGGCGTCAGGAACACACAACACATGGTGGAAACAACTCAAAGTTTAGCTGAGCCGGGAGAAGTTCCTCTCTCTCTCTCTCTCTCTCTCTCTCTCTCTCTCTCTCTCTCTCTCTCTCTCTCTCTCTCTCTCTGTCTCTCTCCCATTATCTTTATTCATTTAGATGCTGAAGATGATGTAGCATGTTCAGCCACTAGTGGCTGCTGTTGCTTGTTTTTGTAATGAAACCACACACACACACACACACACACACACACACACACACACACACACACACACACACACACACACACACACACACACACACACACACACACACACACACACACACACACACGTGTAGCAGAGAACAATGGGCTCTTGACCACCAAGTTGGATTGTTATTACGATGACTGTCAAAATAAAACTACCAGGTCCCAGGGGAATATGGACTCTATATGGAAAACCTTGTTTGTATTGTCGGTCTACTGAGCATGTGCAGTACAACTAGTTACTACGGTGGTGGTGCAGATGACCAGCAGCAGCGTTTCTGCCGTGTACATGGAGGTGGAGTGTTTTGAGAAAGTCTCCATTTCCACTGAGGCGCCGATACACTTCATAAGTATTGCATTTTCACGTCAAACCTTATGATGCAAACAGGGAATTCCTGACAAGGACATATAACAGGAAGCCAGCAGAGCAGAGCGGTCATCAGGACGACTTGGTGTCGCCATATCTTATCCAGCAAATGAGCTTTGTAAGCGATCCTGAACTTTGAGCTCCATGCAGTGTGAATCCACAGAGAGGAAACAATCACGAGGAAGGGATAAAGCCTGGAGGCGGCATTCAGATTGGTTTCCAGAGCTTAAAGGACTTTAAACCTCTTATTTTAGCTGCAGCCACACTGTGGAGTTAAACTTCCTGCTGGGCCTAAACGTCAAGGAAGTTTTATTCTCTGAACTGGAACAGGAACGGTGTACAAGGCTCCACTGTGACACTGAAATAAAGACTGTGGCTGAAAGTCTTTCTCAAGATACTATAAGGTTTGTCAGTGACTTCTGAATAGTCCTCATGAAGTGAAAGGAGCATGGCAAAAAGAAAACCATTTCTTTTTTTAAAAACAGGTTTTTATATGACATCACACTGTTGTTCAGGTCATCAGCTTAAGAATAGAAATATTTATTGTACCAGAAAAAATGAATGTCAAATACCTGGTCAATATAATAATAGAATATTTGTATATGCTTGTTGATATTAGGATAAACACAAATCATTATTTTATTCTATCTACCACTTAAATCCAGGTTAGATCACATAATTCGTCCAAATCATGTAGACAAGGAAGAAAATCTGTCCGACTTTTTGAGATATCTTACTAAAACAGCTGTAAAAGCAGCTTGAGGACAAAATAAATAGTGAGCCGGATGTTTACTTGTTCAAACATGCTGGAACAAACACAGAAACTCTCCATCCCGACAATCAGCTGCTCCAAGTGCCAATCAGGAAGTCCTCACTGTTATTATTACTGACAAATAAAGTAATATCCTTCTGAGCCGTCGCGCTCTGATCACACCCACATTACTGACTAACTAGGCCGTCTGGGTCAACAAAACATAGATCAGACTGAATTTGTCCAACACTATGATCTGTCTTGGCTGAAAAAATACAACAGAACAATAAAGAAACAGGGTGATCAGCACTACGAGGACTGCCGCTTACCCAGTTTGACCAAGATAGATCGTTAGACGCAATTAGATTTTCTGCCATTCGTGGGTTACGATGTCTTCACAGGGGCAATGCTTTGGGTAAAACACCTCCAAATATGGCAAAATGAGGCGCAGCACCAATGATGTCCGGGCTGGGACTGATTCTCACTGATCTGCTGGGTCGCTGGCTTCCATACATGGCATGTAAAGCAAGTGGAGACACGCATATTTACAGTAGGGGGGGGGGGTTCACATGGCCTGAAAGGATAAGAATAAGATGTTTTTAAAGGTTCTGTACTGAAACCGTTATGGCTAATGATATATGTGGGCAAGTGACGCATTTCCAGCCCATTCCAAATCCTTTGGAGATTCAAAAAAAACAAGCTCACATTAGTTCCAAACTCCACATTGCGTTCATGTTCATGTAGATGATTTGAATTCACTGTGAACACAGAAAAAATTTAAATTCAATAATAAGGGTGCGTCCGAATAGTGTCTCCTATCTCCTAACAGTCCCTCCTATCTCCTAACAGTCCCTCCTATCTCCTAACAGTCCCTCCTATCTCCTAACAGTCCCTCCTATCTCCTATTTGTTTAAGCGAAGGACCATTTGATTTCTCACTAAGCAAAGGAAAGGAGGCTCAATGCTTCCTTTAGAACCTCCTTTAGCCTATAAACCACTGACGCTTCCTTTAGAACCTCATTTAGCCTAGGAACCACTGATGCTTCCTTTAGAACCTCCTTTAGCCTAGGAACCACTGATGCTTCCTTTAGAACCTCCTTTAGCCTAGGAACCACTGATGCTTCCTTTAGAACCTCCTTTAGCCTAGGAACCACTGATGCTTCCTTTAGAACCTCATTTAGCCTAGGAACCACTGATGCTTCCTTTAGAACCTCCTTTAGCCTAGGAACCACTGATGCTTCCTTTACCAAAGGAGACCAGCTCATGCTGCCCCACAATTCCTTCAGGAGGGACTATGAGGAAGCTCCAGTGCAGGACCTTAAGGTCAGCAGACTACATATGAAGACTAACCTCTCATGAGCAAAAGCTTTTTATCACCTATGAATCCCAGCAGCTTTTATCGACACTTTTTACGTGTTGCTGCATGCATGTGCAGCAAAGAATTTAAAATACTATGACCTTTTATCAGGTCTTCTCGTCAAAAGAGATAACCCCATCTTGTTTTAGGAATCAAACAATATTTGCTTCTTGTTGCAAATTGATTGCACCCGTTGGGATTTTGTCAGTACTTTTACCTCAGCTTGTATCTATGATGGAACGTTTGGTATTTGGCCTGAAATCAAATAATATATTGGGAATGTATCATTGTCTTCCTGCACTTTGTGAGCTTTAAAATGGTGAAATGAGACTTTATAAAGGAGATTGTGCTTCCTGTTTTTTGGAAGTGGAAGCCAGAGAACAGTAGCTCCGAAGCGGGATGCTGGAAATCACAGGAAAGGCCTCCTGCTGCCATAAACATGTCAACGTTTAATGTACATCTAGCAGACAGGTGGTCGCGATACACAAGATGTGAAACTGAAAATACAATCAGGCTGTTTAAATATCACGTTTATGCTCATGAGCAAATTAAAACTTGTTTTGGGTGTTGAAGTCGTAAAGAACACCTCGCGTTTAAAAATATATAAGTCATGAGGAGCGTGACAAATGGAGCTGCTGGGAGTTAAAGGTGTGTGTGTGTGTTTCCACATTTAAATCCAACGTCACTGTAACATCTCAGGCAAGGAGAAGTATTCATCTCTGAAAGGAAGATATGAAAAGAAAAGCACTTTTTAAAAATTAAAACTGCTCATGTTGAAGGTTAATCACGTGTACCGTCGTACATTCTTCCCTTGTTTTATATTTATCTGTTAATAATATATATACATACATGTATATTTGTAGTATTTGATGTAATAATTGAATCAACATTCATGTATAGCCAAGATTTATACAGAGACTACTTTTAATCAAATTTTATTTAATTGTTTCATCTTATGTATATAAACAGTTACTAATAACCTGCAGGTTAACCACCTTTATAGATCCTATACTTAGAACTGCATTGATGTAGCGGAGATTGTGGTGAATTTGATTTCTACAGCTCAGTATTTTAGCTCAGCTGTGTTCCAGCAGCTCAGGACATTAAAGAATTTACTGCTTCTTCAGATGTAATCCCACTTTCAGTTTGGGACGGCTTGGTCAGTACTCACATTGGGTATATACAGTTTGATATGTTCGTACTAATGGCATTTTTATTTTTTTATATTTCTCTAAAGATATGCTACTGGCCCCACACATCACTATGAACACGGCTCAACACGATGTAGTACATATGCCAGGCCTTTGGGGGGTGCTGTGACTCACCAAACAGACCAAAAACGCAGCAGAGGAGACGAAACCAGAGTCCAGAAACACGGAGAAGAGAAGAATACTTCTGCTTCTCCTCGTACTCAAATCCAACATGTCACCTTATTAGACGAAGCAACCTACTATTATCAGCGCCACCTGGAGCATGCAGTCCGCCGTTGTTGTTAAGCGACATCGTGGAGAGGGTTGTGGCGGGGTGGCGACAACATAATCGTTTTCAACTAATGTGCATCTTCGCCCGTCGACATCTCACTTTAGAATTTCCCCATTCAGGAACCCGAATTAAAACAAAACGTTTCCAGGATCCTAAAACGCCGCGCCGTGCGGACGATTGGCCAAAAACCGCTGCGTTTACGTGAACATGGCGTTCTGAGCCCCAACGGTTAAATCCTGTCTACGTTGTAGTGTCATTGCTTACGCCGTTATTTGATCAAATATGTTCCGGCGGATAGAAGCTGATGGATCTTTTGTGTTTTCATGTGACGATGCCTTCGTTCGGTCACCTGCTAAGCTGCATTTACTGAGCTACAAATTCAGGCAAAACATCTGAGACTTTCCTCACTGCCTAAAACTGGCTGTGTGGCACCTGGAGCGGCTTCTCCAACAGTGCTGCAGCCAAGGAAGGAAAAAAAAATGATAAAAAAAAACCCAAAGCAAACTGTGGCACCGTGCCACAGATGGCCCCGGGATTGATGATAAAGCATGTCAACAAGTCGTGTGCAGGTCCTGGAACTATTGATTCCAAACACAGTGTGATCATGCTACAGCCCAGATTGCACTGTGATACCGCTGCTGCTCACACCGAATCCACCTCATACCAGTCAGACCTCTTAGGAAGAGATCAATAGCCGCGGCCAGATAAGGTTGAGAGAGGTCCGCAGCCTGGGGAAGCAGTCCGTGTTTGAAGAGAGAGACTGACACGATACAAGAAGACAAAATACAAAAAAATAAAAAACATATCAGGGGAAGGTTTCATGTCAGCCGGCTGGGATTTCACCATATGGTAAGAAAGCTGGACAGAAAACGACAGTACGCCCTCCAGATTACTGGCTGCAGGAGATTTAAAAACACTGACAACAAAACTGGTTACCTCCACACTAATTCTCCCTTCTACACAAGGGATGTGAGCACTCTTTTCTATATTAATTTCCATCTGAGACCAGCGCTTTTTTCTATGGTCGGGAACTATTTATCTGCATGCTATCATTACTGGGGATGAATGAATTTTCAGGAAAACAACAAGGCATTCATGGCCACTGGGGGTTGAGAATACATCAAGTGCAAGATAAAATGTATCTCTGGTTAGGGCCCGTTGTTCAGAGTGTGTAGACTGAATTTCAATGCAGTAGGAAGATAAACAATAAAAACAAAGATCTGAAGTGATGTTTGTGAAGAGGACACCACACACCTGACACGTTAAACAGACAGACGTGCCCTGAAAATATCAATATCATTAAATTTACATACAATTTTAGTCAGAGACATTTGCATTTCCTTCCTGTCCTGCCCCTGGTACTCCAGCTTCCTCCAGCAGGCCAAAGGCATGATCGTCTAGTTTGTTAGTGACTGATGGAGAATGCTTTCATTATTTATTCTCCTGAATTGTGAACACATATCTATTTTGTAAAAGATGTACTGGAAACATAGTTCCACAATGTTGTGATCAAATGTGTAATATGTGTATTTGTTTCAGGAGGTTTTTCAAGATTTTCAAGTTAAAAGCCACTGAAAACGCTCCGACTCCGTGGAGACAGTGGAAACGCTGCTCCTGGTCCTACGCACCACGGCCATAGTAAAGAGTTCTGCACATGCTCAGTAAAGCGCCATAGTGTCACGGCACGGCCCTTAAACTCCAGACTGAGATTGGCTCATCATCAGACCAACGCTCATCATAGACTTTTCTTAGTATTTGTACTTATCTGGCCTGTCTGCCACTCTCTCTCTCCCTCTTCTTTTCCTCTCTCTCCCTGTCCTATCCCATGTACTTCTCCCCCCAACCGGTCAAGGCGGATGGCCGTCCTTCCAGAGTCTAGGGTCCGCCCCACGGTTTCTTCCTGAAGAGGGAGTTCTTGAACTTCTCTCCATGCGAGGGAGTTTTTCCTGGCCACTGTTGCTTGTTACACCTGCTTGCTTTGGAAGGGTTTAGTTGGGTCCTGTTGTACTCTATCATTGTAAGAGCGCTTTGAGATGTTTGTTGATGTGATTTAGCGCTTTACAAATAAAATTGAATTGAATTGAATTGAATCATGACTCCCAGTCTATATTCTCCTGGGACTTGGTAGTTTTATTTTGACAGTCACCGTATTAACAATCCTACTTCTACGAATGTCCGTGTTCTCCCATTGTTGACGTTTAGAGCGTATTGTTCTCTGCATGCATGTGTGTGTGGTTTCACTGCAAAAACAAACAACAGCACCAACTTGTGGCCGGACATGCCAACTACAGTGTTTCTGCCGTTTGCCTGTAAACGGAGAGTGCTTTTAAAACATTGCTGTGCAAAACACAAAACATTTTGGACACAAAAATGTGAAAAAGATGCGTTTTCACTTAAAACTATGGAACCATTTACAAAACTTTTAAACATCTGAGTCCATAACAACAGGTGATCGAATACATCAAATACTTCATTGGCTTCTTTTACACTTTTGATCCCAATCACCTATTTTCTCTATGGCCAGCCAACTAGGGAAACCTTTGTTGGATGGTCCCGTCTTCAATTAAACGATGATATTCCGCAGCTACAGTTATTTCTTTATGAACTTTATAACCACAGAAGATGGTGACAACCTTTCAAGGAATTCTTTTCAAAATAGTGTTTTTTTAGAATATAAATTACTCTCAAAACATTGAATCTGTATTTATTTGATGGAATAACTTCAAGCTACTGTAGCCATCGGTGGTCGTATTACAAATTCAAGGGAATGTCAATAAATCAATAAAGTGGACGAATAAAACTGTCGGTAAAATCTTCACATCAACTCAGCTTAATTCATACGCGCTAATGAGAACTAATAAATGTGATATAAATGCTTGATGTCAATCTAAAGTCACACACAGATGGGAAATTATCAACTGAAGATTTACAGGAGCCGCTGCATGAAGGGAAAGCACATTTTGGACACCAGCTCCGTCACGGACGTCTTCATCTTGTACGAGCCTTGCAAGTTTCCAGAGACATATTTCCAGTTCACCTGCAGTGTTGAGAAATCCTCAGGTAGAAATGAGAACTATTGATCGCTCACATCCTGAAGGATGACCACAGCTTCCTGTGCTCTCATCATCTTACAGTCCCAGCGCATGTTTACTTGTTGAATCTATTGATCTCGATTCGAGCTAGACACGAGCTACTGGATGTTACGGTGTGCTTATGAAAAAATAAATGTTCCAGCATTGATCGCTGCTCAGCGACTGAAGGCGATGTGACTGATTTTGGCGTTCTAGAGCACTTTCTATGGGCAGAGAGTGAATGGTATTTCAAAAGAACGGTGACAAAACATTCAGGAAACCTGCACCTTCTCACAATGACATACATCTAGAGCTACACTCGGTAGAGCGCAGGTCTTCGCCAACGCCACATTTGTTTGTGGAACCCAGTTAGCATTGCTAGCATGTTAGCCGTTAGCTCATTTCAATGCTAACGAGCCTGTCAGGTTCAGCTACATCACTGTGTGAAACACTGAGTAGGGAGCGTCTCCATGGAAACAGACGCTGATCTCCTTGGATCTCCTCCATGAGGCGACTCTCTCATCCACTTCATGGGACACTTTTTCACAGTTTTGGGGGATTTAATTGGAAACGGTTCATCGTTAACATCCCAAAATCTAATAGATTGGTCCTTGGATGATGAAAAAATAATCCCTTGTGTTTTTTGTGATAAGTTGGTCAAATACATACAAACAAATAAATAAATACAAGCAGGCATAAACATAACCTTCACTTCAACTTTTGTTGTCGGAGGTAAAACATTGCTGAGGCCCTACTACTTCCCTGATGTGGCAAACCTTGATCGAATCATCAAGTCGAGGTATAAAAACAGTATATACTTCATTGGGATTAAAACAATCCAGAGTCCTTTAGTGAGAATATCAGCTCACTGCTGTGTGCTGACTTAGCCCAGTGACAGTTTCTCAGATTACTTCAGGCCACATGCTGAACCAGAGCGCTCTCTCTCCCTCGCCAGCCCTGTCGCTCTGTCATCCTCCGGCTCTCCCAACTGCTGAAATCAGAGGAGCTCTCTGTCTGTCCAATTCTCGGGCAGCTAAATCAATTCCCTTCAAGCTCAGCCGATCCCAATCACTTGAAAGTGATTGGTGACTCGCGCTGAGGCTGCGCCGAGCCAGGACGTCCCCCACGCTATCCTCTACGCCATCCCCCACGCTATCCCCCACGCTATCCCCCACGCTATCCTCTACGCCATCCCCCACGCTATCCTCCATGCCATCCTCCACGCCATCCTCCTCGCCATCCTCCCCGCCATCCCCCACGCTATCCCCCACGCTATCCTCTACGCCATCCCCCACGCTATCCCCCATGCTATCCTCTACGCCATCCCCCACGCTATCCCCCACGCTATCCCCCACGCTATCCCCCACGCTATCCTCCATGCCATCCTCCTCGCCATCCTCCACGCCATCCTCCTCGCCATCCTCCCCGCTATCCTCCATGCCATCCTCCACGCCATCCTCCTCGCCATCCTCCCCGCTATTCCTCCCCGCTATCCTCCTCGCCATCCTCCTCGCCATCCTCCACGCCATCGTTTCCTACTGTGGCGGGGAACCCAAACATCAGCGGCTCCTGTGGCTCCGTGGGCCCGAACCTTCACAACTCAATGAAAAATCCAATGAATAATGCATGACGGTCACTAATAAGAGATCAGCACTTAAGGTTTTATTTATTATATTACTATCTTTGTACAGTGCCACGAGTATCCTGTATAACCTAATTTCCTCTCATTGTTCAATCAGTCATTTCAGGTGGAATCAGCATTAACTGCATTCACACTGCAATGACAAACATTTCTGCAGCAGTTTCAGTTCAGAAAAGTCACTTTATCTAATGTGATATATATTTATTTATTGCTCAAAGTGGCAGTATTTTTAATAAAACGCATTTTAATGTCATTTTTGCCGTTATCTATGACTTAAACATTTCTTGGGCACTCAGTGAATTTCTTGTGAATTGAACATTTTAAAATAATATATTAGTAGTAGTATAATGTCATTAATAAATAAAACACCAATACAATATTTAAAGTAAAAATAATTATAATTTAACTCCTTTTTATCACATTTGATTGGAGTGTCGTCATCAATTTAATGTGTTATTTGCAAAAATTGTGTCTAAATATGGCTTTTGCTTTAGATGCATTGGACAAATCCTCAAAAATGTCACTTCCACTACCTTCATGAGTGGAATTCATTCCATCACTTCATGGTGTCAAAACACATTGATGTTGAAGTTGTCATGAGAAACGTGGAGCAGAAGTACAATTTGGTTATCGTCATAACTTCTGGATTTACCGCACAAGCCATAATAATGTCACTGTTCATATAACGTCAAAAAACATCTTGTTAATCAATATAATAACCAATATAAATGACGGACTTTCAGTTTTTGAGGGTCAATGATAAATGTTTTAAAACTGTATTCCAGAATATCAAAACAAATTAAATAATCCTTCACCATACTCAGTGAAATGTGATCATATCGAAAATACAGATGCATAACATGATGCCTAGTAATTGTCAATTTATAATTGAAAACAATTTTGTGTGTGTACATTTGAAAATGTGTATATTTACACATTTATATTATCGATAAATCCAAATTAGTCTAAATAGATTTTTGTATGCATCTGTATCTTGTACCTGTTGAAACATGCCTGGAACAAATTAATCACGAAAAAGACATTAACAGAATAAAGGTGCAAATAAATGTCATGTGACATTTACAATGTGAATATAATGTATAATGTGTTGGCAAACATTATATCGATGCTAAGCGTGGTTAAAAAAAAAAAGCCCCACCGCTAGAAATATAATTTACACATAATCTATAGCCCCAATATAATCAGAATGCATGTCCTGTTCTGTTTCTATGTCACTCAGAAACTATCAATATATAGAAAAATACACAAGAGGCTTTATCTTGTAAATTGCCCCTAATTGTAATAAAGTGTGAAATAATTGCAATTGTAAGTACGCACGTAAAGAAAAAAAAGTGATAAAGTAAGAAATATTTTGGGGCTGGACAGACGTGAGAGTGATGAGAAGGCGTTTGTGTAGCAGAGCCAGTTAGAGAGTCGGTTATCTTCCAGCAACACCCTGCTTTTTGCCTTTTCATGGGAATCTCTCATTAACGCACAGCAGCGGTCACTGATAAAGAGAATTGGATTATTGTGATTAATACTGTGTGTCACTTGGAATGTCTTTAACAGTATGAATCACCTCGCATTTCCCGAGTACGTGCACACGAGCTCAAAAGAAAAACTAGTTCCACAGAGGCCTCAACACAGTTTGAAAAAGGTCAGAGAATCTGCTTGAAGGTTTCCAGGTACACATTTCTCACACAGACACTCAATAAAAGCAATGAAGATACACTCACAGCATGAGATATGACAGTAACGTGAAGAAAGAGTGTGTGTGTCTGAGTGTGTGTGTGTGTGTGTGTGTGTGTGTGTGTGTGTGTGTGTGTGTGTGTGTGTGTGTGTGTGTGTGTGTGTGTGTGTGTGTGTGTGTGTGTGCTTTCTTGGCAACAGAGCAACATCTGCCTTGCCTGAGGGCCAGATAGAGTCTAGAATAAGCCAAACAGTTTCCACTCAGTATCTTGGTTAAAGAAAGAGCCGGTTTGCTGCCTGTGCTTTGCTCTATATCCTGACCTGAATGCATGTGAGGAGCCTGTAATCCTGCTTCAGCAGCTGATCTCAGACCAGTGAAAGCTGCACCAAGGACTCAAACACAAGGAGGAAAAAACAGCCTTCAGTATACAGAAAGTCTTTTGTCTGTCCTTTATACACCACAATTCTCTGATTATACACATGGTTGGAGTTCTTCAGAAACGCTGCTCAATTCACCACCATGCTGCTTTTCTTGCTTTCTTGCCCCCCCCCCCCCCCACACACACACACACCTTGTCAATGCTGAGCGCTTTATGGCGCCCGTGGGGTCTGTTATGAACCTGCAAGGTTAGCGCTCATAGATCTCAGCTCTGCAGCTCTACACTAATACAATCACTTAACATGCTTCCTCTGCTGGCAGGTTAGATGAGCAGCGCTGTCTTTGGTCATCTGAACGCTGACGGAGTCACACCCCACCCACCCACCCACCCATCTTCATGATTTTAAACCTGCTGGGGTTGTGAGGCCAGGGCACACGGTGGCAGCTTTAACAAAGGTGTGTTAGTAGTGATGTCATCAAACTGAACATCGAGACCTCGGACCTGCTCTATAAATGGTTTTTGGCCCGTCGGGGTTTGAACGGTATCAAGCCGCATTCACACAAACAGATCGCTGGACGACGGCGCTGACTCGCATCGAACACAATATTTCTGAAATGTGTTAGGCTCACTGTGGTTTGATTCAAAGTGACAAAGAAAATATTGTACAAATGTGTGAAATATTTCTTTTAGAACTACACAAAGCTGTGGGAACTGCTTTAGTCTTCCTTCTTCTATTTATTTATTTATATTTACCTGTAAAGCTCCTACCAACCAGACTCCATATTACCTTAAAGAACTGTTAGTCCATATCTCCTCAGAAGAACTCTTGGTTCTCAGTGCTGCCCCCTGGAGGTTCCTAGGTTTTCTAACAGTAAAATGGGAGGCGGAGCTTCCAGCTCCCAGGCTCCCCTCATGTGGAATCGGCTCCCAGGATCAGGCAGGGAGGCTGAAACAGTCTCCACATCGAAGGCTTAATACTTTTCTGTTTAACAAAGCGAAGCGTGAAGCTGCTTCCGGACCCAGGACCATGTTCTTGTGGAGCTGCTTCCGGACCCAGAACCATGTTCTTGTGGAGCTGCTTCAGGACCCAGAACCATGTTCTTGTGGAGCTGCTTCAGGACCCAGAACCATGTTCTTGTGGAGCTGCTTCAGGACCCAGAACCATGTTCTTGTGAAGCTGCTTCCGGACCCAGAACCATGTTCTTGTGGAGCTGCTTCAGGACCCAGAACCATGTTCTTGTGGAGCTGCTTCAGGACCCAGAACCATGTTCTTGTGAAGCTGCTGAAGGTTTAAACTGCTGGGAAACCTGATGAGGGTGAATCCATCAGATTGTGTTCTTCGTTTAAAAGGCCTAATCCAAATTACAGCTGGATGTGAAGTACAATCTCCTTTTTCTGTTGTTTTTAAGAACATTGAATGATTCTCCACAAACTGGATGTTGTTCATAAGCCTAAACGTCCTACTAGTAAACTTAATCTACATTTGAAAAGTGGATATTGAATGAATGGATGAAACTTTATTTCAAAGATACAAATAAAAAAGACTAAACTGTATATTTGTTAATAATTATACACAAACTGTGGAAGTTAATTATGTTCAGGTTCTCAGTGCTGACACAGATTTACACCCACCATGCACGTCTTAAACGAACTGCACCAAGTGACAGACAGATCATTTGCATTTCCAAGAAGTAATCAAGGAAGACACTTCAAACTGGAAAGACAGCGAGCGAGAGAGAGAGAGAGAGAGAGAGAGAGAGAGAGAGAGAGAGAGAGAGAGAGAGAGAGAGGAGAAAACAGTGCGTAAAGGAGAGAGAGTTGATTAATAGAAGGTGTATAATGAAGATGGATGCTGGTGGAACCACGACGAGCTGAGGTCCTGCCGTGCCATCATGTTGGAGTGGGAAACAGAATTATTAATAATCGTATATATTAATATTGATGATTAAGTGGTCGATATCAGTGGTTAGCTTTGTGAGTAGCCTCAGCAGTGTGTTACATAACATTTGGAATCATTATAAACATTGAAATCTATCAGGGAACAACAGCGGACATTATGTGCTTCGCACCCCGATGAAGACTTTGGTCAGACGTGAGAAAGAAAGTCTCACACAGATTAATGGAGTCAATCTGAAAAAGTCCAAATGAGAATTTTTTTAAAAAGGTTCAATTCTGAGAAGAGAGACTAACTGTAATGCTGCGTAATTTAAAACTATGAATACTTTTTTTCTTAACGCAAAACTGCTTTCCCTGTTGTTGGTGTGAGAGAGATGAATTATAATGGTTAATATAAATATAAATATAAATAAAATGGCATTTCAAAAACCATCCATACAATAAAGTTTGCAGACTGCGTCCCTCTATCGGGGGAATGTGTCTGGAGCTGCGTCTCAAAGGTTTACCTTCCATAAAAGGTACCTGGATGTATTTATCTAGTTGTGTTTTGAATTTTATGTTTATGTTATTATTCATAATGGAACGAATCTCCCCGGTAGCATTTCATTTCACAGGGTCTTTCCAAAAGCAAGACGACAAAAGGATGATGCACGGTGATGCTAAGAGATGTCCTTGTTTATTTCTTGACATTTGAATGACTTTCTTGATCACATGACAGGCGGTGCAAAATGGATGACTCCACTTCAACGCCTGCTCGTCTCAGGCCCGTGTGCATCTCAAAGTTTTCAAGTGAAAACTTGCTGAAATGAGACGTCAGCTGTGCGGTCCGGAGCGTCTCCATGGCAACAGACATCATCTTCGATCACCTCCATGAGGTGCCTCTCTCATCCGCTATGTATGGGACATTGTTTTCACAGCTTTTTGAGATTTATTTGGAAACAGTTTGCCGTTAACGTTCCAAAGTCTAATCACCTCGTCCTTGAATGATGACAAATCATCCCTGAAGATTTCATTCAATTTGGGTTAATAGTTTTCACGAAAAGCTGGTAAAATACATACATACAAACCAATAAATACACGCAGACAAAACATAACCTTCCCCCAGCTTTCATTGGCGAAGGTAACAGCAGCACCCACTAGTGGCCCAACATGAAAACTACACTGTTTCCAGTGTTTGTCGAGTCCATGTAAACGGACAAACAAGAGCAGAATCGATCAGATGAGTGTTACTTGTGTTGAAGGAAGGTTTTCAGCTGCCTTTGGCGTTGACGTGGGAACAAATGTCATTAGCATTAGCCTTCCCCGGGAAAACCAACAAAGCAAACCTGAGGATCGAGCCGCAAAAAGGCCCCAACAATTCATCAAGAACCATCATGGCAGCACAGAGGTGGAGCCATCAGATCCACAAAAAACCCAAAGCAATAGAAAGCAATAGGATCGTACGAAGTCCCTCTGAAGAAGGAAATTTGTGAGGCAGATGCACATTCACACTCATCTCCTCGCTGGCTCCTGCATTATTCATCCAACAAAACTTTCTGTTGTCCTTTATTACAGATATCGATGACTTGCGTTCAATGTAATGTTTCCAAACCGACCATGTCAGTACAATGAGAATGCGCAAAGTGCTGATTGTTGGCTTTTGAAAAGAATTCTTACGCCAATAAATAATTCAGCTGAATTCAAATGAGTCAGAACAAAAAGAAGTGGCGAGCGGCGCTGAGCAGCAATGCATGAGGGAGACGAGGGGAAACAACAGGATCTTCCTCTGTCTCCTCCACCTCCTCGTTCGCTTTTATCTCCCATATTGTTCTATTATTTCCACCGGGAAAAACAAATGAATACATGGAGAGTGCTGAGAGGAGCGGCGCAGAAAAGGGAAGGCTGACCTTTGAGAGGATTATAGGATTTGTTCGAGAATAAAGGGAGAAGGCAATATGGCAGATGGATTCTGTAAAATAGACTATTTAGCAGAGAGTTGCTGGGATGGCGGGAGAGAAAGGGCGACAGGAGGGGGGGGGGGGGGGGGGGGGGGGGGGGGTCGCCGTGGTAACGCAGGTTGTTGATGAGCCGCGTGCCGCACTGTCACAGCCACGGCAGTTTGTCTTTATACTTGGTGGGCATTGGGGGGCGTTCACTTGATGGATCGCACATTTACTGCTGAACTTATCAATACAATACTGTTTGCATGAGGACGGCCATTTATCCTCAAAGTTCTCAAGGAAGACACATCCAATGCCCGGATATACATTTCTGCACAAACTTACTAAACTAATCATACTTCAGAAATCCTCTTGGGGAAATTCTTTTTTTTTTTTCCCCCGGCATCAAGCCATCCTATTACTAGGATGTGGAAACACATTACTGCGTTTCAGTAGTCGCCTGTCAGCCGTGGGATTTGAACCTGCCAACTCCCGATCACAAGTCTTCTTCTATAAACTCTATTCCACCACTGCCCATTAACAGAAAAGGCAAAATAAGTTGATTTTTCAAATTGACACAAATGGAAAAGTGAGAGATATTGTAGTAGTAGTAGTAGTAGTAGTAGTAGTAGTAGTAGTAGTAGTAGTAGTAGTGTCTCTACCATGAGTCCACATTGACTGACAGGAGGTAACATGAAGCAGCTTTAAGGCCCCGTTGACACTATCACACACTTGTTTTTGTGTATAAATATGCACGTACATAATTCCTTTAATAGGTTCTGGTAAATTCACAGGATTTAGTTGGAGAAAGAAGCTCTAAAATCTGCATCTTTGAAAATATGGTGGACACAGACTGATCTCCGTATTACTGTCTGACAGCTCTCTAATGTAAAATACAAACCCTGGCAGCAGCTCATCTAATTCCACTGGAAGCGTTTCTGACAAAAGTACTGGATACTACAAAGATTAATTCCTGAGAAAATTGACAACTTAAAACATCTATTCTAATATTTATAACAACAAATGTTCAATGCGACTATACTTGGTATGTCTGCACGTAAAACATGGTTATTGTGGACACTGATCCTACAGAACACGGCCAGTGTACCCGGAAAACTTTGAAATAATGATATTCATTAATGTCATGATACTAGTCTTTGTGTTTGATCTGTTTCATGTGCTGCTGTCGTCAGAAATGACAAATAAGGACTAAATACATACAGAGATGTCAAACTAAATCAAACATCTGCGTATTTATAGGTAATACTATTACGTATGCAGGTACGCCATTTAGTATTTTCAGTTCCATTCAGGCTTACATCTTATACAGTATTGTACAAATGAAATTAAGAATTATTCAAAGCTAACATGAGTACAATGTATTTCACGGTTTCAAATTAATTTTGAGAAATATTTACAGCCTCAGTTTTTTTTTAAACATTATACTGTGTTTTTACTGATAAAAAATAAAGTAAAGTTTCCAAATAGGATAAAGGAGTATTTGAAGAGCAGGACTAAAAACGTGCTTAATTCTTCCTCTATCTTTCCGTTCATGTAAAAGTAGATAAAGTGGATTTTGTTTGTTCTTTTGTTTTTGTTTTATTCATCTAAATGTTTTTTCTTCTTTTTAATGTCTGTATGTCCAGAATAAAGATTCATTCATTCAAATATCATGTCTTGTGTTTGCAGCTTCAACATTCCCTTTGAATTTTGTTGCATCAACAAAAAGACTCTTGGCTGCGATGCTAATGCTTCTTCTCTCTGATGGTTGTATTCTAGTTTTCATGAAAGAGCGAACACATTAACAGTAACTTGTAAAAACGAAACAACTAAGACTGGAAAATAATAACTTAATAAGCACTAACCCCCCCCGCTCCTGCTGGTCCGCCCTCCTCCCTCGCTGGCCGCCGTCTCAGCAAGAGGCTCCTTCCTATCTGACCTCTAAAAATATGGCAACGGCAGATTTGTGAGTCCTGCTGATAACCAATCAGATGGCTTTTGTCGTGCGGGGCATACAACCCCCGTCAAGATCTAAATCACATTTTCTCTTCATCGTTCTCTCCCCCGGCCGCTCTGTCTTCTTTACGGCTTGTTGGTGATGGTTTTACTTGGTGCCGGCAGATAGTGTGGTGGATTTCTCAGGGGGCTGTGGCAGGAGGGGAGGGGGGCGGGGGGGGGTACTGACAGCCTGAGAAACCTAAACAGAGCAAAACAGGCCCGACCGGGGAGACGGCGGCGGAGATGTGCAAAAAGAGGACAACAAAGCAGTTAGGGAGAATTAGTACTTTTAACAAAGTGGGAGAGACGGTGGCGGCGGCCGAGCGGCAGGTCGGGTCCACATGCAGCCTGCAGCGATCAGAACCGCCACGCCTCGCCTGCTTTGATCCTGCTGCTACACATGTCCATCTGCTTTACTTGCCCCATTACACACTCGCCAGGCAGCCGCATGAGCTCGCAAGCACATGCACTTATGCTGGAGCATACATCCGCGTGCTGGCCTAGCCAAGGCTTTGATCAATAAATAACACGGCCACATGGGGGGGTGGGGGGGTAGGGGGGTGGGGGGGTAGGGGGGTGGGGGGGTGGGGGGGTGCATGCACACGGGTATCTACACACGGTGTCTGGTAATAGCTCACAGTGGAGGGATGTAATCTCTGTTTCTCGGCCCATCTTTCCATCTGTCCACCGCTTCAGTAACTGGCTAATCAGTTTCACTCCCAGCCTCTATAGCGGTCAGCCAGACTCTCATCACACCTGCCGGCCACACCGCCAGGACCGCCATCCAGGTACAACCGCTGGACTGACCCCAGATGATGTTCTGCAAGATTATCTTCATTGTCAAATGTAAACTTAAGAATTGTGTAACTGGTGCATCAACCAGTGACTCTGTCACTATTTACAACAATGCTGACAAAAGCACAGACCAGATAAATCTTGTTCCTCAAATATTTCTTATCATCTTGAGCAATTGATGCTGTTTGTAGCTTCCCAACTGGGCAGGCTAATGAAAACTTGATCTGGAGTGTGCCGGAACGATAAAAACAAAGAAAATACATCCAGAAAGAATCATTGCACAGCGGTAAGCGTGCATGTAAATATTCCCTTCTGATGAGACATCTCTGTGCATACATTCAAATTCAATCATACCAGAATAATCCATCACTCACATTGTCAATTTGCAACTTGCATTCTTTCTTTTAAAATCGTCGCCTTCAACAATGCAACCGATGTGATTAATTCCTGGGGGAGATCCCACTGAATCATTTTACAGTCTGATACGGTTCCCAAAACAATGGAATCCACTTGTTAAATTTGAAACACTAGTCACTTCAATTAAAGGGTGAAAATGTGTGCAATCTGTAAGGTCATTCCTGCGACCATGATGGAGCGCCGGTTTTTGACACTGCTGTTTTAGAGTGATAGTCGGCTCAGTTTAAAACATCTGTATGTGGAGGTTCGGGTGGACGTTTCAACAAGCCATGAGATTAAAACCCCCCATTAATGAGTTTGAGTGGAGCACTTGTGATTATTTTTTTGTTGTTGTTGTTGTCATGTTGATAGAGACTGGTGAGCTTGGGTCGGAACAACTGTCACATTTAAAATCCATTTTAAAAACAACAAAATGAAAACCAACAGCACTCATCCAGAAACACACTATTATTTCCACATAATCTGCATCAGAATCTGCTGTGATTGTTCGCTGGAGAGGATAAAGAGAGACCCGGGCTAATACATGCTAAATACATAGAAATGGTAGGAATAAAAGCAGAAGAGAAAAAAGAACATAAAGTGATATGAAGTACTAGGCATCACTAGTAAGGCCTGATTGGCTCTGTGTGACTGGGGGGAGCAGATTGAGAGGATATAAAAACATCCTAAAAAAATAAAGACACACACACACACACACACACACGCACGCACGCACGCACGCACGCACGCACGCACGCACGCACGCACGCACGCACGCACGCACGCACGCACGCACGCACGCACACACACACACACACACACACACACACACACACACACACACACACACATATATATACCAGCAGACTTGATGCTGACTTCACAAGCACCTTAAAAAATCGGCGGTATGAGGTTTAAAATATTACAGGACAAATTCTGGCATTTAGGGAGCGTTCACACAGGAGAGTCCGGAACTCAGTTCTAATATTACATCATTTCTAATATTGTTAAAATGGCAAAACAAACTAAATACACATGTCTGTAAGGTAACATTATCAGAATTGTTGGCCATCAGCCATAACACTTATTTTCTCTTGGATTGTTTTTTTAAGGCTTCGTGTCACAAGATCCCGTTTGTCCTCTGGATCTCTGCACATCTGGATTCTCTCTGGAAAAAGCTTCAGTTTCACTACATCCAGACTTTCTCCAGGATTCAAGACTCTTTCCTTGACAAAGTCTGGAGCTTTTTTAAAATATTGATATTCTGGCTGGAGCTGCCGCCACGCCATCTTTGATATCCCACAATCCCTTGGGGCAGGTTTCCCAAGATGGCGTCAGTCAGGAAACATCAACAGTTTGATGGTTTGTCTGGAAACTTCTGGACTTTGGTGTGAAGGATTGAGGAACCTGCAGGTTGGAATGAGAGGAGGTGGTCTGGTTTTGATGTGTTGATTTATTCTCTGGGTAGAAGTGAAAACTTTTATGGGAAGTAGATTTTAAAAATTTATTCTGGTAGAGTAACTTTAAATGCCTTAAAGTCTAATTCATACTCCATATGCAAACGGCACTGGAAGGCTACGGATTAAGACGAGCCACCTCTGCACAGCCTTAGCATAGCTTCCATTAGCCTCTCTGCCCACTCACTGAATGAAATAGATGTTGAGCCAAATGTACTGGACAAACAAAATGAGCATCGGCACACAGAAAATAAAAAACCCAACTAAACAGGACACCATGACAACATAATGCCGAAAACAAGGGTGCCTTCCAAGCTGCTGTTAATATGAAACATGCAGCTGAATGCTCAGAGATTTGTAATGTAGCTGCTCCTTTTAGCCAAATTCTTGTCGTCATTAGCAAGGTTTAACTGCAGATTAACAGGGGGGGGGGGGGGGGGGGGGGGGGTTTACACTGAACTGGATTCTCACCAAGGCTGGAAAAAGCACACCCGTACAGGACAGACATCACTACTCCCAGCCCAAAGGATTATAAAAACCTCCCGTTCCATCCATTAAACTTGAAACCCAAATCTGTAATTAAATGGTATGAAACACTGGGTCACATTGAGCTTGAACAAATCAAAAGAATTGAAATATTAAGATGAATCCGCTCATGTGCAGCTTTTATCAACGCTAAATATTGGGACAGGTTGTTTTATTTTTTATCTCTTTGATCTTTTGCAATTATTTTTCTTGAAGAAATGGAGGAAAAATGATCTTGAGAAATGATCTTTCTTCTGTCCAGCAGTGGAGTTGTGGCTCAAGGCAGGACAGTGAGAAGAGGGATTACTGTGGCGATAAGTCCAACATGTCTCAATGCAGCTTGTCCACTGATCAGAGCCGCGCTGCCTTGAACTGCAGAGGAACGATCCAGAACATCCCAGCTGCATGGAGGAGCTCAGCTGACGATCGTGTCGCTGCGCTCTCACACCTTCTGCTGCTAATTAATGTCAAGGGTGCAAACCATCAACGCAATCATTGAGGAAAGTTTCCACACAAGAAAGATTCTGGCTGACACCATCCAGAGTAACCCAGATGAGAAAACCTGAAATAGACTCGTCAACACTAAAAGATCTGAATCACAGTGTTCAGTATTCTCCACAAACTGTACTGGAAATGTCCTGTTGCCAAATGGAATTTATGAACTAATATTAAACAGTTGTATTGATTCATATAAGAAAGAGAGAATCACAGTATCTTACCAGAGTTAATGTGATTTCCACCATAATTATCACTAAATGTATATATATATATATATATATATATATATATATATATATATATATATATATATATATATATATATATATATATATATATATATATATAGAGTGTAGTTTTTACATGCAATATAAACAAAGTCAATTAACCAAATCACTTTTATTTAATTTACAGGACAAAGAACTGACGGCACCAACAGGATGTGGTTTGGTTGCATAAGTATTTTCTGGTTTTATGCAGATTTCTTTTGGTTTTGTCAGAATTTAAATACTACAGCCAAGTGGAATCCTGAAATCCATAATAATCTCTGAATAGAAACTCTGGGACTGGACCCCTGGTCCCTTGTCTTTCAGATCTTCAATTATCATTGAACAATTTGTATTTAGTAGAATTTAATTAAACCCTACCAACAAAATAAGTAGTTTTATTCTGACATTGTTAACAAAATAATTTGAAATGACTTGTTCCAACATTTGCATGTTTTTTAAAGATCTACTGTACGGCTTTTACAGTAAAACTCTGCATCAGTGAAGCAGTTAACTTCTTCAGCTGCATCTTCTGAGCATCTTCTTAATAAACTAATCATCCTTCATAAATGCTTCATAAATCGGCTGAAGACTGAAGGTGAAAACCTAAAACTTTGTATATGTACATTTACGCAACAATGGTACTGGGAGTCACTGAAAATGCAAATTTTGGAGAAAGTCTACCAAGGTGGAACTTTTTGACAAAGCCACGACTCAGCCTCCATGTTAAAACCAAGAGCGCCATCTGGTGGAGTCAGAGAATAAAGACAGTGGTTCATGAAGCCTCATGAAGCTTTTCAACACTCAAGGTGACCAAAGTGCTTTTCCAGTAAAAACAGACAAATGAGAAAGAAAAGAATTAAAAATCAACAAGGGTTAAAACATATACTATATCAACAAGAGTAAAATCAAAACGAACCAAATTAAAATAAGATAAAATAATTGAGGGAAAACTGGGTCGGATCCTTTAAGGGTCTAGTTTTGTCCCCGACTCGTTTGCATTGATGCTTCCTGGATGTGGAATATTTCAGCAACCCGATATCATGGAGGTGTGTACTCCCAGTATTTGTGTGTTTAGAGTTCACATTTGTTTTTTGTTTTTTAATTTCCCCGGGTAAAAAAACAAACTTCTTGTTGTTCTTGCTGATTAACTTTTGACATCTTGATAAATACTGTGATTACGGTTTGCATTTTCATGCTTGATCTGGCGAGGTGGTGATTCTGAGGAGCACACTGTGCCAGGTATGTGTCTCGTCTTTTAAATTAAACTCCTCAAGTCCCAGATGCAAATGGCCACAAATGCCGTTTAATATCCACAGCAGCCTGTCCCACGATGTGACGAGTGAAGTTAGGACAATGTAAAGCCAATATTTGAGACTAATCAGTGCATACTGATCAAGCCCCGAGTGAACTGCTCTGGTTAGACGCTCTGTACGAGACTGTTAAGTGGCTGTGTCACTGATGCCAACAAGAAAAGCATGCAGCTCAGGAGGGAAGTGGCAAAGGGAAGATGCTGAAACGGAGTCATTGGACTATTTGTTTCAAGGAGGAAGAAATTAATAAGCACAGTAACAACAGCGCTCCCCACTTAGCCAGCAGGAGAAAGACGGGGGGCGAAAGTCAGATTATGATGAAGGTAAAGAAGAGAAGATGTATGGAAATAAAGGAGAGGAGTGATAATGACAAATAAACAGCATCTCCAGCCTCGGGTCCATTGAGGTCCACTTACACGCCGACGTTTCGCCTGAAAACGAATCATTTTGCTTTTTTTTTTTTTTGTTTTGAAAAAATTCTGTCTGTTTACATGGAAACTGCAGAGACGTTGGGAGTGATGTCATCAGCACGGTAGGACACTTGTGGGTGATGTTTTTTTTTTAATGAAACCACACAAACACACGTGTGCAGAGTCCAGTCAGTCGACCATGTTGGCCTGTCATTCCGATGACTTTCAACCATGAAACTACCAAGTCCATAGTTGTTATCGTCCCTCTACTCACACATGTACAGAAAATCTATTGACCACAAGCGTGATGCTCATGGGCAGTGGCAGCATTTTCACGTCTAGACAGAGATGGAGTCGGAGCGTTGTGTTTTCATGCGTTGTCAGCGCCGTTGTCATGTGATCAGAGACGTCCCACTCCTTGGGTCCTGCAGTGGCTTTTTGTCCGGCCAGCTCTGTGAGCGCGGCGCTGCACAGAGAAATGGATATTTTACTGGCCAGGTATATCTTAAAACAATCAGAGGCTTGATGAATTGGCTGAATGGCTGATGTATGGCTGGAATGGAACGGGTATTTGGAAAAGGTTTGAGTCAGGGAAATGCACCTCATCAATCAGCATGATTAAAGGTTTTGGCCGGGCAGAAACAAACTCAACAGTGTGAGGGCCCAGTCTTAAAGGCACAGTTAACTGCTTTGGAGCCTAAGAGCCCCCAGCCCCGCTAGACAAATTGGTCTTTCGTATCGGCTCTTTGAGTTGACTTTGGTGGCTTCGTGTTTGTCCGGACGTCTCTATGGTGCATATCGGGGGCAGTCAAATCTTACTTAAATTAGCAGCACGATTTCCTCAAGGCGGCGAGTGCACGGATGCTGTAGGAGAGAGGCCTTAAAGACCAGAATTCGTCCACCGGTCAGACTAGTATCTAGAGTAGCTGGAGCTTTAAGGACCAAGACTACTGCCGACTGATAACACACCAAGGAATCCTGACATAACGTAGACTCTAAATACTTATCACTTTCCAAAAGCAATCTTCCATGTGTTTCATTAACACCCAATTTGCAACCAAGAGGAAACTCCTGGCGTCGTTCATTACACTCCCCTGATGGCTCCTCACTCACACACACACACACACACACACTGACGGGAGCATACTATATACCTGCCCTATGGCCAAATCCATTGTAACCACGGCCCCTTAACCAATAAATACAGCTTTGCGGCAGCAGCTCTACATATTTAAAGCCACTAATGGCTTCTTGCAAAGTGCCCGCACACAAACACACTAAGTCCAGGAGAAAAAAACTCCCAGCTGTGAGCTCCGGGTGGAACTGTTAGTGTCTGGAGCAGCGTCTGGCTGCAACCAGCAGACAACAGGGAGCGACTGGAGGCTGGAGAGACAACGTCAGGAGCAGGGATGCAGTTCAGCGTCAATAAAAATAAAAGGTGTTGACTAGTGCAATAGTGTGGACTCAGTTTTCAGGAAAGTATTGGCATCATGCATGCATGACACATGCACGTTATTTGTTCAAACGGAATATTGTAGCCAGTGGCTATAGTTATTTACCTGGAATTCAAATGAAAAAAAATAATTGGAAATTACAAATTCTGCGTTGTGTTGCAGGTTGAGCCTGGTTTTATAGGATGGATCTTCTTCCAACACATTCCGTTCAGCAGTGCAGCACATATTGACATTTCACTGTATTTTGCACCAGAAGCTTCATCAAAATTGCCTTTATGCTGAGATTGTAGTAATTCCTGGTAGTAATTATTAGATTTTTGACAAGATAGATATTTAAATCGTGTACAATCTGTGTCACAGCAAAGAAAAACTTCAAATATGATCAGAATCTATTGATAATTGACATATCAACAGTTTGCAGAGGCAAACTATGCCAACATTTCTGGAGATTGAATTCTAAAATATATTTCCTACAATCCTACACTCACCTTAATGTAATATTTATAGAGGTTATACCTTTGCTGGCTTGTCTGCATCGTTTGTCTCCTTGGTTCGACCCATTGGAACTGCCATTCAAAAGTTACAAACTACTTACTATCTATGGTAGTATTACTTGATTTCTAGTATTAGTTGACACTACCAGTGTTTACTGATGTGTGTGTGTGTGTGTGTGTGACCTCCCCTCATACACACTCCTGCCGGCCCGTGGTGCATAAAGGTTGGGGATCACGACACTGGACCTATTTTGAAAAGCAAAATGCAGCAAAATATGAGAAAAGTTGTGTTTTTCCCGTTTCTCAGGAGGCAGACTCGGAGCATTTCCAGAAAGTTCTACCTTTGATGACGTGTTTTCAGTAACTCCAAGATGGTTGTTGTGTAAAACTTGAAGAAAAGAAAACACTTGGAGCCTGAAAGAACTGCAAAGGTGGGTGGATTGGAGTGCGTCTTTAATTTGGACTGATGAAAAGCCACTGTTGTGTCCTCCGTCTCCGTTTATGAGACGTTGAACATGTTTCTACTAGTAAACGCCCGGTTGCTAAAATGTCCAGATGGGATAATCGACGAGGGTCAGCGGACCCTGACTGAGGGTTGTGGCAAGTTACAAATATTCTGCACGGTACACATGTCCATTATAAAAACTATTCTACCTGGATTTGATTGAATATGGGTCATTTCAGCATTTAGGAACTAAACTGGACGAGCGACTGGAAAGTCAAGTGTCCCTGAGTCCCACACCTCCTCCTCCTCCTCCTCCTCCTTCGTCGCTCACACACTCGTTCACGCCACACAGTACAGTCGTATGCGTTTGTCCATCGCCACGGGGGTAAACACAACACACAGTCTAATCTGAGAGCAAACAGCAGTGCCTCATGTTAACCAGCAGGGACACAGATTCCCTCAACACTGCCGGGCCTGCAGGGGGGGGGGGGGGGTCAGAGAGAAGGAGGCGAATAAGGAAATCAACTAAATGGGGAATTTGTCTACTCCGCAACAGCAGCTATAGAATTAACCTTTTTTCGGGGGATACATTTTTGAAGGAGCTCTTATTTCTCAAAGCTGCGGTGAATTTCTTTTCCTCCAATCAATTATTAGACGCTAAAGCAGAGAGGATCATTATCTCTGGTAATGTGGAAAAAACACCAAGAGATGTGAATGTTTCTGCAGAATATGCAAACAATATTAACCTCCGCGAAATCAGTTTCTTTTTATACAACACTTCATTTTGAGTTTCTTGTTGCTGTTCAACGTATAGACACGGTGATTGCTGGATGAGGACCTGTACTGCAACCTGGCATGTTGTACTGGAGACTCTTTAAATAAGTACCAATAAATTATACCTCTTTGTAAAGATTAATGGGAGGCCATTGTTTTAGGATTTGTCCAAATCCACTTTAATGGAAATTCAACGTGATTTACAAAGAAAACTAGTAGTAGTAGTAGTATTATGTTATAGTAGTACAACACTAATAGTAGGTTATTATACCTCCGCACAAAGCAAATGATGTTTATTTATAAATTTGTACTGATTGCAGTTTTTCATCAATGGAATAGTTTCACATTTTTGGACAGTTTTTTTTTTCTTTTTTTTTTAAATATGACAATATGTGGTTTAAGTGTATGTTTGTGTCTTTGACTTGCAGGGACAAACATTATGGGTGTGACTCTCGTGTCGCACACTGATAGTGATGGTGATTTGTTGGACTCCATGTCGAGAACCCACGCTGTCTGAGCTGACTCTTACTGTGTTGTGATTTGAGCAAATACATATGAGACATGGAAAGAAGATCAGACTCTGAATAATTGAGAGAATACAAAGACAGAAAAAACCCAAAAAACAGAACATGAATCAAATATTAATGCTGTCTGCAGGTACTGTGTTTTTGCTCTTTTCAAACAATAACCCTTAAGGGTTTATGCTTATTTTTAAAATGCACACGCACACACACGCATATGTTTGCGTGTGAAAAGTGGATATTTGGCTTTGCCTGTGTCCTGGTATGGATTAATCGGAAAAGGGCGAAAGCTTTGGCAAGCCCCAGACACGAGTGAAATGAAATCAGTTCTTTCCATTCCAATAAACGACAGCATAATCTCATTTAGCACCGCAACATAATAGAGGCAGCAATTCCTTGTTTCCATCATCCTTTGCAATATGTACCTGCCCCGTGGCTACGGCAGTGACATCCATATGCAAAGTAAGGAGGACTCAGGAATCAGGCTGATGAGAGGAGATAAACCGGAGGAGGCGAGGAGCCAACACAAGGGACTGGAAATCAGAGAAGACACTGCCATGGTAGATTAAAAACTAGTAACTACTGTGTAAGAAACGAGGTGTGGAGGGGAGAGACAACATCAGTGAAAAACACTAGAGAACAAGCTAATTCCAACAGACACCTGCCAGCACAAGCACATAACAGGCCTGAGAGGTACACTGGGACATGACAGATACCCGGAACAAGACACACTGTCCTGCGACTGAGCGGAGGAATGGAATGGCAGACCAGAAGACAATTACTAAGAAAATGGTTTTGAATGAGCCCAAGAAATGAATAAAAAACAAAAGTCATAACAAGCATCTCTGCTTTTCAATCGTCAAGCTTCAACTCGACAGCTTCAACTCGACAGCTTCAACTCGACAGCTTCAACTCGACAGCGTCACACGGCGGAGAACATCTCAGCAGTTCAGGAAGAATTCAGTCACTGCGCTTTCACCAGTTCTAGTGGTCACAACACAGCAGCATGAGAGAGAGGGAGAGAGAGAGGGAGAGAGAGAGAGAGAGAGAGAGAGAGAGAGAGAGAGAGAGAGAGAGGGGAAAGAAATACTGGGTTTTAGCACATGTAAGGCTACATGGCTATGTGGCAACAGCAGCGACGAAGAAGAAGAAGAAGAAGAAGAAGAAGAAGAAGAAGAAGAAGAAGAAGAAGAAGAAGAAGAAGAAGAAGAAGAAGAAGAAGAAGAAGAAGAAGAAGAAGAAGAAGAAGAAGAAGAAGAAGAAGAAGAAGAAGAAGAAGAAGAAGAAGAAGAAGAAGAAGAAGAAGAAGAAGAAGAAGAAGAAGAAGAAGAAGAAGAAGAAGAAGAAGAAGAAGAAGAAGAAGAAGAAGATCACAGCGTTGATCTTTGCTTCATACCACTGAACCAGCTTCCAGCGGTGTAACGGTTAAACAAACCCGCCGCTCAGTTCAGCTTCTTCAGTCACTTTGTTTGAAACGTCTGTTAAGTTCAATTTAAAAATCACATTCATTTTATTAAAAAATAAAATAATTAACAAGACAAGCTATAATAACAGCTGCTAGTAGATTTCAGGACCAACCTCACTTCCTCATACGTTTTTTTAAATTTGAAACGTAATCATAAATCTGACATTAACAAAAAAAAACAGAAAAACAAAATGGCAGCGTGCGACAGAGACATCAGGGGGTTCGGCTCCAGGTTCTTTCACCAAACTTTACTGGGTCGGGCCAACACGTCACACCCAAACCTCCACCCAAACACTGGAGGAGAAGCCCGGAGCCAGAACAGAGAGCAGGACAGCGCCGCCCCCAGCGGCGTCTCGCCTCCACCTTCACGCTAAGCAGCGAAACCAGAAGAAGCAGGGCGGCAGAGGAGTGGCGACACGGCAGCAGCGGGGTTCTTACCGAGGACGCCCAGCCGGTAGTTGACCGTTATCACGATCACGTTCCCGTAGCTGGCCAGGATGCTGCCGTCAAACATATTCCCAGTGCCTTCCATGTAGGAGCCCCCGTGGATGAAAACCATCACCGGCTTGGGGCTTCCACTCTCCCTAATGTCTGGAGGAAGAGGAGGAAGAGGAGGAGGAGGAGGAGGTGGAAGAGGCAGAAGGCTTGATTAGACGACAGATTCAAGGTGAGAGATGCAGTTTCAGGAGGCTTTGGCCTCGTCTTTACTTATTCATCTTCAACTTCACTGATTCTGGCACGCTGGCTTCTCAAAGTCTTCACAACACAGGAAGCTGGACATCAAACCAATGGTTCACCAGGAGTGGCGGGAAAACGACCGTCGTCTCTCGGGGGTTTTTAAACTGAACATTGCTGTTGATGAAATGTGAAATTTAATGTGCAGCGTTTTGTTTCCCTGCAGGCGGGAGGCGGAGGAAGTTTAGTAGCTCCGATTTAAACATAAATGTTGGGTCAATTTAAAGGAAACAGGTTGAGATATAAAATGTAATGCAGGTGAGAAAAACTGAAAAACAAACACACGTAATGGATATAAAATAAAACAAGCTTGGATTAAACTTGAATGGAGATTTGAGGTACAACGAAGCTCCACCCCCAAATTCTCACTCTTTTATTTTTTAATTCTATCTTATAAATGTAATATTAATTTGCACTGCCTGTTAGAACTTCTAATGAATCTTGGTTTAGTTTTTTTTTATACAGAAACTGCCATTGTGACTTTAATATGTGTTTTTATAGGGACGCTTCAATACCACGTTTTAAAACTATGAGGACGAGAACTGACTTCCACCTACTCGCGGATACTGAGTACCAATAAGAATATACTTATTAAACGCAATAAAGCGCGAACCACTGATCTCCAATATGAAGGTTTTCTTAATGTTTTCCTGAAATGTGTTTTTTGCAGGTTTAACCAAGTGAATTAATTAATTTATCAAATGAAGTCAAATATGTTTTTGTGTTACTGAACCAAAACAGCCTCCTCATTAATTCCTGAGCGTCACACTTAAACCACCTCCAGCACTTTGTTTTCTCTTCCTCATATTGTTTTTGTTTTCTTTATGCAAAATTACTCAAACCTGTTAAATGATATTGGTTGGTACTCATTCCAGTATTATAACTGTCCTCTATTTGTTTACTTAATTTCCTTGTGTGTGTGTGTGTGTGTGTGTGTGTGTGTGGGGGGGGGGGGGGGGGGGGGGGGGGGGGGCAGTTTGAGCTGATGGTGTCTGAGCGGTGAGGATGAGAGGAGCAGCAGAGATCTGACAACGTGCTGCCACCCATGTTCAAAACAAGGTTTCACTTTCATCTTGTTTTCCCAGAGATGGAGCTTTTCATCTGGCTTCCTAACGACCTCCAGTACAGCGAGCGCCGTGTGCCGTTTATCCCACCGATGTTTTACCAGGGATGGGACTCCGGGTCCAGAGAGAGAGAGATCAGCGAGTCTCTGGGGAAGTCAAAATGAAGCAGCCAAGAAAATAGAAATGTGTGAAGCAAAATAAAACAAAAACAAAAAAACAAATGAGTTGTAAGTAATTCAGATTGAAAGGTTGTGTTTGGGTCTGTTTGTGTTTACGGGAATACAGATTAGATAAAAACCTTCAAGGAAAAACTAAACCTCATTGTGGCACTGCACAGCTTCTTTTCAAAGGGATAAGTTTATTGAAAATATATTTTAAAAAGTTTTTTTTTATAGTTAACAAGTGTAATATAAATACATATTAACAGAGCTCATGAGTTATTCAGGCATTTTAACAAATTCAATTAAATGTACTTAAAATACTTAAGTTGAATCAAATGAGTTGAACAATACCAGAACATCTTCCAGATATTTCTGAATATGTCGAGCTGGAAACTGAAAATGAATGTGGAGCAGTTAATCGTGAGATTAACTCATCCAGGTCATTGTGATTGGTTAGAAACAAAACATCTAACGATCTTAATTAAAGCTGCTTCTTACAGCTGCAATAACTTGTAAAAGAAATCTTGATCTCAATGTTTTTTTTTTTTGTTTTTAGCTTTCCTGGTTAAATAAAAGTTAATGAATGACTCATCACACCATCTTGTGGCGCAGAGTGGTATTACAGAACTAAACAAGATGGCGGAGTTGATTTGACACGGATACCTTTGACATAACGTCATGATTATTACGTACTTTGATTCAATTGAACATCTTAGGCCATTTAACATTTTCCACAGTCTACTTTATTCAGTGAGAGACGCTGTGTGGAGGAAGGACGCAGCCATGAGGTGGTCCTTTTAACAATGACTGAGACAAAACTTGTTTTTTAATTAATAGTACACGATCAAACGATCTGAGCCGTGGGATTGTTTCTCTATCCAATCCCACATCCAGTATGAAATGAGACTGTAAAATTAGAATAAGATTAGGATTTCTATGGACATACGGTGCTTTCACCAGTAACCGGTAGCCTCTACTTAACATCAATCCAGCTATTCATGAAGCTGTCAGTGTCTGTCACTGTCAGCAGCAGACACCCAGTCACTATGATTTACCGTCACGGCGGCGGCAGCACAGCCGCATGGTACTTTTGAAAAAGTTTTGGGATTTTTATTTTAGTTTTTTTTAGTTTTTTCTGCGATAACTGCTGAAACTGCTTGATTCCCCAAAAGAGAATGTATTATTGACACAACCTTATAAACTCAATTAGCAAAAGGAAATGAAGTAACAGAAGAAAACTGCAACCGAGCAGGAAATTGACAAACATTTTGTTAAAATGTCGGTTGGGGTGTTGGTGGGGGTGGTGGGGGGTGGAGGGTGGAGGGTGGAGGGTGGAGGGGCGGGGTTCTTGGTGCAGAGCCGATTAGATGACTTCCATCATTCTTTGTCCTTTGTGTTTTTTTTTTCATTTTTTTTTTTCTTGTTGAGCTTCTATTTCTTTCATAGTTGGTGTGTTCTCTCTGCCACAGCAGGACAGCGGCCACAATGTAGAGGCACATCATAACTCTCCTCTGGAAGGTTTCCAGAAAGTCCTGACAATAAAGGTCAGAGAGATTATGGGGAGTGTGTGTGTGTGTGTGTGTGTGTGTGTGTGTGTGTGTGTGTGTGTGTGTGTGTGTGTGTGTGTGTGTGTGTGTGTGTGTGTGTGTGTGTGTGTGTGTGTGCAGCTCAACACTTAGGCTGGTTGAAGACAAAAGGAGAGAACAACCAGACCAACAGCAGTTGAAGGTGATTCTTCATCGTATGTTGATGATGACAGTGATAATGCTGCTAATGCTGTTAGCATGGCGGCAGCAGTGACTGATAGTAATGATACAGTCCGAATGACAATCACGGCAGTTCTGATGGTCGTGATCGCACTGCCATATCGAACTTGAACCGTTAGGATGGCGACCATGCTGCTGATGATAATGAGAGGTAATGATGATGCCTAATGCAGGAGGACATTATGGATTGACACGCCGTGTAGGAAATAAGTAATGATGATGCAAATGGTGACAATAAAATCTCTGCCAACAATGATGAGAAAAGTTTAAAGAAGTCCTCACCCAGAAATCCCATTGTCCTTGTTAAAACGTGTATATTGGTGTTGGACTTCAGACGAAGATCTGGAGTTAAAGCAGAATCTCCCACCAGGGGGCGCACCCTAAAACAGCAGGTTTTGATCCTTGTCAACACTAGAGGTTGATATCATAATCCACCGACAATGAATTTAGCCGCTAACCTTGGCTAGCGGTCGCGGTTAGGCGCCGTAGTGATCAGCCGCGGCTCGCGGTTAGCCTTGTTTTAAGGTTGTAAACGCCGATCAGTTGGGAAGCAGAATCGCTGTGAGCTGCGATTAAGCACCTCCACTAGCGTCACTGTAGCTTGTTACAGGGAAGCTTTTCTCCGACTATCCTTGGCTAACCGCTAACGTGACGAGTATAAACGTTGAACCACGTGTGATTTGTGGGTACGTTGCTCTGCGGCGTTTGTGTTTGTAGTCGGCTCCACAACCGCTTGTTAATTCTATTTTTCGTGTGCGCGACAAACTGCTATGCTATGCTATGCTATGCTATCAATGACTCATGCGGCCAATCAAAGCGCGCCTAACATTAGTACCAGTCAAAATCTCCTCTTCTCTCGCTAGAGGAAGTTGTGGTATGAAAAACGGTCAGATCAAACGCAACCTTTGATTTTATTTTTACTCCCTATTAAATCCTAAGTGTTGATTAAAAGACAAATTCAGGAGTGGATATGTGGGAATACCGGGCGACGACTCCTTTAAATGTAAGAATCAACCTGAAGAATGACAAACATCATGACAGTGACTGAAATAAAACTAAGAAACGTGAAATAATCCTCATATCTAGTGACATGTTCCTTCCACTGTGTTGACATTACTCATCATGACATGGTTGGTGGCATTATAGCTGTCAGCTGATAAGTTGATTAAGTCTGTATGAATTCACTGATATCACTTTTAAACAATATATAATCTCAGGATTACTCATTTGGATAAGAGTCTCTTTTATGTTTTTATTCATTCTGTTTTATTTCTCTTTAATTTTTTGCACATGTTTGGAAATAAATAAATCTTTAGCTACTTGCCAATACTGAGTACCAATAGGAGTAATTAACACCACGAAGCCTAATCCATACTTAATACGCAAACAATATACGAAGGCTATGCTTTGATTCGTTGTATCGCTTGTTGCGGGAGCACAGAAGTCGTTAGCATGTAGCATGTAGCATGGCTGGGAGTAAAAGCCCCCGAGCGACATCGTTCTAACTCTGCCGGTCCAAACGTCTCCGGTGATTAAGTTTCCAGTGTTGTACGAATTGTCTTCCTCCTCCTCTTCATATTTTGGCAGAACGCAATTTACAGTACTTTTATCATTCTCAATAATATGGACGAATCAACAAACCGCAGACGTCTCTCCTGACAAATGACGTCACGTATTAATCGCCGGGTTGTATTAAATATCTTTTACGAGTGTGCCATGCGGTACTGGTAATGGTGCAGCCGTAGTTTATGGTTGGTTGATAAAAGCTCAAGTTAACGAACGTGGTCACTTGCCTGATGAAGAATCCCGGTTCATTTTCAAGTAACACAACCAGTGAGTTTCTGGGGCTTTAACAATCAATATAAATACCCTGATGAAGTGCGTACCGATCGCTTTTTAACGTGTGCCTTGACTCATTTAGGTGATTATGAATGTTGTTTTCAAAGGGAGTGGAAACCTTCTATTCTTTTTCTTTAATTATTTGGATATAAAGATGTTCGATGGAGTTTTAAGTCTGATAATGAGACACTGCTTCTTAGAGACGTTTGTAAAGGTGAAGTTGCACTTAAGTTTTGTTGGTTGTCAATACTTTGATTTTAGAATGTTGTGGACTGACACAACATGAGTGGGAATCGGCAATTACCAAGATGTAGAGCGTGCTTATGTCCTGTTTTAATTGGGTACTCTCCAAAAAAAAAAAAAAAAAAAAAACCCTGAAATGGAGAGCTGTGATAATAAATTAAACCTGTAATGTCACTTGAAATGAGCTCCAAGCCAATTCTGTCACGAGTGCTCGCCAAAGCACAGTGTGTCGCTTGAGAGCAGCAGAACTGTCCATATGGAGGAGAACGGGGTCGATGGATGGGCCAGCCCTCGGTCAAGAGAGTCGCTGAGTTCAGCTCCGAAGATAGAATCAGTAGACTGTATTTAAATGAATAAACAACTTTCTATTTAGTTTTCTATTTATGTATTAATCTATTTATTTATTTCCGAACGTACAAAAAACTGAAAAGCAAAGAAGAGAAACAAACAGAATGAATAGAAAATAAAAGAGACACTCATCCAAAAGAGTAATCCTGAGATTACTTGACACACACTCCAATTTGACAATATGTGTGTCACATGTTTGAAAAGGGTGGAGGAAGAAGAGTTTTAATCCCCTTTACATCTTCATCGTTGAAAATCACAGAGAATATATATGTTATTTATTTTTTGTTTTAATTGTTCTTAATTTCCGTCAATGTTGTTTAATCCTAAACTCAAATAAGAAAAACTGTGAGGATTTATCCAGGCAGATTGTTGCCCCTTCATATTCAAGATGTTTAAAGTTGTCTTTAGCCTTTGCTGTCAAGTTAATCCCAGCTAACGTTAAGATATGAAAAGAAATCCACCTTTTCTGTGATTCCAGTCTGACATTGTAATGATGACTGTTTGGTTTCAGATGATTCTGAGGATGACATGCTATTGAGAATGCTGTGGAACGCGATGACAGACGACAATAATGTCCTCTTTTTAGTTGACAGACTGATGATGAGACGTCGGAGCCGCTGAATGATGGAGAATATTGTTTGCCTGTGGTTCCTGAGATCTATCGCTGCTTCGTAATTCAGCTTTAAAGCACACACTGAACAGATGTTTATATGTATATTTATCTTTTTCATTCCTACATCCTTTGTAGAATCCATGTGTGGCGACGGCACATTCTGTGTAGTTGCTCTCAGGGATTGCATAATGATATGAATTAATTCCCTGCTGCTGAGAGACACACGCCTGTTCTAACCGCCTCTCTTTTGTGTTCTGCGCTGAAGGTCAGCGGTAATGAGGTGAGGTTAGGATAAAATTGCCTTGGCAGTGTCTGAGCGTTTGATGGATTTACCTAAATTTACCTGGATTTACAGCCTGAAACAAGTCCCAGAGTACAGCGAACACACTGTACCTTGCGGCTTGAAGTTTATGCTACTCAGCTTGCTCTCAGTATGCGTTCCTGGCATCCTTCAATTGGCTCAGCCTCAGCCAGAGAAATCCTCTAAAGCCCCGGACTCTGCCTTCATTCCCCTGAATTATCAGTTAATCCTAATTCCACTGATTGCAAATTTCATCACTTCCCAGCACAGTCCTGCATAAAGAAGTTCAAGTTTATCTGAGGTGATTGCTGGGGCCGCCAATATTTACATGAATATTAGGATGTCACCTTTTTTTTTGTTTAATTGTTTAAAACTACTAAAGTCCCCAGTGAAATTATTTACAAATATGCGAGGACATCAAACTCTTTTGCCTATAGTTCATTTTTATCTGTAAAGCAAGCAGCCTCCAAGTTTTACTGCCAGGGTGAGTTTATAAAAACACCCATAATGCAACAGCTAGAGGAGATTTTTTTTCAGTTTATTAACAATTCATTGTATTTTGCACCAGGTTTTATCAGAATTGGCTTTTTTTTTGTTTTATTTTAATAAATTTATTGTTTTTACGAAAATAGACATTTTCATCATCTGCGTACAGACAAACTTTACAGTCTGAATTACATTTAAAGGTCATTATGTCACTATTTTACCTTTCCAGTCCAAACAAGATGAAACGGGGCCCCTGAACTGATATTAATTTGACAGCCCAGATCACATGGGCGTCACAGAAACTACAGCATCCTTTCTGTTTAATGCTGTCGTGAATCAGAGGTTCTGGCAAAAGTAATTTCCTCGACTGTCTGTCCACAATTAGTGTTTCCCTCTTTCTTAGGTCCTGGAATCTTTTCTGATTGTAGTTCTGTGGCAGATCATCTCTCAGATTATGTGTATCTTGTATTTATTTAAATCTTTTTCCAAATCTAGACGCAGTTGATTTGTGTTCATTTAGCCGTTCTTAAAACAAATGTTATGCACTCTTTTTTTAACGCAGGTAAATGCAGGGCGTGGCACACGATGAAGAGCGACACGTCATCACGCGTCAGACGAGGCTCTGAGGAAGAAACGTGTCAGCCAGGTAAAAAAACAAAAACCTGTCGTTAAAAAAGAGTCTATAACAAATTTAGCTGTGATTCTTTGACCTGTCTGATAACCTGCCGCAACCCCCCCCCCCCCAACCCCCCCCCCCCCCCCCCCCTTCCCAAAGCACACTCTAGTAGCTTGAGCATTCAATTTAGCAAGCTCTGCACAAGATCCCAGTAAATCAGGCCCCAAGTTATCTTATTAATTGGTGTGTGTGTGTGTGTGTGTGTGTGTGTGTGTGTGTGTGTGTGTGTGTGTGTGTGTGTGTGTGTGTGTGTGTGTGTCCAGCCTCAGTGTTTATATTTAAGAGCATGAGCTGGATGAGGCAGGCACCCATATTCCCCAGCTGATCTTTTATGATCCTTTCTTTAGCTCCCGGATTGTCGTCATGGTATCAGCAAAATCTTTCCTCCCTCAGTGCTTTATCTTTCTACTGGGTCCGTGTCATATGGAAAGAAGCTCTCAACAGTAGAGCCTGTAATATGCTTTATATAGTTTACAAAGCGTCCCGGAGGAGTTGTGTGTATAACACCCATTCGTATGAACCCACCCCTCCCAACATGGGGGGGGGGGGCTTTGCACAAATCCTCAGCTCTCGGGGACTTTACTGTTTACATCTCTATTCCCAGCACAAAAAGGATTACGAACACCAGGCGTCACTGTGTGGAAAAAGATTTTAAAATGCAATGATTGGTAGGGTGTGGTCGGGTTTGGATGTTCCCGTTTAGTTCGCATCTCCAAGGGCACGACGTGTCAAAGGTTAGGAGCGTTAAGAGGCGGGGGGCGGCTGTCCCGGATGGTCGGTGTGTGTGTGTGTGTGTGTGTGTGTGTGTGTGTGTGTGTGTGTGTGTGTGTGTGTGTGTGTGTGTGTGTGTGTGTGTGTGTGTGTGTGTGTGTCTTCCCAAGCATATTTTCCCCTCTATATTAAACGGGATTAGCTGGATGCCCCGCTTCCTTTATCGAGATAATACTTGAAGCTTGCTGGGATTTTATTAAATGGATCTGTTTGAGCTCTGTGACTCTCAGTAATCTTGCTGGTGTGTGTGTGTGTGTGTGTGTGTGTGTGTGTGTGTGTGTGTGTGTGTGTGTGTGTGTGTGTGTGTGTGTGTGTGTGTGTGTGTGTGTGTGTGTGTGTGAGAGGGAGACAGAGCTCCAACAAAAAAAACAAAAAAAAACCCGACATGATGGCAGCAGAGATCAAAAGCATGAGGATGGTTGAGTCTTATTTGGATGTAATTGCTGTTTACTTGGACACATTATACAGGAGAGGAGCCTCATTAAGGCTTTTCTCCTGTCATCAACGCCGTCTTAAGGGGATGTGACTCTATCAAGGTTTTTTATTTCTTATCAAGGACATTTTATTTCTAATATGACTTGTCAAAGGCCTTTTCTTTCCTAGCAATTAAGCAAAGGTTCATGTTTTTTTTTTCGCTTTAGCATTATTATTATTATTACTGGGATTAACAGGTTTCCAGCGCAGAGGCAAAGCTTTCAAAACACCACTTCATTTCAATATCAAGGGAAGCTGTTGCAGAGATTCTGTCCTATAATCTTTGTTCGGCATCTTCCTTTAGATTTCTTTTCATCCCAATATATTCATAGAGGAATTAAGGCCTTCAAAGGCGTCTATAGTGTCGTTTCTTTATGGGCGCACAAGCAGTATATCATTACTGCGATGTGAGTTACTCCCAAAACGTTTTGTGTGAAGAATGACATAAGAATGTATAAGAAGTATAAACTGTCTATTTACCACTAAGTATTTGTGGTTAGGTGTGCAATGAACATTTTGCACTGGCATCCAAGATACACAATAATTAAAATTATTTATGCAACTGGGAAACTGGCCACCTAAAATGTGCAGCTCCATTGAGATCATCAGTTATTAACGGTGTATTATCAGTGGCACAGCTCATGACAAAAACACGATTGTCCGAGGGTATTTGAGTGGACCGCTGCAATTACTAAGCGATTAAAGGTATTAATGTGCAGTTTTAAAAAAACAAAAAAACAAAAGGAAAACACTGGAATGACTGGGGAAGATAATGAATTAATCCTGCAATGTCATTTGAAGTGGGCTCCGCAGAAACACCGGCTCATCCCCGATTGCCAAGTCTGTCACTCGCACTGGCCAATCTGAGTTTCATGTGCAACCAATTTGGCAGTCGTGGGACCGGGGATCTAAGAGCCGCTGCAGTTGGGTGACAAGAAAGATAGTTTAACATGGCGTCGCTTCACATTTCAGACGCCAGGAGACGGTACGGCCAGTTACCACCACTGGAAGAAAAAATAATTGCCGTTAAATTAGGCGAGCGTTTGCAGGGTAATTGGTTTTGATGCCCAGAAACAAGACCAGGTGTTTGAAGACATAAGCCAGCGAGCCAAAAGGTTGACCTTTTCAACATGACCACAATCTATATCAACCAAGGCAAATCAAAAGAACAGGAAAAAAAAAGAAACATGCAAAAGATGTGTTAACAGCTGGCTGAGGGGTTAATAATACTGAGTTAATCTGCCGGTGGGATGCAACATAGAAAAGTAAAGAAAAAGGTAAAGGAAACAGTAAATCCAAGCATATAATCTGTGTCACGGGATTAATGTCATAAAGAATGGTGGGAGACATGTAAAACTTCAGACATCAAGCCGTAAAGGACAAAACACATCCAGCCCAAAAAAGAGAGTTTTACGAGTAAAGAGCAAAAAGAAAATGTCCATCACTTTCAAAAAAAGGACAAGAAATGTAAGAAAATCAAAGAAGATATAAAAATCGGAGGAGAAAGGGTGGGTCTGGCTGCCCTTGTCATGCAAATCAGTTTGGCATCAGGGGGAAAAAAATACCTTCGTCATCCGTGCGGTCACTATCAGCTAAATCATCAGTGTGTTTCTTTGTAAGGGGACCTAAAAGACCAAGAAGGAGGAAAACAGGTTGATCAAGAACACACACAGCTTTCAAAAGACGCTTCTCTTTTTTCTTTTTGCAAAAAAAAAAAAAAAAAAAAGAAAAAAAGAAAAAAAAAAAGATATGAAAGACTTCTCAACAATCATTGTTTTTAATAATCGCCCCTTTTTTTTCCAAAAAAATCCTCCCACCGACGAGGAGATTGGGTAAAAAAAAATTTACCACAATGTCCGCGTGTTCGGTCAGAATTCACTGCGCGGGAGATCAGTTAAAGAAAGAGCAAGAAAAGAGGGACTTTTGTTAAAAAAAAAGAGGCAAAACTCTTAGTTTTTCTGCTCAAAAGGAAGATTTAAATGTTTCAGGACAAAGAGACACAGAAGTGAGAAATAGAAGAGCAGAAATCACACATCAGAGACGTCATGTTAACACTGGAGACGATCAGAGCAGCAGAGGAAGAGAAGAAGCATCATTCTAACAAGTTACTCTACTGAAGCACGTGACACACCCCCCCTGTTGTGCTCGCACACACACACACACACACACACACACACACACACACACACACACACACACACACACACACACACACACACACACACACACACACACACACACACACACACACACACACACACACACAGGAGGCAGACGGATTGATTTGTCTTTCTTTATCATGTGTTTTTTTTACATCTTTTGTTTCGACTTGCCAATAGTGAACTGCAGCACTACAGACAGGAAGTTAGTTTAGTTAATAATAAGTTGTCTGTAATCAGGAAATTATCATCAATTAGATGATCAAGTTAATAATACTTTAACGTTTTTTTTTTTTTTGTTATTGGGGCTCGAAAAAGGTCAAGGTTAAGTGGTTAGCTTAGCTTAAAGGTCCCATAGCATAAAGTGTGTTTTTTCCAACAGTTTGATAAGAGTCAGAGGTATAAAGAGACTGGACAATATTCAAAGTGTATTTCCTCAAAGCCCAGCCTCCGTCTTCAATTTCAGCCAGTCTAAAAGTCCCTCTAGTGAGAACAGGCTGTTTGTCTGACCACATCTACTCCACACCTGGAGGAGGAGGATGAGGAGGAAGAGGAGAAGATATATATATATATATATATATATACATACACACATATACCTAGTAATTGCTGTTGCCTATAGTGAATGCTCATGTGGGATTTTTTTTTTTTTTTCTGTATAAGTGGTCTGAAATGACAATTGATAATTGAATTGAACTATATTAAGTTAAAACACAAATTTTAGGCTTAATGTCAATCTACAAACAAATAAAAGCTCTAAACTGAGAGTTTGGGAAATATGTCGCAATTCCAGCATGTTTCCTCCTCTGTGTGTGTGTGTGTGTGTGTGTGTGTGTGTGTGTGTGTGTGTGAACAGAAGGAGTGGTCAGGTGCTTCTCTGTTGAATTCAACATTTTTCCTGTCAGGAGAAACACACAAAACACATGCAAGTCTTAAACTAAGACGAACACACAAGGAGACACACAAACACACAAGGAGACGCACAAACACACAACAAGACACACAAACACACAACAAGACACACAAACACACAATGAAACCCAGGCAGAGGGAAAAACAGATATAAACACAAGCATTGCGTGACAGATCAGAAACAAGGAAGCCAGAATGGTGCATGACTCATCAACCAAGATTCACTTCAAGTACACACACACACACACACACACACACACACACACACACACACACACACACACACACACACACACACACACACACACACACACACCCACACCCACACCCACACACACACACACACACACACACACACACTCTTCAGGGAAGCGAGAGCTTCTCCAGTCACACAATGGATGACAAGCTTCGCCTTGACTTTGACTCGGTAAAAGCTTCAGGTTCACAACTGACAGGAGTGAAAACTCTGATTTGATCATCTCTTTCTGGAATCTCCAAGAGGAACCACTCAAAAAAAAATAGCCCTTAACGTACTTCTGGTAGTCGGTCCTCTTATCAGCCAATATCCCACCGCTTTATTTTAAGGCCAAACACCAGGCGGGCTTCCTGAGCAGCGCTCCGCTCCGTCTCCACTGCGGCCTCCCGGCACTCTTTTGTAAATCTGACAAGCAATTTGATAAGCGAACGCTGACTCCTACTTTCTGAGTGCTGAATAAGCAGCCGGACGCCGGAGTGGCTCCTTCTCCCGACGTAAACTGTCGAAGAAACGAGCGCCGTCGAGGGACGTGCCGCAGCGGCGTGGAGGACGGCCGGCGCGCCGCGGTCGTACGGCACGACGACGGATAGGACGAGTCCAGCTGATGGTAAACACCCTCAATCATGAGACTCTGCAGTGTCTGTGGTTTCAGGTGAAACATGCACACAGCAGGTCTGCAATGCAATCTCTGGACACAAACATCAATTCATTAATTAAAAAAAAAGAAGAAAAAAAAGAAATACGAGACAATTCCTATCTGAGAAACAACCATAAGGTTTTACTTTGAAATATTTGACATTCTTCTCAGGGTGTGAAGGTTTAAATCCTGTTCCGGTGGCGTTGGGAGGGGCAGGTAGCAGACCCCCCCCCCCCCCCCCCCCCCCAACTCTAATTGCTCTAATGAATGTCAGATCACCAGACTCTGCAACTGCACTCACAACAATTTATCTAACATTTAAATCCAAAAAGTTCCTCCACCACAGCTTCTCAACTATAGACGAAATGAAAACAAAATCTACATTTGAGCGTTTTGTTTTTAAGATGTTTCCAACGTGAAACGCAGAGGTTTACTGATCACATGGTTTTAGTTCAGAATTTGAAAGAACACAAAAACATGACAATATATTGGGAAATGATCGTTTTCCACTGTGAGTTTTGTTCTAGTGGACCGTCTGGTCGGAGGCTGTGGGAAACAAATGACTTGTTTTACTGTATTTCTTTTATTACTACACTCCTTTTATTTATTTGTAAAGCTTTTCTGTGTGTCTTTAATTTTCTTTCATTTTTGGGTGAAGCATTGTGAAAAGCCGTGTTTGAATGGTGCTCTATAAATACATTCGCCTTGTAACAATTATTTTTGCTCCAGATCAACAAAATCTCCTCGGTTCTTCCTTTGATCAAAATCTTTGTTCCGATTCTCATGATAAATCTGCTCATTACTTTTTGAGACGTCTTGTCGACACACAAACGCGGGTGGTTTTATAACCTCCTTGGTGGAGATGATTATGTCACGGAAAAATGTAAGAAGAGACGTAAAAAGTGTAGCTTTCATGTTGGGCCACTAGTGGGTGCTGTTTGCTCTGTAATGAAACCACACACACACACGGTCGCAGAGAACAATGAGCTCTAAACATGAACACTGGGAGAACGCGGCCATTCTATTGGACAGACCACCAAGTTGGATTGTTATTACGGTGACTGTCAAAATAAAAGCACCAAGTCCCAGGAGAATATGAATAGGGAGTCATGACACCACAGAGGAAACATGCTTCTTATTGTGAATCTACTGAGCATGTGCAGAAGAGCTATGGATTGTGGCTGTGGTGCACAGGACCAGCGGCAGCTTTTCTCACGGTCACAGAGAAGCAGCCCGGGTCGTTTTAGAAGAGTTTCGTTTTCACCGAGCGCCATTGTTGTTGTGTAAACAACACGGCCTGAACTTGGGACAATAACAGAGATAGGATAGGAGCGGCGGACACTACTGGAAACAAATGTTGGTCACTGCAGCCAACGCACAGTCAGAAATCCTCGGCGTGAGACTGCGGAAAGGTCAAACCGATAGAAGATCTGTTGTTCCAGGAACAAAAGTAACATCTACATTAGAGAGAGAGAGAGAGAGAGAGAGAGAGAGAGAGAGAGAGAGAGAGAGAGAGAGAGAGAGAGAGACGGGGGAAACAGTGTGTGGACGGCTGTCAAACTGCTGAGGGTTAGTGGGGATCAGGACTGAAGAGACAGATCCATGACAGTCCCAATCTCTCTATCACACACACACACACACACACACACACACACACACACACACACACACACACACACACACACACACACACACACACACACACACACACACACACACACAATGTGCCAGTTGTAAAGTGCCCGGTGACAAGCTGGCCCTGACACTGACCCTCCTCACCTGCCTGCCACCCCGTCAGTCAGCCTCCCGTCTCGGGGAAAGTCCCAGCTGGCTCCGCTCACTGATGAGGAAGATCAAACTTCTTCTCCATCTTTCTCTACGTGAGTGTCTTCTGTTCTTTACACACAACAAAATACTCATCTGTAAATCAAAGTGGACCTTTTTAAATTTAGACTTTCTGCCAGGAAACAGCCTTTTTCGTCTTTCAAAAGTTTTTTTTTGTAATTTATTTTCAAATTGTACTGGAAATGCTTTTTCAAAGGAAACAGGAATTCAAAACAGTTCATTGTTCATCTAAGATATATTCTGAGGTAACTATTCCATCTGCCAACAATATACACAGCATTCAGTATTTGTTAATGCTTTAAAACCTTACAAATCAAGTTCCATACAGTCTTCATAAGGATCCAGCTTGGATTGTGAGAATTTGTTGTTCAGCTCCACACTTTGTATTTTATTTCTTCCATCATCTTCTCATCGTCCACGGTGCCATTGTGACAATATCTGTCATCACAAATTAAAATGTGTGGTCTTCGCAAATGTCCAATGTCAATATCGTGCTATAATATCCTGACGTCTGTCAGAAATTCCATGATGGCCGACGGACTACACCAAACAAACCATTCGTAAATCTCGTGATCGACCAGCGAGCCCAGAGATCAGAGGTCCATTGGTTCATAACCAAAGAAGTTAGTTAAAGAGTTGAAGAAGAATAGAAAAACATTGTGGGATTGTAAAAAGGAAAGAAAAGTGGCAGCGAGGCCTGTGTGACAGGGAGGTGACCACCGTGTGTGGAGCGTACCATGTGTTCATCGATCAGCGGTTCCGCCATCATTCCTTTTTAAATTTGCTGCACATGAAGGAGAATATGTGTGAGAATATTTTGATCTTTTGGAAATGCACAATGCGTTTCTTTGGCATTGTCTGGATTTGTGGGAAAATAACTGCTAAATGTTTATAAAGATGGTCGGTTCAGAGGGGCGGGGCTAATCATATGAAAGCCCGTGGTCTGCATGTGAGGCGTAAAAATACCGCAGTTGTTTTTTTGTTGTTGTTGTTGTTTTCCTGAACTCAGATGTCCAACTACTTTGATTTTTGTAAATAAAAGCACCTCGACTATTTTTGCGACTTAAGCCATGGTGAGTCCGTCGTTGTTGAACGGCGTCTTTGTGACACGTCGTCGAGCGCCGACCATGAATGTGACGCTACAGCGGAACATCGTCTGTTCTGAAACCACGCTGTGGTACTTAAGACTGAATTCACACAACGTTTCAAGTGAAAATGCATCTTTTTTGCGTTTCCGTTTAAGCGTCAATGTTTTGAAAACGACGTCCATTTCCAGGCCACTAGTGGGTGCTGTTGGTTGTTTTTGTAATGACGCCACACACACACATAAAGACAGAACACTGTAAACATTAACAGTAGGAGCACACAGACATCCGTATGGACAAACAACCAAGTTGGATTTTCGTTTTCATTGTCAACTATTAAACTACCATTATTCTTATTATCCATCACTGAGCATGTGCAGAAGAGGTATTCACTAAGGCCGTGATGCACGCGGCAATAGCAGCGTTCCTGCCGTCTACATGGAGACTGAGCCTCATGGTTTTTAGAAAGTTCCACCTCGGGAGCAGTTTTCAAAATGTTATGTGGCTCCGAGCGTCAATGTCACATAAATGGACGAACAATGTGCGACAAAATATTTGCATTTTCACGTGAGAACGTTGCGTAAACAGAGCTTCAGTTTATGAAATCAATGTTGCCGAGTTCATTTCAGCTTCACCAGTCCGGAAACCATTCAGCCTTCAGGATGCTCTTCATCTAACAAAACTTTACTTTAGTCGAGAGGAACCGTCTACGAAAACGTCAAACACTTAGTCTGGGTTGTCTTCATCTGCTATATACACATCTGCACCTCCAGAGAATCTACAACATCAACTCTCGAGCACCTGATGGGCTCACATGGTCCCGCGACTTCTATTCATCTTCCAGCGGAGTAAAGTGTTGACATTTTGATTTTCAGCCTCTTACTGGATAATCTCCACTCTGTCTTTGTCTTTGCAGCCACTCATTATCTCTGCTCTCCTCATGCCTACCTCCCTCGCTCTCTCTCTCTCTCTCTCTCTCTCTCTCTCTCTCTCTCTCTCTCTCTCTCTCTCTCTCTCTCTCTCTACCAACCACATTGATTGGCGACTGATGAAGAGTTTCACGCTCCCTGACATTGAAACAACCCATGACTCAAAAAGCCAGCTGAGAAGCTTGAAGGATATACACACACACAAACTTAGGCACTCTCACCCCTCAGGCTTTCCCCTCTCCAGGATGAGGTAATTATTGCGAGGGGAGGCCGTGCATCGATCTGGCATTGCACACGGGAGGCTCTCCGCACATACATATTGCTCTTTGTATGCATCAGTCAAGCCCGCGCTGGCATTGAGACACACTGGCTTAATCAATCAGCGATGCACATTTGAAAAAAAGAAAAAGAAAAAGAAAAAGAGGGATCGAACCGAACGCACGGCTCAATGAGCCAAATAGGTAATCTACTACTGACCTTGGATAAAAATCCCTACAGGCTATAAACTATAAATACAGAAGCCATTCCCCAAGGAAGTAATGCGGGTCTAATGCACTCCAGCGGGCCGTTTGATGAGGAGAGTGAAACTGAGCTGGCTAAGTAAGCCTGTGAAACTAACCCAGGCAGCAGCTGTGATGTATGTTGAGGCTCGCAGGCCAACATGCAATGTACTTATCAGCAAAGGCTTTTCAATCCAGACGTGACTCTCTCCCACCTGAGGAATAACAAGTGAATTCAAGTCTCGGCTCTCAATAGTGATGCAGATTTTTCTAAACGAGGACGGGCACTCGATAGAGCGCATACCTTCGCCAACGCCACACTTGTCTCCATGGAAACCGATGGATTACAAGGTTGCTTGATCCACCACTCCTGTCATCATTTGTCCTGGTCCTTTAAACTGCTTCATGCTGTGGCAATGTTAAGATTAAATCCTGTTCTGTTGGTTCCCATTCTTCTGTGCAGCTTGAGTGAGTTATCTCTCCTCCCCTGACTGATCCCAAACCTACTGGATTGGTCCTCGATGATAAATCACGCAATCCGGGTTAATAGTTTATGCAAAAAGTTGGTCAAATGCAGTACCTCCCTCCCTCCCTCCCTCCCTCCCTCCCTCCATCCCTACGTACTAATAAAACTAAATTCACAAGGACAAAAACAACCTTCACACCCACTTTTGCTGGTGACGGTAACAACTTGACACCTTATCGACAAAACAAACGTTAACGTCATCGGTTCCATCGCCTCAGTGAGCAAACGTTATAAAAATGTCCAACATCTCAGGTTTTCTCAAAAGATTCAAAGGAGATTTCTTAAAACGGCACACTGCAGCCACGAGGCGTGACGAGCACCGCCTGGTGGGGCAGTGAGCCGGTCGCAAAGTGACGCACTGGAGAACAGAAAGAGCTTCAACTCTAACGTCCCTCCACCGCTGCACTCTTTTACTTCTTCTTGTTTTGGTTTGGTTTCCTCCTGCCATTTCATCGACTCACATTTCCCGTTCTCCTCTTCTCCTTCCCTGCTACTTATAATCTTATTCTTGCATCCTCCCGTCTCTCTCTCTCTCTCTCTCTCTCTCTCTCTCTCTCTCTCTCTCTGACGAAACAAACACCCACACTGTCAATGTCAGTGAGTCAATTCAAAGCAGCGAGATGTCGGGGAAGGGAGGGAGCGAGCAAAGACGTGTGACTAGTGTGCAAAACGAATAAGGGAGTCGAGAGGTGGGAGAAAGGAGGAGAAAAAAAAAAACTAAAAACGACAGAATGGAACAGAGATAAATGCCGTGAGCCCTTAGCTTTCATATTTCTAATCTCCGCGAGTCGTTGGCTCGGCGTAAAACACAATCGATGCTGTGAGTTAAAGACGAGCGTCGCCCCGCGCCCAAGCTCCTGACATGTGGAGCGAGACACGAGTCAACATGTCTTTGGCAGCGAGACGCGCTGAGGACGGGGGCGTCCAGCGTCCCAGCAGCAGATCCAACAGAAGGCGAAGATGTAGAGCGGCGACTCCGCCGCCATCCCGCGACACGTCGGCAGGATGGGCAGCAGCGCTGACTCAGTTCTGGGAAGCAGCAAGTCGTTGTGAGCGGTGGAGCTTGAGGTCAAGCGTGAAAAGTTGAAGAGGAAAATAGAAGTTTGACATTTAGCATTCTTGCTATAAAGTGACATGTTTTTGGGGAAGACTTCCAATGTTTTCCAGGTTTTACCTTTATAACGATAGATATACTTAAATACCATACCAGGGAATTTCCAAAGGAGAAAGTACATTTGGGACCTCAGCTCTACTTCACTCAGGATGATGACACTGGAAATGAAGACATGTATGTGTGTCTTCCCTGTGGCCTCCAGGTTTGACATATTTCGGTCTGTTTTTCAAAAGATTTCTTTTTATCAACAATCAGACAATATCTGTCGATTAATCACGATTCATTGAAGTAATTCTTCATATTTTACGTCACGTTGTCTTGAATTTGCAGAGTAGGAATTTACATTGGCCAAGGGCTGAGCAACATGGCCTAAAATCTGAATTACACTTTAATTTCAGGCATGTGTAGTAACACTATAGAGTATATTCCGGTATATATTATTTTCTTGTGTGTGTAGAAATATATATATATATATATATATATATATATATATATATATATATATATATATATACACACAATTGTTTCTGAACATACAAGATTTGTTTCAGTAGAATAAACACACTTCAAAAAGGTACAGAATGCCATTTTAAGAGCATTTATTGTGGCTCCTTGTCTTTACACAACTGATTACTCGCCTCTCAAAATTAATATCCAGATGCCACCACAACGACCGATTATTGAGATAATCGGGTCCAGCTCTAGTATTTCAACCCTTGTTGTGTGTGTTCAGCTTGAAATTTGCCAGGTAAAACTGTCTGTTGTCCGATTCGTTTGCTCTCTGTCCACTCTTTCTGGGACAGTTATTCTTGTATGGTCATTTGGATATTGTCAAAAAACTTTATTATATTTATTCTAAATTGCATATCATTAATTGTTTTACAAAATATGCAATTTATTGATACCTTTTCATCAGATAATGTGTCTTTATATTATGTTCTAACATGTTTAAATGAATTGAATGTTAAATAAGTGGAAGTTAAAGAACATTATATATTGTTTATGGAAAAGAGATGGGATTTAATAAGTTATTGTTCATGTCACTCCTGTTGGGACATGCTATATGGGTATATTGTTCTGCCGTAGTTATTCACCGTGTAGTGAAATATCTTTGGTTATCTGGTGTGCACTGGGGACTTTGAGTATGTCCTGAATAAAATAAAAACGTAAAATAAAATAAAAAACTGAAATACTCACGAGTACCTGACCCAGAGCAGGAAGGTGGAGTGCGGTGGTGTGTTCGCGATAATTAACAAAAACAAAGGAAAGAAGTTTGAATGAGCGACGGCGCCTCCTGCCATGTAAGCGGCTTGCAGCCGCTGCCATGCTTTTGACCAAAACAGGCGCGGCTTGATGACATCATCAACATGCATTATCGCGTTAGAACGGTACAGTCAATCTGTACTTTAAGCCTAATCCATATAATCTCCACCGTATAGCGTTTATACTGCCCACCCCTAGTGAGGACACAGTTCAGTCAGCCCTGTGTTGTGTATTTCGTGTGATAACCAGAAATATGCAGCCCTGTTAAGACTACAGACGCTGGAGTCAGGAGGCTTGAATCAGAACCGTCGTCAAGCGCAGCTCGGTGAGTGAACCTTGGCTCGAGTGGCGCAGTCGTCGCCGAGCAGTCTCCCCAAATACATCTCAGGACACGTCAGCGCAGTGCGCCTCTCATCTCAGGAGACAAGTGTTTTCTTTTATTTGTGGCCGTTAACTGACTCATTCCAACCGGCAGTGTCGGCTAACAGGCCGGTGGCCAGTCCGTTTATCGGGGAGTCAAGCTGCTGGTGAACGGGGGCCTTCTCCTTCCTCGTGCAGCGAGGCCTGTCAGCTCCACTCTGTGTTCACCCGTTGCTCGGTGAAATACGGCATGACAGCGACTGCAGAGGTTCTAATCCCCCGGTTTGTGACCCTACTTACACAAGAAAGAAATATGGATTTTGACTGGAGGCTTTGAGGCCAGACTCAGCAGAAAACACGTTTGTGTAACGTCGCATGACAAACAGCTCGTGTGATAGAACGCATATTAATTCCTGAGTGATTTACAGATTAATCTCGATTTGATTTCTATCAGTCTTTACATGTAAATTCATGTCAATTTGTTGTCGCTGTGCGTTTGAGACGAATATGTCGGTGCTTTCCTGGAATGTGAAGAGATTATCACACTATGGAAAGGGCACTGTAATCCCGGCTCAGTGATAAAATACCAATGAAGTGCAGCTCTGGTTCCCGGGTTTCACAGGCCGTCCCTCTGCACCCGCGCTCTATTTTTGTCACATAAAGTGGATAGCCACAGAAACACATTGAATAAATATGGAGTGTCACGCGCTCCTTAAAGGGGACACGTATTCATTTTTCTGGTGACGCACACGAGCACTTTCATTCAGGTTTAATCGAGTCATAGACATTTTTTTATTGTGTCCAAACAGTGGCTGGCACAAGACGTATTCATCCATCCATCCATTTTCTCCTTCTTATCCGTTTCCGGGGGTGTCAGTCTGAGCACCGTCACCCAGATCACATTGACCCATTAAGAACCTTCCTGCAGGTGGAGAGCCCACAGGAAGGTGGCGCCCTGCGTGGGACATGAACCCTCTACCTTGAGATGGGACATGAACCCTCTACCTTGAGACGGGACATGAACCCTCTACCTAGAGATGGGACATGAACCCTCTACCTTGAGATGGGACATGAACCCTCTACCTACAGATGGGACATGAACCTTCTACCAAGAGATGGGACATGAACCCTCTACCTAGAGATGGGACATGAACCTTCTACCAAGAGATGGGACATGAACCATCTACCTAGAGATGGGACATGAACCCTCTACCTTGAGATGGGACATGGACCCTCTACCTAGAGATGGGACATGAACCCTCTACCTTGAGATGGGACATGAACCCTCTACCTAGAGATGGGACATGAACCCTCTATCTTGAGATGGGACATGAACCCTCTACCTAGAGATGGGACATGAACCTTCTACCAAGAGATGGGACATGAACCATCTACCTAGAGATGGGACATGAACCATCTACCTAGAGATGGGACATGGACCCTCTACCTTGAGACGGGACATGAACCCTCTACCTTGAGACTGAGAGTCTCATGCTCTACCAACTGAGCTAGCCGGGGGACAGATGTATTTTAATAAAATATTTATTTTATTAGAGCACAATTTGAGGATCCAGACAGGATTTAAAATGTATTAGTATAAATTAGGAAGTCTGGTAATTAATAAGGATTTATACTTAATTTGAGACAAAATACCTGTGAATCGTTGTCAAAGCAGGTGTCCTCACTGTCCAATTTAAATCTGCAGTGACTTCACAGTAAATGAGACCATAATCCACTCGTCAATGTTTTACTCATTTAATTGCTGGCAGCATACTGTATCTACCCAGATTATGCCAACGCCACCTGACTTACACAAAAACACTTTTTAAAAGAAAATGCTGATAATGATCCGGGTTAAAAAGTTTCACAATCAAGACGCTCAACTTGTACTCTTGTAATTTTGTCAACAGTTGTTTGGTTTCATGTTAAATTAAGTTGGAGGTGCATCGCCCCTTTCCCCCTTCAACCAAACAATCCCCTGTTCTCAGTACCTACAAACATCACTGTTTGTTTTTGTGGTTAAAAAAAAACCTAGCATTGCAATTACAACTGTGCCATTCCTCCATAAAAGCAGAAATGATTACTCTGCCCGCTGACCCTGTTGTTTCTCTCGGTAATAACAGTAACACAACCCCCAGCTCACCCTCACTCACCCACAGGTTTGCACATGATGTAAAGGAGATCTTAAAAAGGAAGCCCTGGGCTTTATGGTGACAAAACCAATTAGTGTAAAAGCTGTTTACATGTCGCTGCATGGGAAGGAATACAAGCTCATTTTCTGCCGTCATGGCTTTCACTCCTCTTCATCTCTCACGGCTGAGAGATATAGTAAAACATTTAAACTCGGGATTTATTTCTTTATTTTTTATTTTTAAAGCATAATATAATTCATTTAAATTCATAAACACAGAGGGAGTTGGTTTGGTTGCCCAATCAGTGATGCTTTGGACCCATATTTAATTTATAGCCGTTAAAGTTTACTGTTTGGACACTGCACTCATCCACAAAGTAGTCCCTCAGGACTGCACCCAGGGAGGCACAGCCTATAAAGCTTAAAGTCACAGCACACCTTAACAGCAGTGTCATCAAACGGCCGGCATTTATCAATGAAATTCTCCCTATATGCTGCCTTCTGTGTGTTTTAATGTGTTATTTGAGTAGCACACACACAGTCTTTATTGGTAGGGCCTTCTCATTGATGTATTGCAATTACCAGACCCTAACGTTTACAACTGAGGGTCTAATACCCATCCTTAAATTGTGACTTAGCCCTGAAACCACCTCCTACCTCTCTAATAAATGGGACTTAATGACTAAACCGGCAGTTTGGACCTCAAAAAGATAGTGTGCTCACAGTTTTCAGGGTGTGCAACGGCAGGCGTCGTCATGTCTGTGTACTACATCCAATATGACATGTACATGGTTTTCACTGTAACTATCACAAGAACAAAATAGTACTGCCATTTTCACAAATACAACATGTCAATAAATGTCACAAACACACAGTGTTTTCAGGTGTGTGTGTGTGTGTGACGCCGCTGCATGTGTGTGAGTTTGATCAGGGGAATATCTCACAGGGTCACATGTGCCCCGGACCGGAGGGGTAAAGGAACTCAGTGAAGACTGCGATGGCGAAGAGCTTTAGCCAAGAAGAAAAATGGGCGGCCGGTAAAGTGGAAGCAGACACGCTGTTGAATTATTTACACAAACAGATCACGCGGCAAATGACCCGAGCCAAAGTACATATTGATGGAATTAATAGATAAAGAACAGTGCAATCAGTTTTGAGGAGGATCAGTATAACTCAGCGACGACTTTTTTTAAAATCTTATATTTATGCAATTATATAAGATAATTATCTATGATATTAACTTTAACCCAAGGATATACAGAGAGAGTGACTGTGGATGCCAAAAATATGCAAACACTGAGGACTGAGGAGTTCAGCATGCTACTGAAGAGCACCAGGCTGCAAACTGGATGGTGACAATCTTCTTATCCGGCATCAAACAGGCCCCATTGTGACAGAGGAAGGTGTCTGATTTATGGCTGGGAAGGTTACGTTTTTCTCTGCGTGTATTTATTTATTGGTAAAATACATACACGCATTCATGCAAACCAACTTATTTGCAAAGACCATTCACCCGGATTGCATGAAATTGTCAGGGATGATTTATCATCATCCATGGACCAATCGATTAGAATTTGGGACGTTAACGGTTAAACGTTTCTGAATAGATCCCAAAAAACTATGAAAAATGATCCCATACAAAGCGGATGAGAGAGGCACCTCTTGGAGGTCGAAGGAGATCAGCGTCTGTTGCCATGGAGACGCTCCCTGCTCAGTGATTCACACAGTGAAGTAGCTACCCGACAAGCTAGTTAGCATCGATATGAGCTAACATGCTAGCGATGCTAACTCGGCTCTGCTAACAAATGTGGCGTTGGTGAAGGTCTGCGCTCTACCGAGTGTAGCTCTAGTTTTAGGATGAGATGGTGTCAAACTGTCCGCTCAGGGAACACAAACAGGCCAATTCCAGGCCAGTAAAATAGAGCCATAATAACCTTTCATCTCTGTTGTGGTGCAAAGTATACATCATTAAAATGTTGACATTTTCACAAAACCAATGAATTACTTTAGAGAAATACAGACAAAGCTCTCCTATCGCCATTTGGTGGCGAGCTTCTCTGGCGCTTCTCCACTTTGATCGTTGGATCGTTAGATGTCCTCTACTCTTAAATGTTTAAAAGGTCCAGGGCTTCTTTGAATTATTTACCATTTATTTTGGAGGTTTTGCGGCCAGATTGGAGCTCCCGGGCCTTATGTTTGACACCCCTGGGTCAGACCGACTTCTCCAAATAGGCAGTGGATGTGTGCACAACCAAACCTTAGTGAACAATGGTTCCCTCTTCGGGGGGCCATGGCCACACTCGTCTACTCCAAGGTCCTGTCTCCTAGCGAAGTCTCCTCTCTAAAATTAGCCCAGAGAAGAAAAGGTCAACTGTGGCTAATTATCTCTGTGAGGTTGATGTGACTCTAACGCAGCGACATGACTGTGTGGTGCTAATTGCCACTGGCAAATAAAGAGATTCCATATTGACAAGCGGAGAGTTAAGGAGACGTGCCGCTATTGGCAACACACTGGCCCGTCTTTCAGCAGAGTCCTCCATGTTTTCAAATTATTGACTGAGAATATTCTCCGATCCCGATTCTTCCCGCTTGTACATCATTACCAGCAGTAATCAATCACTGATTATTAAATGAAATGTCCATTAAGGCTGAGGGGTATTTCCATACCGGGCAGCCGGCCAAGGAGTAATGCTGGAGGCAGCAGCAGCACATCAAGCAGAGCACAGCCAGGCCAAATCAGGCCACACTGCCCAGCTATGCTACACACACACACACACACGCACACACACACGCACGCACGCACGCACGCACGCACGCACGCACGCACACACACACACACACACACACACACACACACACACACACACACACACACACACACACACACACACACACACACACACACACACACTCTCTCTACTGTCGTCTTGGCATCGCTGTGCACAACATGTTGCCTCAACCGAAGGACATCAGCTCGCGTGAAGCGTTCGGTGCTTTTAATGGCCGTTTCCCCTCCCGACACGTAAGGATTACTTCTAGGATCCGCTTAATAACCTGAACCCAACCTTAATCATCACAGCTGTTCATAACTGTCACCTCAGCCTTGAAAGCAGATCTGAGCCTTTGAAAATATGTAAAATGTTGTGTGCTTTAGCAAGCTCACGAGGTGCGTTGGACCCAACACGAGTAATGGACCCTGAGATTTAAGAGTCTGGGCAGGGGGGCGGGGGGCGGGGGGGGGGGGGGGGGGGGGCGCTATAAATTAAATACATATTTCCAGAGCGGTGGATCTCCAGCTTTTATCCTCCTCCCTCTACCTGCCCTGTCGGATCTGACGTCCTGAAACATCAGAGGCCAAACAGCATTTACACTATGAAAACCTTTAAACAAAATAAGGCTGAATGTGTGTTAACATCAGCATGTTTAGTCAAAATGTTAGTAATACTCCAAATGGATAATTACAAGAAGTGCCCCCTCAGTGTTAATTAAAGTTCGATGTTAGCGTTATCCATCACACGCACGTATCAGTTCATATCAGGCACTACAACTTCCTTCCTGTCTATTCATCAGTCGCACTGTTGAAGTGGAGAGAAGGGACTATATTATCTCTCCATTTCTGGAAAGCAGACTTGCTGCTGACCTGGTCCATCTATGAGCTCTGAAACATGAATGTGTGTGTTTGCTGGCTCGTCCGAGTCTCAGCGCGCCCCCCCCTGTGAGAATGAGACTTTCTATAGACGCGTGAATTCAAACTCTTTTCCAATCAGCCTCAGCTTGATCTCTACTGAAAGCTTCACCGCTGTCTTGGAAAGGGAGGGGAGTGCCGCTGAGACCGCCGGCCCAGAACGAAGGCGCCTCCTGGCTGGGAGGGGTGGTGGTGGTGGGGTAAGGGTGGAGGGGGTGTTCAAAGGGCTTGTTTGGCCCCAACGGTATCGGCAAACACAGCTCATTTGCCACTGCAATTCTATTTTCACATCATTTCAATTTCAAAGAGGCTTCCGGCTGCATTAGCATTTGGTTTGGATGAAAGGAGAGTTAGTGGAGGGGGTGCGGGTGGAGAAGACGAAGGAAAGGGTGAAAGAAGAGCAAATGGAACAACAAGTTGGGCGGCAGGCTGTCGTCCCACGTATCAGTCTGCAACCTAATTGTTTGTTTATCCACCAGATCATACAGACTAAAGTCCAGAAGGTGAAAAGGAAAATAAGTCGGTCCAATGTGGCACCGACAGCATTTACATATATTTGTCTGAAGAATTGAAATTAATCAGCAAACATCCAACATCAAAAAGGAAAGAAATCTGCCTTTATTGGCACACAATTACACAAACTCATCAGGATGTAGTAACAATGACCATTGCAAGGGCGAGTCACAATATAGTATAGCATAGTATAGTATAGTATAGTATAGTATAGTATGGTATAGTATACATAGTACAATGTACATTTAATGAGATCATCCATATGTGAAGCAACCAAACTAGGCTTTCAATTATATCTCATTTAAAAACTACTAACTATTGTGTAAATGGTTTGGAGAGAAAGTAGTAGTAGTGGTAGTAGTAGTAGTGGTAGTAGTAGTAGTAGTAATAGTCGAGGAAAAAAACAATCTGCTCTTCAAGTAGGAAAAACACAATCAATTATCTACAAATTCCCAATAAAACAATATTTAGTTGTTTATAATCAATGTGAGACATAATCAAAAAATCTTCTCTATATCTTTAAAGATTGTTTTGTAGAATCAAGTAAAACTCAAATGTTTAGAACGTCGGAGCTCACGAACCTTCACAAGGGTCCTAAGCTGGGACTTGTACAACAGAGGAACAATTTACGCTGCAAAACTGTTTCAAGTTTCTATTTCTGCTCGTTTGGTGTAAAAAGCGTCTGACAGGAGAATAAGTGGCGTTTAGTTGAGGAGCGTCTTCTGATGTTAGGAGCTCAGAAAACTCTGCACTCCCTCCGACCGCGGCTCAAAAAGTTCCTTTTAACATCCCGGCATGGCTATCCATCCACCTGTGTAGATGATGCTTTTAATGCACCTTTAAATAATCCTCAAATTGAAATTCTAAAGCCTTGGGTGAGCGAATAATAAAGAGTGCGGCCAAATTTATTACCCCAATAAAATGAGTCCAAGTGATCAACAGACTCCAGAGTATTGGTTCTCCACCTTAAAACTTTCTGGAGTGCAAAAGCAGTTTTCAATTATATGAAGTGGAATGATGCCAACAATTACTCATTTTTATGAAGCTGCAACAAGCAAATATACATTATTTCACTATTTATTCAAATGGCCTCGGGTATATTTGATATATTCCTGCTATTGAAGGCCGTCGGATTCAATGTGTGGATTCCTAGCGACTCTGTTATCAATCAGCGAACCACAAACCCCTCGAATAACGGAAGCAGGCCTGTGTGGTGGTGCTCGGGAAAAAAAAAAATGGATTCAAGTATTTTCCTCGTTCCATTAGAAAAAATAACTTCAAAGATTTCTGTCTCCCCTTCTGCGAGATGATTCTCCCCTTGTGAATTCATCCACCGCACGTCATCATCTGCATCTATATATCTTTCTCTCCCCCTCATTGCACCAGGAAAGGAGATCCTTTGATGCCCTGCTACAAATCACACATTTAGCTTTTCATCAATATTTTATCTATCCATCCTTGGCTCTGCTCTTTTGCACTCCCTAAATCAGCCGAGGATGCAGAGGCAGCCATGTGGATTTTTTGGGGGGGATTCTGGCCGGCTCGTTACACTGAAGGCCAAACTACACCAACAGTCAGAATGACCAGCAACGTCCGGTTAGAAGAACACGTTTAAAAATGGATTGGTGCGACTTCTCCAAGCAGCTGCAGATAATTAGCGAGCAATTTTGGAAGGTAACCTTTGCATCAAGTCTCCCTCCCTTATTTGGATTGTCTTAATATGTGTGAATGTGTATTTCTGTGACACGCTCGCTCGATGAAGCTGCTCTACGATTCAAGTGTTGTCGCTCCTTGAAACAGATTTAAAGAATAATGAAATGAAGCTGAGATGAAGTACCGACATGCAGACGGGAGCTCACAGAAAGAGAAGCTGAATGGAAGCTGGGAACGGATCAGAACCATGGCTGATCCAGGCTCATGTCCCGTCCTGTAGGACAGGTTTCAGGAGGGCGACTCAGTTCAGCATCGACAAGGAGCTCCTCTGGTGGTAAACAGCAGTTTAGTGAAAAAAGTACATTTAAGGCCTCATTTCCGAAACGACGTTTCAAACTAAAACGCACCGTTTGAGTTTTTGTTTCAGAAAATGTTCGCATCGACACGACCACGCTTTGAAAACGATGTCTGTTTCTAACGGGGCCTCGGCCAGCGGCTCTCCAGCTGTTCTCACTTACAAAAGTATCTCGAAATAGGTCCGATCTCTTTTTGACAACCGTTTATATAACACTGCTCTCGTGTCATTACGACACAGAACATTCCCAACATTCCCGACACTGCACATATACTGAATAAAACCAAGACTGAAATGAGCTGGAAAGATGCTGATCCAATCAAATGAAGATTTAATAATCAAAAGCTAAAATGGACAACAACCATCAGGGAAGAGAGCGGGAGCAGACTCGCTAATACGGGGATGATTTATCTTAATGTTATTTTCTCCAGTTTCACAGACAAGCCATAAACCCACGACGGCTCACTGGTGTGTTGTGCATCTGGAGCTTGATGAATGTTGTACGTTTGAGCCGCACAGCTCCACTGTTCTACACAAACTATTAAAAACACATTTTGCAACTTGGTTTATCCAGGCCTGCTGTCGGATAATCATCAGAACACCAAATGAATACTAATCCTCAGATAAAAAGAGGCTCCTTTTCATGCACAGTTGTTCTCTTTGAGGGACACTTGGTACAGAACAGCGTCACTGTTTAATGACCATATTTCATAAGTTATAGAACTCTTGTTTCTACTGAATCTATTATTATACATTGTTGATGATAATGAAGCGCTGCTGCTCTATGACTGGATCAATAGAGCAACTGTACATAGTAAAAATACAGCCAAAGCTTTATCAATCATAATAATACATTCTATACTATGACAATGATACTCAATATTGTATCCAGAACACATTTACTTTAGTTAATACTATACATTCGAAATGGTTTGGTCAGTTTGATGATTTTTTATTTTCAATGCTGCCCATGTAATTATATACAATTTGTTTAAATATAGAAAAAAAAAAGAATGGATGGATTCCTGCTGACCAAGTTCTACTTCCAGTTTTAAAAAGTTCATTTGTTTCAAAATCTAGCTTCTTGTTTCATATAAATCATGAATATAATAATCAGTTCCTTTTGTTTGGGTTAGGGTTACCTAAGGGTTACCCTAACCCTAACATCTGTAAACATCTGACAAATAAAGGCTGGTGTCAAATTACCAGCAGTCAAGGTCAGGATTAATGAAATTGATGACAATGAGTGATTAACTAGAGGGTGAACGTGCAGCCTGAAGGAGGCTGGTGGCAGATTCTGAGCGGGACAGTGTGGGTACGTTTAGAAAAAAGGCCTTTTAAGGAGCGAGGCCTCAAATATACACCACCCAAAGAAACAACAACAACAACAAAAACAACTTGTGTTGTTCTGAGATATCAACGATAGGCTGAATAAAGAGACACTTTAAAATAAAGGTGGATTTTTTTTTTTCTTTAGGAGCTGTGGATCAGGGAAACTACCAGTTGAACTGACCCCCTGGAACCCGGTTCACAGGAGACCAAGAGGCCGGCGGCAGAACGCCAGAAGACATAATAAATACTATCACCTATAGACACAGTTTAACGTTTCATGATCCGGAAGAAAAAAGACAGGCTTGATAATAAATTGAAAATGTCAGCATATTTACCTGAATGTTTATTTATTTATCTACAATAGTGACGGGTTAGCAGCGCAGCTTTTAAGTGTTAACGTTCTTCAACTTGATCAACTCCAGTAAACTTATCAGAGGAAACTAAAATGCAGCCAAGCAAGATTTAAATAAAGGTAATGCAGTTTCTCAAAGAAACAGTAAACATATGAGAGTAATTGCACGAGGATAAATAAAAAAAAAAAAAAGGAAGTATGGTCTATATTATCATCATTGTATTTTAACACAGGCACATTGCCTCTTTGGTTTATTTAGTTTTTGTTCACACTTTACGAGTAGTGCTTTATTTTTATGAGCTAAAATAGTCAGTAATTTACTCTCCTGGTTGGAGGCTAAAATCCAACCTGCAGAAGCAGGAAGCGTCACCGGAGCAAAGCCGCAGGAATATTTGACATAAATTTCTTCATTTTCTGTCTTGACTGTTTTTTTATTTGTTTTCTTTAATGTTTAAATGTGGACGGGCCGGGAGAGAGGAGGAAAGCCAATAATGAGCCGGGCAGAAGTAGAGAGAGCGTTAGAGTCAAAAACTCAAAGAAAGGAAGGTATTTTCTTTTCGGTCAAAAACCACCAAAATAAGAAGGAAATAACTAATAATAAAAAAAAACAGGGTGCATTTTTTAATTCAGCAGCTTCTATTATCTTGGGGGGATTGAATGTTGATTCATTGTTCTCTGCTGTGTTTAACGGAGCAGCTACACATTTCTTCTTTGATATTTATGTTGCAGCAGGAGACTGGCAGGTAGAATAACGTACATTTCTCTAAAGGTTTATGGAGCAGCTTCAGCTATTTGCACGGTGTGATCATTTCATTCTATGAAACAAAGCATTTTTCTGAACGGTGCTTCCACTAAACCTCTTGCAGCACCATTACTGGGACATTTTTATGAACATCCATTATGTATATATGTCTTGATTTTTATAAAAAATAATATTTCTAGATAAAATACAATCAAAAGCAGATTTTAGAAAGCACAACGATTTTTTGGTAGGAGCTGAAGTCTGTCTAATAATACTGCAAATTCCTTCGAGGAGTACTGCGTCGGTGTTGGTTCCAGTTCTTGCCACAGTCCAAAAACATGCATTTGAAGTTGGGATACACAGATATCACTTTATATTCAAAAGAGGTCATATTCTGCAATATTCACTTTCTAAAGGTTCTCCAGCAGTACTACCCGTCCCCATACCTGGACTGACGTCCCAGAAGTGAAGACAGTCTGTCCTCTCTGTCCCTGGCTTGTTCCAGGTTTTAAAAAGTGTGTTGCTCCAAGCAGCCAATCAGAAATCAAACCCTATATAGTGTCATCGGGGGTTTAGCCAATCCCAATCAAGGTAGGCCCTCCCTTTGACTCCTCCCACAATTAGGCAGCTCTGCTCTGGCACATGGCACCACGAGAGGAAGTACTTCCTCCTCTTCCCAAGATGGGCATGTGTGGGCGGAGCCAGTCCAGCTTACACAGACACAGCAGATTCTGAATGTAGCTCCTATGATCCAATATTCAAATGGAGGAAAATCAAGGAGGAGCTAGAACCTTAGAATACTGAAGGTTTCTGGACCGACCAGACCAGGAGGAGGAGGAGAACAGGAGGAGGAGGAGAACAGGAGGAGGAGGAGGAGGACAGGAGGAGGAGGAGGAGGAGGAGAACAGGAGGAGGAGGAGAACAGGAGGAGGAGGAGAACAGGAGGATATGAGAAGTTTAAAGTACAAGTACTAACCTTTAGCTCAGTGCCAATAAAGAGTACCAATACGAGTACTTACTAAATGCCATAAAGCAAAGGTCCCTAAACGGCAGACCGCGGCCCGAACCCGGACCCAGACTTTGTCCCATAAGGACCCGGACCTCCTTCCAGCCCAATCACAAGGTTTTGATGTAAAATCTGCTGCAAAATTGAGATTCTACAGCAAACAGATGTGAGAGTTAACGTAAGTGAGAAGGATGGAAAAAAGAGAAAGATGGTGGGGTGGCACGGGGAAAGGGAGAGACAATGACGACAGACGGAGAAAGTGAGATAAATAGGGACCAAATGGCGCTCTCCAAAAAAAAAAAAAAAAAAAAAGGAATGTTGACAGTCAAAAAGGATCATTAATCCAGAAGCAACAGTCATTTCTGTTTATTCTTCTCACTCGGCAGGACTAAACCTGTGTCTCATATGTTCAGGAACTGGTGATGCTGTTTTGCATTGGCAATTTTAATAAGTGTGACAGTTACTGAACATAAAGGTTGTGAACAGACATAGCGACTGAAACCAGGACAGAAAAGCCCAGAATGACCCGTCCACCAGGACCCTCAGCCACACGATCTCTGCCAGCTCTGGACAGCAGCTCGCCGTCTTCATTCAGATTCATTTCTAATCACAAGATGTCAGGAGATCCTGAAGGAAGTCACGGAGCACTTTAAATGGCCTCTAAAGGTACGAATGGTTGATCTCCAAGCAGATGTGCTCCTGACAGCGCAGCCTGGAGGAACTGACACTTCCACTTTCTGGCTCCACATGGTCCCTGAGATGGTTTCCCCAGCTCTGAGGAAAGTAGCTCTATTAGTGCATCTTGACCATGTTTGCTTCTACACACAACTTTCTCCACCATGAACATAATCAAAACTGAATATGGTTCCGGGCTCATCAATGAGCTCCTCCCCCTGTGTCTGACAGCAGCACGGACTCCTTTAAAAGACCAGGTTGAACAACTTGGCAGGACAAGCTCAGTTTTCTCTCCGAGGAAGAAAGTAGAAGAGTTGAATATAAGAAAGTGAGTCTTTCTCCGGAAGGTAACATGTGATTAGATTTATCATCTGTATATTACATTGTTCTGGAGACAAGCACGGTACAGGAACATTCTATTTATGTGACTTTCTAAACATGATATGGTAGTCAGTTCTTTCTTTCATTATCAGGGATGTGAAAAACAACCAGATCGCCTGACTGAGCAGATTTTTGAAAACTACCCACATGTAACAGAATTCTAGCGGCTGTAGGAAATAAGGAGGTGACGTGATCCCGGCGTGGGAACAAAGAGGATGTGGATGATACGTGGATCACACGCTGGAGTTTCACTGAGGAGATCAGTCCTGCAGCCGATTGAGGAGAGAGACGTCAACACCTATTGAGCACAACCGTGGTTGTGATAAGTAGAAGCTGTAGGTTGTATAAAACATAAACCACTGCTTTTCATGCTGTGTCACTCTTCTTTTTAAATTTAAAGCAAACAATCATTTTATTATGAACCCAGTTGAATGTTTCTTGTTGATAGAAATGTGACGTTATTCATGACACTCACTGAGGTATAACCACCAATCCTAGAAAAATAACACTACATTTAACTTAAGGGAGTCGTCACCTGGAAAACCTAAATGGTCCTTGTTAAAACCTGGATATTGGTGTTGGACTTCAGTTCAAACTTGTCAGACAATCTGGAGTTTGAAAGGAGTTGAGTTTTCTTTAATTGGGCACTTTTTTCAAACCAGAATAGCCCACAAGGGGGCGCCACCCCAAAACGGGAGCGTTTAATTATCGTCAACATAGGAGGCTGAGATCATGATCCACTGCTGTTGAATATAGCAGCTGCTAACGGCTATCAGGACGAGGATGAACTTTGACCCCCATGTGATTTACAAATGAGCCTGTAGCCTGCCTGTTTCAATTTAAACCTCCGGGGGGCGTTGCTCTGTGGCTGGATGTGTGTAGACGCTCCATCCTTGTTTTTTATTTAAATTTTCATGTGAGCAAAGGACTGCTATGCTATCGCTATGCTATCGCTATGCTATCGCTACGCTATTGCCATGATGGTTCCTGCAGCCAATCAACACACACCAAATATCTGATTTTCTTTTCCAAATCAAAGAATTTATTTAAAGACACTTTAAAGGAGACTGTATATGTGAGAATAGCAGGTGATGATGCCTTTAAACCTGATATAGAGTCACTTTACCAACACGCATTTGCTTCATTTTGACTGAACAAGCTCAAATGATGAAAACTATTCAGTTTGTCAGCTACGTAGGGTCATCTCAAACACTCAAACACAAATTAGATTTGTGTGATTTCTCGTAAGAAAAACTTATAAATTGCAAAATACTTTCTTTAAATATTCTTTATTTGTTGTTGACTGAGTTACAGGTTAAGGTTATAGAGCATCTTGTATAATTTAGAAACAATAGAGAGAGCCTGTCTCCTTACCAACTGATCCAATTCAACTGCTTCAGTTACTTTTGAGTTTCTGTTAGAGAGCGTCTGATTATTGGTATAAATCATCAGTTTTCAACACGTGGGAGGACGAGACACACGCTCACATCAATGGGTAATGTAGGATGAATAATTAGCCTCAAACGTCTTAGCATGTAGGAGGCATGGTGTCGCAGCGCGGGAGGACATGCAAACCTGCACAGAAAGACTCCTGAGCTCAACCAGGACTGACAGAGGAAAGACTCCTGAGCTCAACCTGGACTGACAGAGGAAAGACTTCTGCCCTTTTTTCTTCTGGCTCATCACAGAAAGCCGTTGTATTGGCTGTATGCGCGAGGACGCTCATTTTATGTTACGGCTGGCTCCGAGCTGGGGGGGGGTGCCGCTAAACACAAGGGTACGCCGTGAGAGAGCAAACAGCGTGGGCGGTTCTCTTTGTCAGCTTGTTTAGCAAATTATTGTTTATTGGCACCGTTTCTTCTGTTGAGCAATCGATACCCAACAAGCGTCGCCTTAATCTCGCAGTATAAACTGCTGCAGTGTTGACGAAGCCTGTCAACCCGCTGCGGCAACGCTAACACACTCAGCTACGACAGGCAAGGAGATTCTTCTTCTTTTAATGAAGGGATCAGACGCCGGAGCTATCAGTAGAATAACACTGCATCAGAAATCAAAGTTCCGCACGTGGGATTCTTCTTCATCTTGAGAGAACAAGAGGCTCAAACTACCCGAGCTAAACAGGCATCAAGCTGCATTAATTGTAAAAACCTTTTTTTATGAACCCACGATGAACCCATTCATTTATAACAGGATATTAGCGCACAGTGAAACACAAATAGATTAAAATCTGACGAGTGGCCACGTTACCACACTGTAATTATGAAGCGTTGTCGGCCTCTTCAGCATGAACAAGATAAAACGACTATGAGCAGAACCTTTCTAATTCAGAGTCTCGATAAAGAGGTTGCTAATTGTTGTCAAGCTGCTTGAAAAAGAATTAAAAACACTTTGGGTTTAACTGGAAGAAAAAACAAGAAGGAAACTTTAGGACAGCGCCTCAACCAGAACAACCACTGACCTTCAGCTGTGGCGTCATCTCCACCTAGGTGCAATGACATGTCTGTCCTACAGATGGCAGTAGCACTAACACAACCTTTAGCGTTTTTATTTTTTTTAGACTGTCGAATTCGAACATCTCTGCCAAAAAAAAAGAACATTAATGAAAAGGCTAGAGATATTTCGGTGATGTCCTCATCTGCACAGAAGTCACAACAGTCCCTGCCCCCTGAGTGAAACCATGGAACAGTTGGCCCACTGATGCGTTCACATGGAAAAATGTGGGCAACACTACTAAAATGGTAAAGAGCTGCTGTGTAATCGACTGCACAAACAGACTCGGGGAGAACTGAGGCAGAAGTTTTTACAGAGTGCTGAAGGGTAAAGACGAGAGTATGAAGGGGAACGAAGTGGAGGGGTATGTTTCCTCAAAAAACAAACAAAAAAAAACCAAACAACTGTGGCGTCGCTGCTCCCTTTCCAATCTCGCTCGTGGATACGCTGCCAAGTTGCCTTATCTGAAGAGACGTGTTCAAAGCAAAGGCTTTACTCGGAAAGTTGTGTCCCACACCCAATTAGCTGTTGGTTAAGTGTGAAGCACCTGTGAAATGGATCTAAGTGTTCCTGATTCTGCTTATTATTCAGCGGGTAATTTTAGTGTGCAGCCATAATTCCTCTGTGTAATTATAGGTGCACTGGCTGAATGACAAATCTTCCTCATCTATCTTCAGACACGCACGAAAGACTTGGCAAGCCGAAGACGGCTCCCCCACCAAGTCACACCGAGGCCAGGGCGAGTCAACCAGTCGCATGTATCCCTGCCAGCACTCTGATGATTACATGACGAAAAGGCCATTTTATCAAGATGTTTTTATCACTCCAGAAAAAAACCTTTCAAAATCCAGATGGTTTCAGCAATGAGGGGTAAAACAATGATATTTACCCTTTTATCGCCCTTCAAACATCTTTTTATACACTCAATCATCACTATTCTGCTTTAGACAAATAGGTGGCAGTGCCGTAATTTATTTTCGAGACATGACGTAAAGGCAAACGCTGTTTCCAGTGTTTGTACTCCTCGCTATCGAGCTACCGATGTCTAAAAACAGCAGCTTCCTTCAGCGACGCTGTTGAACTATGTTGACGTGATAATTCTTCCATGTGCTCGGCCACCGTGTGGAGACAAAAGCTTCTGTCAAGCAAACATGGACCCAGGAAGTGTCTTCAACCACCTTCAGGAGGGGAGGATGGCTGTGAGGCAAATCCTCCACTGTGATTGGCCCGCAGCGGAGCACAGGAAGTGGGTCACAGGAGGCGGGTCACAGGAAGGACGTAAGGACGACCGACCCTGGAACTAAAACTGTGTAAATGTGATATTGGTCTCTTCCTACAGCTTCGGTGTTGGGGGTAAGACCGGCTGGGGAACCTGTACAAGCTGCCATGAGCTGAGAATCTTCTTGTCTAAACTCTTAACTATCTCAGGTCTGACGTCTTTTGTCAGCCACAGTTTTGGAACATGCAGGATACTGAAAATATCTTACATGTTTAATATGGGATGTTCAGCCGCCGAGTGAAGACTCACATTAGAGACCGCACTTTCAATGCAGCCAGATTATTTATTAGCCTAAAAGCCACTTAACAGACACTTATTGAGGTAACCTTGAACAAGCATTGATTCATTTATTTATTTAATGTGCATGCATCTTTTATTAAACAACAAAAAATCATTAACCCTTGGCAAGCCATAATCTAAACTTAATTGTACAAAATCTTTAATTAAAATCATTCAAATGATGATATTTTTTGCTAAAATAGTGAATATACACAATTAAAGAAACTGAATGTAATTGTAATTGTTCTGGTTTATGATTTATAACTGTGGTTTAGAGACCTACAGTAAATCAGTTTTGGCTCTAACAGCATTCAGAACAAAACTGCAACCGTAACTCTAAGAACATAAATATATTTACTGTGAGCAGCGACTCGAGGCCAGATCCTGTCACTGGTTCTACTGGGAGGACAGTTTCCTTCTAATAGCCACTAGATTTAATGATGTCACTGCAAACATGAGGTTTAGTTTTGTATTACTGATTTTCATGGTGTAACTTTACAAAAAACAACAACAATTAAATAGAATGGTAAAATGGTAAATTAATAATACTTATTCTGCGGTTTTCCTGTGCTTGAGCCAAATCCCACTTTCTTTGATACAGTATAAAACAAAGCGACTGTCCGTTCAATAGATGCCATCAATGTCACAATAACACATTTGTACCTCGGCTTGTTGAGAAAGCATTTCATTAAATCACTTCTAATGGAGAAGGGGAAAAGGCCGTGTGAGAAGGCAGCGTGGCGTTGTTAAACAGCAGCGATGCGGCTTGTCCGCTGCCAGCTCCGTTTACAGGCGGCTCACGGTTCGTCTTGCCTCTTTACTAATATGTACTCTGAACAGTCCCTGGACGGACAAACTCTGCAGAGGCAGATAAAAAGACATTTGGCACGGGAAGGCAGTAGTGTGTGGCATCTTAGAGCAAGAAAGTGATACGGAGGAAGTGGGCAAAAATGATAAAGGAGGTGGGGGTCGGGGAGATGGTTTAAAAAAAAAAAAAAAAAAGAAAGTCAATGAAGACGGAGGACTTAAGAAGGAGGGGAGAAGATGGTGGAGAGAAGCAAGGTGAGTTATAGAGGAGAGGGAAGAGACTGTCACACACAATGGCAGTGGTTCCCTGGGCCGTCCTTTTGTTTGTAACAGTGAAAAGAGAAAAACGGACATTACTGAGAAACTGATAGTCTTCAAATTACAAGGTCCTAATCCCTGAAAGTGGCTTAATGGGCAGGTAAATGGCCCACTAGACACCGGTTAGTGAAAAGGAGCACAACACAATCATTTCCCACCAATTTAACAAGGCAGTTCAATCAAAACCCATCCAGCTAGAATCATTATGCACTAATATATGAAAATCCCTGTTGGAGTGACGACATCTCCTCCTGGACTGTGGCCACGTTGAGAGGTGAAGACCCGGAGTGGTCCAGCGACTGGTAGGGTCACACATGTCAGACGAGTCTTTAGTGTTCAGACCCTGATAAAAACATATCCGCCTCTGGACCCCCCTGGTTCCAGGCTCGTCGAGCACGGGGAACTTCAGCTGGGCTTATAAATGAGGGGACGACCCACATCGCCTGCTCATGTCCTCAGCAGGAAAGAGTTTCTGGAGTGGGAACTCTCAGGACTCTGGCCCACCGTTTACACAACGTTTTCACAACTCAACTTTTTGAAAACCGCCATCAAGGTTGAAATGTTTTGAAGTGCTCCGACTTCATTTCTGTCGTTTCCACAACCATTTTCAGAAAGTTACGTATTCCCTCGTTTCCGTGTAGATGGAGTCAGTATTCTCCAAGCGTTGCTACTGCCCCTGCACGCCACGGGCAGAGTTACTAGTTGTTCTGCACATTCAGCAGCTGGACAATAACATCGATGTTTCCTCTGTGGTGTCATGACTCCGAGGCCATGTTCTCCTTGGGCTCGGTACTTTTATTTTGACAGTCACAGTAATAACAATGCAACTTGGTGGTGTTGTTGTCTGTCCACGTGTGTCACAAGCAATCAGCCCCCACTAGTGGCCCAACATGAACACTGCAACTCTTTCAGCGTTTCTGCTGTTGCTGTTAAAAAGGATTTAATTTTCAAAATGTTGCCATGTAAAAGCAAAACCTTTCTTAAAAACAAAAACACAAAAAAGATGCATTTTTACCTGAAATGTTGTGGAAATGGGTTCTATCAGTGTTGGTTGAAGAAGTTACCGGGAACAGGAAGCCTGTTCTGGTGCTGTTCTGGTGGGGAAGGCCTGAAGAGTTTGACTTTGGGGAATAATAGAAGATATTATCGGGGTGACTGAACCCCAGGAGACATCCGGTGCTTCTAAACATCCAGGTGAATCTCCAACAGGTTGGCTGCCTGGTGGAGTGACTAAGAGCTCAGACCTGAGTCCAATACAGATGCAGTGGAATGACCTTAAGAAAGACATTTACCTCGGACCTCATTAGAATATGGATGAGCTGAAGTGGCTCTGTCAGTAATAGAGTCCTCCTGAGCGTGGCTCAGGTCTGGTCAGCACTACCCCAATCATGCGGTTGCTGCCAACCTGCTGAGGTTTAACCAGATATTGGTAAATATTAAAAAGTTTTTTTTGCCCAGCGGTATAAACATTTAACAAAAATGATCAGCAAATTATTAGAATGGCCTGTGAGCACATTGTGATTGTCTAAACTTTTGATTTCGATGCAATGTGATTGTATCCCTGTGAATGTATGCAGATAACAGGCAAAAACCAAAAGATTCTCAAACGTGTCCTCGTCTCTGTATGTGTTGTTCAGGACGAGAACATTAAACAAATGAGGCGTCTGACTGACGACATACAGCTGCAATTAATGAACCTTCCTGCTGGATGACCTAAAGCATACAGCTGAATGTCACACAAGCTTAGTTTGACTTAAAGACGACGAAGCTGAACTGATTCTTCACCAAAAAAATAAATAAAAAATAAAGCATAACGACAATGTTAGAGACCTTGGTGTCTCACTTGAGCCTCATATTCTGTTTTTATTTTCTTTGTTAGTGAGGCTATTATCCACCTTAAGTAGACTTTAAATTTTCATAATTCTCCGGCGTTTATATAAAACAAGCAGCCATCATGGACTTCATCAACCTCTCATTGCGTCTCTTACCTCCAGCTTTCATTCCTCTCATCTGTCTTTGCTTTTAGCCTCGATGCAGTTGTATGTTTTAACATCTTTTTGTTATAATTGATGTAAAGCAGCTGCCCTGCATGAAAAGCCGCCTTACAAGTGAACTTGTAGTGTTGCGTTGGTTCATGGCGCTGTGTGTCCCGCTGGTGCTGCAGTGGCGCCGGACCATCTGCTGCTTCAGGACGTCATGTTGCCAGATCACACGCTTCTTATAAATTTAGCCGAGGTCCCTACAACTTCTTTGTCACAAGTCGGTGTTTCTGCTCGACGTGAAGACACTCTATTGATTGTTTGGAATAATTAACAACACTTCAGTCTCTTTTAAAACACTCCTGTGCATGGCCGTGCGTGTCAGTGTTTTAGAGCTCCATCCCTCCGACATTAATCTTTTTTTTTTTGTAAATTATGATTAACAGCGACTCCAGCTTCTTTCTCCGTTTTGAGGTATATTCTCTCCCCGCCGACTCTCTCTCTCTCTTCGCCATTCACTCCTCCGTCTATTTTTTGATGACCCGAGAGGCTGTGGCCAATGAAAGACAAAAGGTAAAATGGATATGGATTTTTCTCACTCAGCCAACCATCCCCGAGATGATTAAGTAGTTCATCAGGCAGAAATATAGAATTCTTCCCAGCGTGCTCATCGACCTGTCCTATAGATACATTAAAATGTCGGCAGGAAATCGTTGGCGAATGTGCCACACTCCAGATAGACTGCCAGCCTCTCCGCCTCCATTGATCTCTGTTGCGTCTTTGTGTGGCTGCGTGTCGAGCGAGGCGAACCCGGAGAGCCGCGCTGGAACCGTCACATATGTGTAAACACATGACTGATGCTGGAGTGTTGAGGGAAACTTCCCAGCATAGAGCGCAGCTCTGTGGCTGCTGTGACCCGGACTTTATGAGGCTCAGCCTAATAGTGCGGCACTTTTACATGTGAATCAAGCCAGAACCTTTGCTTTAAAACAAATATGGTGACATATTCATATTGATATATATATAATAGTGAAATTCATCATTGGGAGTTGGGATACTGGTTGGTCTTTAACCTGAGAAACCTCCTAAAAACAAACATTTAATGATCATATGTTTGTAATTATTCTAAATGGCCACCGGGTGAGAAACTGGTTCCTGATTTGCTGGAACTCATAAAACCTTCTAAGTCAAGAGTGTGAAACACATTATAGTCTTGAGGCAGAATAGAATAGAATAGCTTATTATGCAGCCCAGTTTCATTTTGAGTGGGTCAGACTGGCAAAATATTGCAATAATAACCCTTAAATTCAAACGTTAAAGTTTTTCTTTGTCGTGGCGCAGAGTATATGTGATAAAAATGTTGATACTTTCACAAAACCAAACCAGTACGGCAGGAGAACGACTACAATCTCAACATGAAGCCAATTTTTATGGAAAGTTCTGCTTCAAAATAAAGTGAAATCTCCCCAGAACTTCTCCTTTAGCTGTTCCAAACCGTATGTATTCCTGCTCATGTTTCTCTTTGTAAATCTTCACAACCAGAAAATATGGATTCATATCAAATAATCGAATAAAAATGTAAAGAGATAAAATGCAATTATGTAGAATCTATTATATTTTTATGGCCCTGCAGATATTGTTCTCACATCCAAAACTATTAGTTGATGAACTTGAGTTTAATGAAGATTTGAGCGAGGGCTTTACCTTTGTTAGAATTGAACCAATGTTTCCAGTTCCATGGCACGCACACTCAATGAGCTTTCTCACATTTCTACTACAAATAAAACTGGAAATCGTATAAACTGCCATTTTCCTACAAGCATGTTCTCAATATACCACAAATATCAAAACAAACAGAAAACGTGAGCCTCTGTTGAGGAAGGAATTTCCAGAGCAGCTCTGCAACCTGGAATCACCAACCAACCAACATCCCCACAGGGACGCAACAAATCCACCAACACATGAAGCGCGTGCGCCCAAAATGACAAAGTGGAAACTAATAATTGTTTTATATATAAATTTCAGTGACTCTGCTCCAGAACTGCTTGTATCTGCCACAAATATACCACGGAAGACCTCAGAGCAAAATCTGACAACGTCCTGTACCTGGAGCCTGAGGAAAAGATTCAAGGCAGGAATTCAGTTTGAACAGTTTTCTTTCTTTTGAACGTGTTTAATGAAGACCTAAAATTGGAAACAGGAGAAAAAAATAAAAAAAAGACACCAAAAAGCTAATTGTTCGGGGACCACAAGCCCAGTTGTTCCTTGCCTATGACACATATTATATAACCAGTTCTGCTCTACATTAATTAAAAAGTGCTTTGGTACAAAATAAGAGGCTTATAAAGAGATTTGGGCTACGAAGTAGGACAACGTCACACCTTGCAGAAAGCTTTGATCATTTCAAATGTCAATTTGAATAAAGGTGAATGATGGTTATTATTTCAAATTTTTTTATTATGTTTGGGTTTTTGTTATTTTCTCCCGCATTTTTTTCCTTTTGTTCCAAATACAAGGCAGGCACTGTTACCACATTTTTAAAGGACGAGTACGATTAGTACCCTTTAAGCTACTAGCAGATATAGAGTACCAATATGAGTACCGATACAAGTACTAATTAAATCCCACTTATACTCACTATTTAGACAGGAGTTAGACCAAATACTCCATGCTGGTATTGGAGTAGCACTAATTTGGTGTGACATTGTGACGTAAACCCGTTGAGCATTAAAACCCGTGGCATCAAAAATAATTAGGTCCACACATACATAAACACATTGTATACAAGGGACATCATAAAATGTTAAATGACCGGATAAAAAAAAAAAAAGTTATCTTTGAAAATGGAGCCCATTGTTATGGCCGCAGCAACAGAACAACATAAATGAGACTACATAACCACTGGAAACTCTAAGTGTTAAACAGCTATAACATCCTTTATAAAGCGACCCTGACGGCCTCCCTGGTGGCGTCCTGGGTTCAGCTACACATCATGAAGTTAGGAGAGTTCTCACTGTGGTTACTCAGAAGGAACCTTGAGGAGTCAAAAACTGCCAGCAGATTCCGGCTTCATGTCGACACGCAGCCTCGGCTCCCACCGCAGCTCGAGGCCGAGGAATTCATTGATCCAAAGCTTTGAAATGTAAAACTATGTTTTTGTTCTTTTAGTTTGAATTAATGTCATTCATTCTTTTCGGGTTCTTTTCACTATTCATGTCAATGTAATTGTTCACATGTATTCAACAGGCAGCAGTGATGTGACCCAGTCACTGCAGGGATCCATTACGCTCAACGTTTAGTTGAGTTTGGTTAAACATCATAACATCTGATGTACGGAGCACCGACACACAGTCTGCATTTTCCCAAACGTTTCAAGTGAAAATGCAGCATTTGTGTGTTTTCGTTTGAGAAATGTTTCGCTTTTACCCGTTTTGAAAAGTATGTCCATTCACAGCGAAACGGCAGAAATGCTGAAAACCGTGTCCAGTTGAAGCTATTTGTTTTTATTGCTGCGGAGCAGCCGCATCGTTTCTCCTTTCCACGAACACAGAGCCTGAGCATTTTCAAAAACTTGTTTTTCTTTGTTTCCTCAGAGACGGGAGTCGAAGCGTTTTCAAACTTTCATTGTATTTTGGTTTTTTTTGTCACAAAAATAAATTTAAAAAACGTACATAAATGGGGCCGAACATATTTCAAGCGTGACGCAGTTTAAAAAACCAAAAAGAGGTTTAGTGGATTTGCTCAGGAGCAGAAGTTGTATTTACCACGGTGAGATTGGACCACATCCCAAATATTACAGTAAAAGGGACATTTTGTCTTAAGATCGACCTTGAATATTTTTAAATGTTCAAGGTCGAATTTATTTTCTAATTCAGAAGGTGTGTGAAGGTGTGTGAAGGTGTGTGAAGGTGTGTGAAGGTGTGTGAGATGGCCTCTCTTTGTCCTACATACAGAATACAGCTGTGGCACCATATCAGCACAGGAGCTCGTGTGACGATTGACAATAACCACAGTTTGACTCCGTCCCTCCTTTCTGGCTCCAAAGGCCTCCGGGGGAATGACACTCCTTGACCTCCCGGGAACGCAGGAATCGCAGGCAACCTAATTTAAAATTTCCTCCCTGTGGAACTGAAGGGCAATGTCAACCCCCCCCCCCCCCCCCCCCCCCCAGTATGGAACACATGGCAGAACAATCAGATGAATGAAATGGGAAAAGGCAGAAAAGAGCAGATTGGCTGAAGGTAATAGTCTTATTATGTCAACCTTTAACGGCGTTGCCTTTATTAACTTTTTTTTTTTATTAGACTGACAATTCTATGTGTGTAATTACAGAGCGGCCCGTCATCTCTGGGCGCTGCCCTGATGTCAGGTAATGTGCAGATGGAGTCGTTAGCTCTCTGGGTCAGGTGGCACCCTTTGGTTTACCTTCAGAATCTGGGATAATTACTGCTGATGGAAGGTGTTGGGTACTTTACATTATGGGCAAAAAGCACCTTTGCACATTTTAATGTGATAATGGATGTGCAAGTACTGCAGACTGAGTTCCACTATTTATCTGAAGTGAAATACACAAGACGGGTGATAAGAGTGTCACGTTTTAAATCATTGACCTGATAACTGAAGTTCACACATGAAGACTTTGGTTTAGCAGTTTCCAGTCTGTGTTCCTGACCAGCCCTCAGCGCACACTGAGCTCCACCTGCAAACTACACATCATAGTACCACCGACACAGTTCCCCTTCAGACATTTAAACCAGGAGTGTCAAACACATTTTACTTGTAATTTTCATCTCGAGCGTTAAAAGCATCCGTTTGTTTTGTGTATGTTAGATTTTGGTTTTATATCCTTTCTAATTCTTTCCTTTAGTGACTTCCTGTAGTTTTGGTAGTACTCAGAGGCCAAGGTCTCCTCCTCTTGGTTCGTTTTCAGTTTGCAGAATTGTTGGTTTTTCTTTTTAAAAGTGTTTAATGACTATAGAAATGAAAGGGAGGCTTTCATAAGTTTACTTCTTCCTACCCGTTCTCAGGCATGTTAATCAGATGTGTGTGTGTGTGTATGGTAATAAGTATGTGTGTGTTATGCGGCCTATATATTTCTGGACACGTGTATGTGTGCATATAGGGATATTGGTTGTGTGTGTGATTGCACAAAATGTTTGAATGTCACATGTCTTAGAAATGAATGAATGAATAAATAAAATGAGTTTGGTTTGAGTTGCCATGCGGCTCCACAGCTAACTAATGGGTGAACTCGTCTTCCTGGTTACCCCCCCCCCACCCCCCCCCCCCCCCCCATCCCCACTTCATCCGAGAATTAGCCTCATATCTCCTCATCTGGCGTCGTTCACACTCTTCATACCTCTCCCATTATGCCTTAAGCCTTCCAAGCCAACAGGATTTAGAACAGAGCTCTTTCTCCCCGGTTCCTAATCTAAACGTGTATTAAGGCACTAAGCAGTGCATTATACTTCATAATCAATCATTTCCCTGCGAGTGTCTCTGCGTTGGCTGACCTCTTATTTTATCCCCAGGGTTCGGTTGTCACGACAATCAAGCAATCAAACTGGAAGGTATCAGAGCTGGATGCCGAAGGCGGCTTTAATACACAGACACACCTCATCGGAGAGACAACAGGCGCTCTGTACGTGAGGGAGGGCCAATCTGTGCGGTGGAAAAATGAGAAAATGATGCAGAGGACACATGAGAATACTGGGGGGTGGGGGGGGGGTGAGAGACTGAGGAGAGACTGAGGAAAAGAGAGAGGGAGCCATCATCTTTAAGTAACAAGGGCCCTTGTCTGATCCCTTCCACACACACTGTCCTCCCGACTCAGTCGCCACAGCAACAGAGCAGAGGGTGAATCGCCACCGCCACTGCCCGAGGACGTGCCATGCATGAGAATACTGAGGCCCCGCTGTCGCCACACACACACGCACACACACAGACACGCACACACAGACACACACACACACACACACACACACAGACACACACACACACACACACACACACACGCAATGTATTTAACCATTAATGGAGACGTCTCATTGATTTACATTCGTTCCCTGCTGACACTACTTGAAACGCCGTCAGAACTACCTGTTGCAGAACCCCAATGTTAAACTAGAGGATGGAGACCCCCGGACTATAAAATCTAAAGGAATGCGATGGACTTGGACACGATGACAGGAGAATTAGTCAAACATATCAAAGCACTGCAGCAAAGAAATTCAAATATGCAAAATGAAAAGACAAAAAGTGTAAAATCTGCTGTTTTAAACCTCGTTTTTACCTCGAAATTACTACAAATGTTTACTGGCTTGAAATGTTACCGTGGCAAAATCTCAAAAAGCAAGAAAAGAATTATCAAACTGCTGAAACCAAAACCACACTGTAGCCTCATCTGGTTATTCAAAAGCTCTGTGTGTGTGTGTGTGTGTGTGTGTGTGTGTGTGTGTGTGTGTGTGTGTGTGTGTGTGTGTGTGTGTGTGTGTGTGTGTGTGTGTGTGTGTGTGTGTGTGTGTGTGTGTGTGTGTGTGTGTGTGTGTGTGTGTCTTATCAGCCTACATTCTATTATAATTTTTATAATATATATATATATATTTTAAAGAAATAATATAATCTAATAATATATGAATTATAATAATATAAATTAATTCCTACATATAAATAGGAGCAATGCAAAAGATCACATGACTATGCATTAAGCTATGCTAAGGCTATGCTAAAAGCTGATGGATACGGATGCAAGTAGCTAATTCTTGACTGATGAAGTTGGCTTCACACTAGTTGATAAGGTTGGCTTAACACTCGAAGTTGGCTTCATACTGGTTGATGAGTTTTGCTTCATACTCGAATACTAGTTTGTGGCAACTTGGTTGCCCAGATTAGTTTATTTTTGTCCTGTCCTACAGAACCCTCCGTTAGTCCTCATGAAGTAAGGTTACACTGTGTAGTCCTCGCCTGTCTGTTGATCTATGATGCACTGTTTTGGACTTTGGGGGGAATAACAAGTCATTTCAAGCAAATGTTCACATCAATTCACATCTGAAGTCCGTCACCTCTCAGTTCGTGGCTCAATCTGGTCGGCACGCAGCAATATCACATTTCTGTCCAGTTTTATGAGCACAAATATTCCGGTCCTTTGTGTTTTCAGGTACAAAGTACTCATTTAAACTCTTTAACTCAGAATTCAGTTGGAACTATTAGTTGGCTAAACACTCTCTTGGCCCGGTCTTGTGACATGTACACTCAAGATGTCGTGACTTTCCACATGAGGAGATGATTTTTGTCCCCACAAGGTTGACAATCCCCCATAAAGGAAATACCTGCTTTGTCCACACGCCATGTCCTCAGTCACTAATGTCAGGAAAGATGCCAGCGCATGTTATTTTTCTGTCTCTACGTTTATCGTGTTTACTTGACGGACCGGTTTGTTTAGTATTCATGTCTCTGTCGGCCTGTTTTCAGTCAGATTTAGAGTCGAGTGTTTTCTTTTTTATGACATAACTCCATATTTGCTGATTCCATTAGCCAGGAAGCACCGTTTCTTTTTTGGTGTATTTCAACCCTAATTTGTCTTAAAAGCCCTTCCCGACAGCTCTGACACTCCGGAGGAGGATAGTTTGAAGTTTGTAAACTTTAAAACCCACAAATCCTTTGGGGTGACACCAGCAAATTAAATGTCTTCTTCTTCCTCTTAGCGTGTCAACGGGATGGAGTCGACCAACAAGAAATGACGGAGGCTTAATCCTGCCTGGCGGAGTGAATGCAGACGTTTTCATTGGTTCCTATCAATCAATTATCTGGCACAATGAAGCCAGTCAGACGGCGGCGTCTGTTTAACGTGGCAGCCTTCATCAGCCATGTCGTTCCACTATTCAGACTGGGAATATTAAAATGCAGTAAATGAATAAACGCTGACTTTTAAGGGCGTGTCAATGAGCTCAAATACACAGCAGGTGTGAAAATAATTTGAAAGTTAAATGGTCCATTTTAGACATTCCTCGTGTCTTTTGTGGGTCCTAATGATGGGATGTCGACATGTGCTTGAAAAAACAACTTTTAGAAAGAAATGAAACGTTATTCAGCGGCGACAGGGACACGTTCAGAAAGAAATGTATTAAAAGTGCTCCAATGCCACCGCTTTTATTCTTTTTTCTTTTCTAAAGGGCGAGTAGAAGTACTGACACAAGTAGAAATTGAAAGAAAAAACACACACAAATATAATGGGAAGTAAATTCAGCGCAGTGCGTGGCGGCGACAGAACATGTGTGGGTGTTCCACTTTGTTTTTTTAAGAAGATGTAATTTGCTGCGTCACGTAATAAATGTTGACCTTTATCATGATTCTATGTTTAATAGTTGGGAAAAAAAATGAAGATTATGCTCCCGACCTGCCAACAGAGCAACGGTAGAATGTAGGATCTAAGTGAGGTGGAACTTTTTAGATCAGCTGCCGTTGTGGCAGGGAGGTTTTTTAAAGTTACAATCCCACCAGTATTTCCAGACATTTCTATTTTCTTGAAGAAATGAAAGCAGATTGTTCGTCCCACCGAGCGCATTTAATCTTTTCACCCACATTGTCAAAGTTTGATATACGTAACAAAGCTATTACAAAATGTGGCGTTATTCCATCGTTACTCCATCGTTACTCCATCGCTACTCCATCGTTACTCCATCGCTACTCCATCGTTACTCCATCGCTACTCCATCGTTACTCCATCGTTACTCCATCGCTACTCCATCGCTACTCTATCGTTACTCCATCGTTACTCCATCGTTACTCCATCGTTACTCCATCACTACTCCATCGTTACTCCATCGTTACTCTATCGTTACTCCATCGTTACTCCATCGCTACTCCATCGTTACTCCATCGTTACTCCATCGCTACTCCATCGTTACTCCATCGCTACTCCATCGTTACTCCATCGTTACTCCATCGCTACTCCATCGCTACTCTATCGTTACTCCATCGTTACTCCATCGTTACTCCATCGTTACTCCATCACTACTCCATCGTTACTCCATCGTTACTCTATCGTTACTCCATCGTTACTCCATCGCTACTCCATCGTTACTCCATCGCTACTCCATCGTTACTCCAGCCCTGAGCGATTGTTTCAGGTGTGTCACATAACGCCTCCCTGTGCTACGTCGCTACATGCTAAACATGCTTCAGGGCTCACACAGTAGCAAGGCTACATGCTAAACATGCTTCAGGGCTCACACAGTAGCAAGGCTACACGCTAAACATGCTTCAAATATGAATGACAGTCACTGGCCAGCTGGAATGTGTGTGCGCGGCACACGGCAGTGCGTAAATACAAAACGCTCAGCTCTGTCGCCGACTTGTGGCGGGACGTGGAAGTAAACAAAATCTGACCAATCGCACGAGTTTTGGATCCGCAGCTCAACTCAAAGAGGCTTGAAGCGGATCGATTCAGCTCGCTCTGAACTCAACTCGAAAATCCGCTGGCGATGGCACATCACACATGGCGTACATGAGGGTGTGGTTGTTAATCCAGGCTCCTGCAGCGGTCGGTCGTCTACCTCGGACACGCCGCTCAACATCCACGCGTCGCGCCGGGAGAGGACCTCCGGCATCGTGAATCTGGTTTTTAATATGCAGAGTGGTATTCACCGGGACTTGAGCAGATTACTGATGTTGCGTTGAACTTCCTTCATGAGGTGTTTCCATTTGGTGAAACGAGGGACAAGTTGTCGATGTGAGCGTCGTTTCAGGAGAAGCAAGTTGCTCCATGAAAACTGAAGCTCGCTCCTTAAACTCAATTCATCACAGATGGTGCAAAAACCGAGACGTAATCAAAGCTAATGAGCCACAGTGAGGACAAAACACTTTGCAAAGGCCCAGTCACCTTAAAAGCATGTTGATTTTGTTGTTTCTGTTGTTTTTGTTGGTCTTGATGGATTTTGCAAGGTCAAGCGTGCACATTTATGTAAATTAGGCAACGACGAGGTTAAACTGTTAAACTGCCGGGACTGTTGATTTTCCTTATCAGGTCATTAGAATATAGGAGATTAACACAGTCCAGTGCTGCTGCCTTCACTGAATAATGTTCTACAAAGTTCTTCCTGCCAAGTATCACCACTGTGTGTGTGTGTGTGTGTGTGTGTGTGTGTGTGTGTGTGTGTGTGTGTGTGTGTGTGTGTGTGTGTGTGTGTGTGTGTGTGTGTGTGTGCGTGTGCGTGTGTGTATCTTATTTAAAGCGGTCTCATGTGGAATTAAACTACAGTTTCAGCCTAGACTTGATTATGAGATTTTAATATGTATATTTTAAGTGTGCACAGGAGGGGGAGGATATCAAACCGATGAACGGTAAACGGGGGGAACGAAGGAAATGGAGTCGCAGTGACAAAAACACGGGCGGTTTAGAAGAAGATGGAACAACAGGAGATGGAATGAAGACGTACATGTTGTTATCTCTGTGCTGCAGTGTGGAATAACTGTTTTATATCTAAAGAAATGTTTAACATAAAACTGGGAATCCCAAAGCAAAATGAGTTTATTTCCAGGGTTAATGGTAAATCTGTATTTGTTGTATCCAACCGCCTCATTTATTCCATTCATCGACGATTTATGCAGGAATACACCGATACCGGTACCGGTATCTGGTCCAATCCTGCCTGTACTACTTGTACCTGTGAAAGTTGTCCAATACTACCCGGTGAGTACTACGTGAGGGTATTCGTCAAACAAGTAGCATCTGTGCATTCCTAATTTTAAAGCTTCTAATTTGTCCTCGTTACATTTATTGTATTTCTCATCCAGAAATACTTTGTTTTATTGGAAATAATTACTAACCCTCTCATGTGACCGACTTATTTATCATGTTTCATTCCCAAAAGTAAAACCTTGTTGAAAAATACTACAATTTTATGATGAACGTCCTCTTTTCAATTCAGGTGGCTTAACAGGGTATTTGTTTAGATTTCTCTGTATATCTCGTCGGTCAGTTTACAAGCTGTATGTGAAAACTGGAGACACGGTTGCTAGGCAACATGTTTCACTCATTTGGCCATATTTAGCTATGGCGGAGAAATTTCTGTTAAAATATTTTAAAGGTTTAAGAAAAATTTGTGCCAATTTGGCAAAATTTTAAACGCAACGATCGGCTTAACATGATTAACAGCCTCTTCATGCATTGTGTGCGTTCTAGTATTATGACAAAAAGGTTTGCTTTCAGTGGTACAGTCGAGGGTATACGTGGAGATGGAGTACAGGCACTCGGTTTTCAGTCGGCATTGCATCGACTCACTTCCAAATCCCCCTGAAATCCAGATCAGCAGCATCTATGACCCGCCCTGACCTCTGCTTCTAATTGGCTGGTAGTTCGGGTCAAGACCAGGCAAATATTGCCAACCAATAGATTATTCAGAAATGATGTGACGATGAACAAACACTACGGATGGAGTGTCACTAAATAGCGATGTCTTGTGCGCCACGGTTTCTAATTCTATTTATTTTTTTTGTTTTTTATTCAAATAAAAAGCCTTTCTGGGCTGCTTGAATCGAGGGAATACACACTTCTCCAGGAACCAGTATTTACCAAGAAATACCAATATTAACCATGTAAAACTTAAACAAGTTGTTTTTCTTCCCCTCTAGTTTGGGACTTAGTCGCTGACAGTTTGTCGAGGTTAACATTTACAAATTTTAGGCAAATCTAGTTTACAAATCCTCTTGATTTATGCAAGTTGAACAAAAAAAGAACATATATTAATTTAAAATGAGAACTCACTTCAGGACCAAAGCTGAAAGACAAAAGGACTAAATAAGACGCGGCACAGAGCAAGATGTTTCCTGAGTAACAACAGATGAGAGGAATCACTTTCAAAGTGAAGTGCAGATAAGAACTCAGTGGGCCTTGAGGGAATCGCCGAGACTCATACAAACAGCACATCACACTCTTTTTACCACTGATGCCTTCTTTCCTGAGCTTCTTTTCCTTTACAGCTGCAGGTTCCCGATACTTCGTCTTGTCAATTCAGTTCTCGGCTTTTTAGGAATCCTCCATGTTTCACGACACGCTGCACATAACTTCCTGTGGATCTATCGCCACATTCGCAATATATGTCGCCACTTCACCGTTGTCTGTGGATGTTTCTATTGTAGTAGATGTAGTGCTGTGTATTTTCCAAAGTCTTTGGGAATAAAATGAAAAAATATATATATAAAAACTCAAAACTCCTTTACAGGCTGTGAGGTTTAGTTGTAATGCGTCTCAACAATAAACACTCAAAGCAGAAGAAGGTACGATCAACGTTACGTCAACCAACTGAGAAACATCTGAATGAAGATTATGAAGGCGTCAAATAGGTGCAAGTAGAACATACAACTCATATTTTACTGGTGGGAAATACTCTATTACCTCTCAAGCCTCGTTTCCACACTGCACGGTACCGTAAGGCAAGACGCACCCAACCCCAAAGGCAGAGCACAACACTGACATGTAGAGCGGTTTCAACAACTTCCACCCCGGGGGACGTTTTCAAAAAGTTGCATTTTCATTGGCTCTGAGAACCATTGTTGTGTAAACAGACCAAAAGACATTAACCTCCCCCCCACATTCGTGATTCTTCATGAGGGTAAACGACCTGATTTCACATCACGGCAGCTCAAACAACGCATTGCATTGTGAAGACGAGACAGACACATCGGGACTCGTCCTCCTTGTCTCTTCTTATTAAAACTCTGCTTATTCAGGTGGCCAAGAATCAATTAATTATCGCTTAGAAGTCATTAGTCTCACGCAAACTCTTCTCCAAGTAGGAAAACAATCATCGCTGCTGAAGCTTCATTAGCCAGCTAATTTTTTTTTAAAGATATTTATTTTTTTATCTGAGGCTCCGTTTAAGTTAGGAATAGTGAGTCAAGTGCATGAGACAATGGCAGTTGGTAAATTAATTACGTCTGCTTGATGAGGCGAGGTGAAAAATTATGACAAAGCCAGACACTCCTTGATTGTAAATTGCTCTGGAAGCTCGACCAGGCAACAGTGAACACATAGAGACTGCATCAATCGACCAGAACATTATGACCGCTGAAAGATGAAGGGAATAACAACAAGTACCTCTTCATCAAGGTTAGGACGAAGGCTATATCACACATCAAGAGAATATTTTGTCCAGACATGGAAACACCTTGACGTCTTGGCGTCAGATACCACTACACACCTTCAGAGGTCCAGTTGAGGCCCCGCTTCAATGGGTCATGGTTGTTTTTGGTCAATCCAAACTGGCAGGCCGGTAGCTTATGGTTGATCAGTATGCATTGAAAAACTATCTCAAGACGAATCTAGGTACTGAAACTTCCCAATCTCACCTGGAGCTTCGACCTCTTATGTCCTCCCTGTATTGTTTTCCAATCCATTCGCCACAGCTGATCCGGGCTTCACTTGTTGACGCCACTAAATTTTACAATTTAAAGTTTTTAAAGCTACTTCTTTTTAAGACGAAAAAAGAAAAAGAAAAGAAAAGAAGTAACCGTGAGGACAACAACATAGCAAATGGACGAATAAGCTGCAGATCACTTTGATCATCTTCCCCCTTATTCCGGCGGCCGCCACCAGTGAAAAGAACAGAGGGCGAAGAATTGAAGGAAACAAGCAGGAATAAGTATCGCCTCCACGAGGCCAATTTGAGTTCACTGTCAAACGGGGGAAAAGGAAAGGCAGCAGTGAGAGGTGGTGGATTTAAACCTCAGCTGAGCATCAATGCACAGCTCCTCCACCGCAGACAAAAACAAGTCTGTGTTTGGTCGTGCGCCGTCTCCTGCCTGTTTATAAGGACTGATAAAAAAGACTTCAGCTCTCCTGTCGTTACAAACTCTCACTACTAACAACTATGGAGGAAGTGGGTCACAGTTGTTTGCCTCCTTGTAACAGGGAACAGGGTAACAGTTACAGGGACAGAAACTCCCATCCACATGAAAGATGCTGCTGATGTCAGAACTGCAATGGCATTGTACCTTATACATATATTCCCACCTGTGTACTTCTATATGTATCATGTATGAATAGTAAATGCAAACAGACATGATCTTTATTGCGACTAGTAGCACCTCTGTACTAAAAATTCCAATGTGGCACTCAGTTTGCCGGTTCATAAATAATAAGACAAGCTATGTGGATTTATTATTATTTTTTTAAATGACCATGAGATGGGAAAATGTACTTGGTAGTGATAAAAGTACCATAACTTACATACAACACAGCACGGCCATAGTTTGGATTACTGACTGGACATATTACAAATTATGAAAATGGTAATAATATGCCTGAGAACAGATAACTTGTTACCTCAAGTTAGTAACGCGTGGGAACAAGGTCATTTAATTAGTGGCCATGAGAAGTTAACGTAACGAGTTACTATCTCATTCTCACACATTAATAACTTGAGCTAGTGGCTTGTTATCTCGTCCGTGTGTTATTAATGCGTAGTAATGAGTTACTATCTCGTTATGACCTCATTTTCTCTTTTCTATGGTGACTTAGGGGCTCTGTAATAAAAACTAACTAATAAGAAACATTAAAAACCAAAAACAAAAGCAGTTTACTTTTAAAGCAAGGAACAGGGATCCTGTTCTAACCTGGATAACAGAGTCCTCTAAAACGTATCGCCACTTATTTCATGTTTAAAAACTCTTTGAATAGCATGGAAGTATTAAAAAAAACATTATTATTATTATTATTATTATTATTATTATTATTATTATTATTATTATTAATATTATTATTATTATTATTATTATTATTATTATTGTTATTATTATTAGTTTCCTGGCCTTGTCACTAAATACAGAACCGCCCACATGAGAGGGAAAAACCCAAAATCTAAAGTAAATTTGTCGTTTCGGATGAGGTTAGATGATAATAAAATATATATTATGATGATTATTATTTCCAACAATCCAGATTCCAAGATGCTCACGTCAGGTAAATGGCATTGATCTTTGTGGGCGTTGAGACTTTGAACTAAACTCACTCGGATGCATTTCAGACTCAGACTAACTGGGATTTCTTGTGACGATACCGTCTGTACAGAAAACTATTTAGAAAACACTTGATGAACATGATTTTTATGTTTCCACCTCCTGAGCTATGCTCTGGCAATGTCCCTGGACTCATCCTGGGTGTCTTATGCAGAATGAGAGACGGAAAGAGAGAAAGATGGCCAGACGGAGAGGGAATTTATTGACCTTTATCAATAATAGAAACGGATCGGGTCCAGCTCGGTCAAAGTAAGTGAAGAAAATGAGCAGGTCATTTTGCTTTGTTTGACTTCAGGCAATCATTTGGAGTTTTTGTCAGAGCTATAGAAAGGGGCGGAATGAAGGGATGAGAAGGTACGAGGGGTCCGCTCAGACTAATTGCCTCAACAGCAGATCGATTTGTGAGCCGAGGAGGAAAGACCAGAGCTCAGCGGCGAGGCCACCAACAAGTTGAAAACTTCCCACGATTGAGATTTTGCAGTTGCTACAGGGAGCGGTGAAGACCAAACCATTGCTGAGAAAAACACAGTTTACATTCCCTTATTAGTATGAAAATCTTTATGGTTGGTGATTGATGTTGGAATATTAAATGATGTTTCGATGGAAGTACGTGGAGGGGTTCACAGTGTTTCCTTGATGATTTATGGGTCAGTTTGATAAAACAAAAATACTTTTAAATGCTTATGAACAGAACAATTATCAATGCTTAGCAGGATTCCATTTCTGTTATCCACCATCTGTCTAATTCTAGTTTATAGCGAGGCGGTATATTAGTATTTTTAATGTTGTCTTGTCTAGTTGATGTGGGGGGGGGGGTAGTGTTGTTTCATGTCTTGGTATGCGTCTCTGTGTGAAGCATCATCCTGTGAATGTCTCTATGTATGGATTGTCTTTTACTTGCCACGGGACTGCAGAAGTGAATTAGCCTCCGGCTTAATCTGGTACGATGCATCAAATGGTAGCATTTATGTTTAAATTGTACTCGGTCCCTTTTAAATAAATAAATGAAATGAATGAGAATATGAGAGTCCTGACACTCTGGAGGAAACATTATTCTTGTTGTCTATCTACTCACGTATGTACTTTATGGAAGGTTTCCAACAGAATGTCAGATTGAACAGGAAACTGGAAATGTTTGTAGCATTTGATGACAAATTCAGACATAAAACGTTGGTATTTCTAAGTTCTTTTTCTTGGGTTCTTTACCCTAACCCTAACCCCCCATGTCCAAGGCAAGAGTTTCATGTATCTATAGTATTCATCTGTATCTTTCATCTTATTTTTCACCTTGGTGAATCACACAGGCATCACTTAAAACGGTACCAACGCTGCATCTAAAGAGAGAAGTGTGCGGACCTGGTTCAGTATGTTGGGTTAAACGTACTTGTTCTGCACCTGCCACAGTTTTGCTCCCTCAAAATGAAAGTGCAGCAAACTGCATTATAATTTCCATTTGATGTTGGTGGTGGGGATGCATTTGCATATGTGTGTTTGTTTGTGTGTGTGTGTGTGTGTGTGTGTGTGTGTGTGTGTGTGTGTGTGTGTGTGTGTGTGTGTGTGTGTGTGTGTGTGTGTGTGTGTGTGTGTTTGTTTTACTTGTGCAAAAAGGGAACAGTTATCAAAGTGCTGTTTAGTGAACCCGTGTATGCAGACAGCCACACTTTTACCCCCCCCCCCCCCCTCATTTGAAAGCCGTTCACTTCAAAGCAACACCAGGTATTCAGACAATCATTTAATTAAGAGTTTTCCTGAAGGACATTATCGTCACAACAGAAAGCTTGTCAAGGTATCCCCAGCAACTGTTAAAGAAATTCAAAATGTTTTATTTTCTCCTTTATTCATAGAGGCTTACAGTGTCCACTTGCAGCAGTAAATGTCTCTAAGTGTGGATATTTCTCATTGCTTCTTGAATTTCTTGTATGCGTCTTTCTGTTGTGGAGTGCTGAAATCAGACAGCATTGACTGGGAACATGTAGTGTGTGCGTGGGCACATCTTTACAATGGAACAAATTATGTTCCAAACAAAACTCAGTGAGGAGAATATCGTCTACTGTGGCCACAATATTTTAAGGACAGAGGACTTAACACAAAGAGAAGGAAATCAAACTGCAATTGTCTGCCGCTATACGTACAGAACACGTGATTAATTCACGCTTTTGTGTGCTGACAACTGTGCGCTGGCAGACTCTGCAAAATAACAAACACAACTTTGAATTTCCAGCCTTGCAGTGTGGCAGTTTGGACAAAATGGCTCCTGAGAACACAAAAAAAAGAAATTTTTTACGAAACAGGATAATTGTAATGTTCTCTCAAGAAAGTGCTCTGAGAGAAGGAGAAAGTGTACATCAGCCTAGGCTGGATGATTGGGGGGGGGGGAGGGGGGGGGGGGGGCTGCAGGCTAATTGCCAGGAGGACGGTCTGGTGCTAAAGTGAGCAGAGAGGGAGCCGGTGCGGTGAAAAGACCCCTGCTCATAGCAACACCATTAAAAGTAAATTATCAGCATCCAAAGACGACCCTGCCAGTGGGCTGTTCTGGGAAGGAGAGGAGGAGAAAAGCAGCAAGCAAGAGGGAGAGACAGAGAGGGGCGAGAACACCTGCAGGAATAAAGACTTAACCAGTAACAATTAGAGTTCAGTGCTGCTAATGAGAAAGCTGGGGGGGGGGATTCCACAGTGCCTCTCCAGGGCTCATTACTCCAACTTGCCAATAATGGGTAAGTCTTCCCAGCTTTAAAGGTAAGCCAGAACGAGAGGTGTGGGTAATGAGGTCCTGGGCCTTAGTGGTTGGTGGCTCAGGGATGAGATACCTGCCCCTGGGTGGAGGGGGCTCTGCCCCCTACACGGAGTGAGTTTAACTCAAAAACAAATAGCCAGCGGACATGTCAAACAAAGTGAAGCTGTAATGTACTACCGCGGGGAAATACACACATCAATTGGTGGTTATTTGGATTGGCCATGGATGTAAAACAAGGTCTCCAGGTGACACGTATACACTGCATAAAGCATGTGTAGAATTATTATTAAGATATTATTCCACGGATTGTCTTGGTTGACGACACCCTTAAAGCAGGACGGATCCATATCGAAAACTCTGATAAAACCACACATCTTAATTCGAAAGACGCATTGGAGCTCATATCAAAAGACCTAAATGCTGTTTAGTTTAGGAGCAAAATCATTTAGCACAAACGTAGACATTGAACGTTTTTCTATTAATCAAAAGAAAACATGAATATTTTCTAACTAAGCCTTGTAGCCTTTGACTTTCAACAACAGCAATCTACTCATGAAGCATTTCATGGTGCAAATGCATTACAATTCACAAATTCTTGCAAGATAACTGAAATAAGACACACAACCCACATAGTTGTGGCCACTAAATAGCTCATTAACGTCGGAATAAAAGGAATTGGCTTGTCCACATTTAAAAGTGATTTACATTTTGTAATAAAAAAAAGAAGAAAAGTGTTCTCTGTCAGAAAAGCTTCAATATGGAAAAATATAGAGAGAGAAGACGTCTGGATGTCAGTATAATGACCTGCGCACCAGCAAGAATAAACCTCATTTAGCTCTCACTCTATTGAGCCAGTCATGGGTCAGAAGCTTAGTAAAGATCAGCCATTTAGGTAAAAAGTCCTTGTTCAGTTGAAACTGGTGGAGTGTAAGGCTGAGATGGGAATGTTTCAGGTGTGACGGCGCATGCACTGAACAGAACTGGGCTTTTAATCAATGATTCCACTCAGAAACCAATGTTGAGTGCTTACGTTGCAAATATTACTTCAGTACTCAGACCATCTCATACTTGTTTTCAGCAGGCAACCTTATCTTCAACTTGTATGTTTGGTTTAACAGTGAATAATGGCCACTGAATTTCAGGGATGATGTCAATCGTTCTACAAATAAATGTGTCGCACAGCTCGGTTTGGACAAAGAAAATATAACCAGTGGAGTTCCAACATTCCACTTGCTTGTTTTGTTTTTATTCTTTACAAAAAAAAAAAAAACACAATAACAAAAGCCAGCAAAACATGACGAGGTTCTAAATAAACACCTGTAGACAAACATCCACCGGGATTCAGAGAGAACCGTGGGGAAGGAGGACAGTAGAAAGGGAGGATTTGACTAAACAAAGAGTTGCCAGGGGTATGGGGGCACTATCAATAGAAAAGGTCGTTTATGATTGTTCAACAGTATTGTTATGATTAAGTCCCATCTTAAATCTAATTATCTATATTACACATCTCATACCTCCCCATTATATCCCCGGGATGTATGCATCTCGTATAAACGCTGCATGACGTCATGATGTCGCCGGTTTTCACCTACATTCCATCACCAAGCAGACATTCCTTCATAAAAGCAGTCAGACCTGCATCCTGCAGTGACTGAGCGGATTCTTTGATAGAGACGTCCTGGAGAGAAGGAAAGAAGCAGCAGCAATCCGGGCCAGCCCCGACTGTAATAAGGGGCAATGAGGTTTGAAGCCGCTCATTAGCAACACCCAGAGCTGCGAGGAAGCCTGTCCTGCAGCCGCAAAGGCGGGAAGAGACCCTGGCAGGACCACCGCGGGTGGTAGAGGCACAGGAAGGACTGGGTAGAGGGCAGGAATAGATATCACCTCCATGGCTTCAGCAGACAAGAGACACCTCTTTGGCGCCAATTCTCATTATTCAGGCCCAATGCTCGTCTGCTGGCAAAAACAAAATAAAAAATGGAGATGGAGCATTGTTCTCTCGAAAAATAATGAAACTATAAAGCAGAAGATGCTAAATGTGTTTGTTGCTGCAATATCTTTGAACGTGACAGCTTTCTCAAATGAAACACTTTGCAGATAAAGAGCAACCCTTCAGTCTTTTGTGCCTTTTAAAAGAGGAAATATCCCTGAAACGTTCCACTTCATCCCTCACGGAACATTAAAACTCAACTTTCAAACACAGAGTAATGAAAGTCCTTAAGTTTAACAATCAGAGAGAGGAGAGTGCCCCACGTGTTATACTTGATGGAGAAGGAGAAGCTCTACGCTGATTGGGAGAATAAAACAACATGGAATTTAATTGGAAGTTTTACAGACCATTTTAATGTTGGTAGGTTGAGGAACTGTGGGAGAGAACGCTGCAAAGAATCACCTAACCCTAACGCCTGGCTTCTAACGCCAAGCAAATCCAAGCTGATGGAAAACCAACAGAATATCATAATGCAGTACTTGAAGTTGACATTTTCTAATGTGTCTGAATCAAATACATGATTTTAGGTTCCCTTTGTTGGACCACCAATTCATTCCACCTTAACAACAGCAACAGCTATGCATCGCCATCAAGAATCAATATAATCTTCTCAGTCTTCTTTGTTCACTACTTTTTGTTTAGATACCAAAGCTAATAGAAAAGTATGTTGATCAAATGTGATCAGTTTCCAATACTCAACCTAAAGGTCCAGAGTATGACAATGGTCAATGGCGGCATTCTTCCACATAAACCTGTTTTTCAAATGACAATGGTCTGCTCAAACAACTTTGTTTTTGGTGAGTGTGTCCTCTAGTTTCTGTAATATTTTGGTGAATGACGGATCAGAAAGAGATTCACCACAATATTTACTTGTTAGTGGGGGAAAACCACTAAACCAAGGGGGGAAAACATAATTTAGTAGTGCAGCGCAGCACTGAGGACCTGAACAGGGGCATGAGATGGACTCGCTCCTCCTACTTGGAAGACCTAGAGTCCACTGATGAGTTAGAACTATTATTGCACACCTATTCTCACATCCAAGAGAAGACCCAGCGACTAAACGTCTTCGCAAAGCAAGGGGAAGATGACGAACTCCTGTATATTGACAGGTTAAGCATCTTGGCAGCAGCATCGTCAGTGAGCAGGCTGCAGTCCTGGACATCCAGAGCAACAAGGCCAGACACTCTCTCAACATGAGGAGCCAGATATGACGCTCACACCAAGCTGGAACTCTACCACAGCTCCGTCCTCATGTCTCTCCTCTATGGTTCAGAATGTTGGCGACTGACCGACCAGAAACTCACAAAGCCATCCACATTCCACAATAAGAGCTTCTCTCAAAATCATTGGAGCCAAAACCTTTTCAAACAAATATCCTGTTTGAAACCGAACCCGAGGCTGAGGAGGCGGAGGAGGCTGAGGAGATGGAGGAGGCTGAGGGGGCTGAGGAGATGGAGGAGGCTGAGGAGGCGGAGGAGGCTGACGGGGCTGAGGAGGCTGAGGTGACGGAGGAGGCTGAGGAGGCTGAGGTGACGGAGGAGGCAGACCAGTCACCCACCAAGAAACCCCCATCGCCTAAACTGCCTTGCCCTGGACACCAGAGGGAGAACGAAGGAGGGCTCGTCTGAAGATGGTGGAGGACGAGAAATATAAGAGACGAGAAAGACCTGGAGGCGCTTTGCAGTCATGGTGAAGGACCAGCAGCAGTGGAGGGGTGGTGTTGCTGCTGCTCGGTGTGGCGGGCATGAGAGAGTGAGCAGGAGTGAGAAAACACAAATCACACTAAACTCACTTAAGGCAGTATAAATAAATGCTGTGTAATAAAGTTTATCTTGGAGCCTTTGCTCATCCTCATGCAGACTACAGGAAGAGCAGGGATACAACTTGGCAGCTGCAGTGTTTGCAAGATTTTGTTCAAGGATGCACGAGATTACTAGCAAGGCAAACAGAAATGATGAGACAGTGAAATATTTAGTTATAAAATGTTTAGCCCATAATCCAAGAGCTACACTGCAGAAAAAAAGCAATATTACACAGCACAATATTGAAAATTCGAAGCTTCACTGAACTATCTAAATAACTTAAGTATAACAAGCAAGGATCCAATCGTTTATCAGCATTATGTGGCGAACAAAGTACTTTATTGTGTGTGTATAAATGAACTGTATCTCAAAGGCCTAAAAGTATAATACATTGACAAAATCAAGAATCTATCCTACTCTAGGGGCATGAGATTATATATATATATATATATATATATATATATATATATATATATATATATATATATATATATATATATATATATATATATGCCATGTCACTGTTTTTGGTGAACTTGTGGATAAAGATAAAATTGGATAAAGTGATATCGAAGTTGGATGGTTTGACAAGACGCATTAAATACCCTAAACGCTCCTCTGGCTTTGGACTCAATGTTCACGAAAGGAAAAGGCAGAATCCATCAGTGAAAATGAAAAGAAAAAAAAAACTAAAACACCACGAGGCAAATCATTCTGTGATCAGTGAAAAGAGAAATATCAGCCCTCATATTCTCTATGCAGCGGATTTCTAACGGACCGTGTGGTAATTAATAACACACACACACACACACACACACACACACACACACACACACACACACACACACACACACACACACACACACACACACACACACTTTACTCTTGACTGAGAAATCACAGAGTCTGCGGTCAGACTGAAGACAACCTGCTCAACCACACAAACATCCAGGTATGTTACACTGATATTTGCATTCAGATTCATCAAGGTGTTTGTTATTCTACAATTTCCTAATTAAACGTCCTAGCGAAGGTCCAGATGGCTGCTGGGGGGGGGAAGGCACCATGGACACAACTGGCGCTCTGTCACCTGACTGAGGACAAGAGCAAGGGACTTCTTCAAGCTGGACTTTAATATCAATACCAGTGATGAAACACAAAACCTATAGCGAAGCTCTTCAGCGTATAAAAACTGCAAAGACTACCTTTTTCATACTGATGTATTAGTAGTACTTGTTTGTTGATGGATGAAGCATAATATGATGCTATATGTTCCTACATTTAGGAGTTTATTGATTTCCCTATGCATTAGGGTATGACATTCTTTGACAGGTAAACTCCACATGGAGATTCTATTCATTTTGACTGCTCTGTTCAAATTTCACTGTTTTGCATTACCAAACATTTCTAACACAGTAATCACGAAAATCAACATTATATTTTGTTTATATCAGTTGGTATGCTGGATTATTCTTTGGCAGAGCATAAAATTAGAAGAGAACCTTGAGGATCCATTAAAAATCAACCATCCATGAGAACGACTGCTCTGTATGCACCAAACATCACAGCACTACAACGCGGCGGTTCTATACTCAGAGTGGAATACCATGATACAAGTCCTGCATGTGGAGACATTAAGAGCTTTAATGTACGTTGTAATGTCGCCTCATGGTTCACAGATCCTTCGAAAGTTGTTCAGGGTGGCTCAGGAATGTTTTCCTCGGCTTACCATGTGAACTCAATGAATCCAGATAGAGCAACAAAGCTTCCATCCATGTCCACTGACAGACGAGCCCATTCTATTCTTTCTTGTCTCCTCACTTTCAACTGAACCACTTCTGCTGAATATCCAGATAAATCTGGGAATACCATATTTTCTAGCCTTATTCTGCCTGATAATTCCTAACAGGTCAAATATGACTCTGCTCTTTCAATGCATGGATTTTCTAAAAACATAAAGGTTTTCATCTTTTCATTAGTTGGAAGCAGCGTTCCACCTCGGCTCCATTTCACAGTCATTCACAGTTTTGCCAAATCCTGAACCGGCTTTGTTTGGAGACGTGAGCCCAGGAACCTCGAACTGCGTCTGTCAACATTTTGGCTTGGATGGAGATTGAATCACAAGTGAAACTAATTTATGCAACTAAGACATTTTATGAAAATGAGAAAACAAAACAGATAAAAACACCCTAACAACACAAAGACAGCTGTTGGAAAGTTGTTTTTTCTTTTCTTTTAGAATGCTAATGTCAACACTTATGTTGATGAATGTTATTTTATTTCCATTTTACTGAGTGAAAAATCGTTCATGTTTTCAGGAGGGCTGAGTTAGTTCAGGATTAGTGTGGCGCGTCTCCTGCAGTAAACAAGACTTCTGTGAAATAGTAACTGTAAAGACAAGCAGTAGGTCCCTGAGCCAGACAGACAACGGCTTTATAGACATTGTTGTCTGATGATCATGCATCGTCAGAAACCTGTAATTGTAAACAGAAATACTCTTATTTTACCCCTGCTAAAAGCAGCAGCATGATAGTTTTCTTCTCAATCCATCATTACAATCATTGCTAACCAGAATCGCCTGCCATCTCAAAAGTGCCGTCCCCCTAAAAGACACCAAGCTTGTGACTTTGTGTGATGGCGAGATGTCGAACATGTAGAAATGGTCAGGAGAAATCATTGGGGTGTCAGTCTAACCAAATAAAGTCACATTTCTACACATCACCTCCTCCTTTATCCCTGCCACACTGGTTCCAGTTAATTATCGTCAAACTAGGCCTCACAACACGGTTACGTATGTCCTCACAAGTCCATACATAACCATAAGAAGCCCCCCCCCCCCCCCCCCCCCCCCCAAACACACACACACACGACCCCCAGCACCCAAAGTTCACTGGTTTTCACAGAAGACTGATTCTGAGCTCCGAGGGTGTGTTTGACATGGCTGACAATACAAATGTGAGTTTGAGTGTCTTGTGCTTTAGCCATGACATCATCCCCGTCGATGAGAGGAAGGAGGAACCTTTTCTTTTCCGGGGCTGACTGAAGTCCTCATAAGAGGGCCTGGAACAAATGGATTGCAGAACAATGTGAAGGAGTGGGCATGCCAACTCACTACTTCACCTCTCTGGACTCCTCATTCAATTCGTTGGAATTGTTAAATAAGAGAGTGGCTGCACTGTGGGGTGCACACGTAATGGTCTGGTGGTGAGAACTCCAGCTTCACATCGAGTATCCCCTGGTCGCCTCGCCTCGGGAGAAATTAATATAGGATATATATATATATATATATATATATATATATATATATATATATTGGCAGAAATATGAGACAATGAGGTTCATTTTGTAATTACCCTAAACTTTTGCATTTTAACTAAGTGAAGATAAAATGCATTGTGGAACAGCATAATTAGTAAGAGAGACTATAATTACAAATTATTCCAAACTGTGCAGCTTTCTTCATCTTAAATATGCAGGGTATCTCCACAGTCTCACTTTGACAAATAAATTGTGAATAAACAGCTAAAACGTATATGGTTATTTGTCAAACTATTGTTCTGGCCCAGGCCTCCTACAGATATTTTGCCATGCTTACTGTTTTTGGAATTCTGGTTTCCTGTGTCCCCTCATAGGTTCTGGTGACCTTTTGTTTTACATATTCCTGGTGATGTCATGGTTCATATTATGGATAGGTTTTGCATTGAGATTATATCATATTTTCATGATGTGGTAAAATAATCTGTTTAAATTCATGTCTCATTTAATTTTTGTGTTTTTGTGTGACTTCTCTCCCCTCATCTCAAGTATCTTAAGGCTCTACCTACTTTAGTGTGTATGACAGTCTCAGTCTGTACTTCACCTTTATTGGTCCTTCTATTTAGCCCACTTAAACCCTGTTTAGCATCCTTGCCACCAGTTCAATGTTTAACTCTCCTTTTAGTGTAAGCTTTTATTTATTTATTGTTTGTAGTTCATGCACCTGTTTGGATTGCCTGTTGATTTTACGAGATTACATCACATTCATGTCAGCTGATCTCCGAGTCCTCCGTCCACACAACTTGACAATACAGATGAACCGTGATATGGATTCACCTCAGGACAGTTCTTTCTTTCTGATTACATTTTCACGGCTCAGAGGGAATATTTTGGCCAGGCTGTAAACGTTTCTCACTGGAACAGACCTGGCCTTAAAGCACTGAGCTTAGAACCATTAACCTTGAGTCTGTTAGTACCAAGCTTTGTGTTCCCAATCCCACGATCACCAAGTCCACGAGCTCTAAGATTTCTGAATTCCTTCTATCTACATCTGAGATTGATTTGTCTCTGTCAGCTTCTCTACAGGTCTTTGAGGGTATTCAGAGGAAACAACCCACTTCCTGCAGCTTCATCATTATCTGAGAGTGTTCTACAAGACACACCATCTACTGTTTTGCCTTTGAGTTGGTCCCATGGGAACCTGCTTTCAAATGCTCCAGTGTTCACCCTTGGGGGTGCATCTCCTGGTCTGAAGGGCCTTCTGTGTGGTGGCAGGAGGAACTCCTCCTTCAACACTGTTGGAATCCTACTTGGTCCACAAAGATAGTCTGCCTTCGACACCATTGCCCCCGTCCGACTCAGTCCCCATGTAGGCTCTGCATCCACCACTCTGTTTTCAATATCAGAAGACTCCGACTATTCCTCCAATACTTCCTGCTCCACAGGGGCTCTGATTTCAACTGCTCTACCTTTGATGCCATCCACTTCTTGCTCTGTCTCCAGAGAGGCCCTGTCTTCAATGCCGTTGGCTATGTGTTGCATATCATCAGCCTCCGAGGGTGCTCTGCCTTTGAAACCATTAGCCTTTGGCTCTGCAAGTGAGATGTCTGCATTTGTTGTCATCCACCTTCTGTCCACTGTGCCGGTTCAGCCCCCAGAGGAATTGTTCCTTTGAGACCATATGACCACTTCCTGCCGAGCCCTTGGAGGTACCATTGACAGCATGGACATACTACCCAGCCTCATCAAGATCGCTGCCTTGGACATATAAGCCGACTGCTCCACCCTCTTATAACTCAGTTACCTGTTCACCTCTCAAGGGTTCTGCCCTATCATCCTTCTCTTCTGCCCCAGGAAGAGTTTTGCCTTGAATGCAGTCCCTGCCCAGATTAGCTTTCTTAAGCACTGTCAATCTCTTCAAGGTCTCTGCCTTCATTGCCATCAGCCTCCTGCTTGGTAACCAGAGGAACTCTGTGTTAGATGCCATCAACGTTGTGCATGGCCACCAAAGAACTCTGCATTCAACACCTTCACTCCACAGAGGGGCCCTAGACTTTGTCCCTTCCCAGCCTCGAGCTTGACCCCCCGAGGGGATGTGCATTTGAAGACATCGGCTGCCCTGCATTGCCTCTGGAGGGGCTCTGTCTTTGATGCCCTCAGCCTCCTGCTTAGTGCCCAGGAGCGGCTTTGCATCCAACGCCATAGGAATCCTGCTTAGCCCCAGTGGGGCTTTGACTGAGGCGCAGTTGATTTTTTTGCTTGGTGCCCAGAGAGGTTGCCTCTTTGACCCTGATAGCCTCCTGCTCAGCTCCTGAAAGCCTCTGGCCGTAAGGGCACCAGGACCTTTGTTAGCGGCCCCCAGACAGATCTTTGACACCATCAGCACCCTTGCTTGGCCCTTGGAGGGGCTTTGTTTCTGACACAGTCAGCCTTCTCACCGTTCTCTCCTTTGAGGGATACCAACATCAAGGCCATGGGCCCCCCAGTGAGGCTCCTTGCTGGGCTCCCCTCAAAGCCATCTCAGCCTATTTGGCCCGCAGTAGCACCCTTCCTTGGAGCCGTCAGCCACCTCCTCAGCCCCAAAGTACCTTCCTCACTTCCCATGCAACGCTTTTCATATAGTTTTGATCTTGATTGTTAGTACCAATGTCTACTCAATTTCTGTTTTGTATGAAGGTCTCAGTCTGTTCATTTGTTTCTCTGACTGAGTAATTGTCTTTAGCTCTTTGTCCCTAATCAGTTTTCCATTCAGTCTCAATTCTGTCTGTTCATGTCCTTGTATGGACAACCTCTTGCATCTCGTTTTTGATGCCAACGCTTGTTTGTTATTTGTCTTTTTGCACTTTAACGCATCTAACATAGATCTTTAGTTGAGCCGGCCCCATGCTTGGTTCTCTATCTCATTCCAAAACTGTTTTCTTATTTTGGGTAAAATAAATTCCTAATAAAGTAAGACTTTAAATTTAAAGTGAGACGATGAGAAAATCCAAAATTGTTGGGAGAAGTAGATCAAATGAAACCCATGTTGATTTATATTCAAGTGTGCTATGTGATAACAGGAGGAAAAAAATGGGGTTATGTAATGTAGTGTATGGAGGGATTATCCTCAGTACTTTAATCCGATAGAATGCTCTAGCCCAGTGAGAAGATAAAAGTTGATATCCACTTGAAAGTAAAGTGACACCGCAAATGTTACACAAACACGACCTATAGTAGCCAAAAGTGCAGCAGTTTTTTTAAAGCCAACTAATAGGTTCACCAAAACTATTTCATGTATTTCCCCTGAAAATGTGAACTGAAATGTTGTCAAATTCAGTATAAAAATCCTGGATGTGCAATAACTACCAATATCCTCATGTAAAGAACAGCCACAGGGAGTTCAATTATGCAAGTAACACACATGGTTGTGTATTTTGACAACTACTAGCTGTGGAAAGTGGTGAACAATACAAAGGAACAGTGAAGTCTTATAGCATGTTGGGTAAAAGGCACCAACTTGCGGTTGGATGATTTCATGTCAACAAAATGGTTCAAGTGGCGTATAAGAATAATGGTTCCCTTTCATGTATATATCTATATGACAAAGTTGATATTTTCTCACAGCAAGTACTTTTAATAGTTACTATTGACTTTGTATTACCGGAACTGATGAAACGGTAAAACAAGCCAGTTGATCGGAAGCTGGTTTCACCGACCATCTTCAAATAGACACATACAATTCAAATGTCCCAAATGCAAACATAACGTGTTTATTTGTATTTTGAGCCATGGGCACACAGCATCGAACGGTCACAGGGAAATTTTACAACAAGAGCAAAGTGACAGCATGAATGACTTCAGATAAACGGAGCAGATTTCATGGGTAAATGGATTATAGTGAAAATGCAAATGAAGCCATAGCAGGATCCACTCCCAGGGATAGCCTACCACTAAAGGTCCTAAAAGATGGATAAAACAAGGTAATCCGTTGGCTAAGATGGGAAAGGGGATCTTCCATTGTTAAGAGGAAGATAGGGTAAAGTCAGAAATTAATAATCTTCAATTTGGAAAGTTAATAAAAGTATGTCACACGCCGAGTGAATTTGTTTTCCACACCAAACCAACACACACAACAAATTGTGCAGCTATATCAAAGAAGTTCAATTTTAACTTCAGCACCATCTACCTAAACTTCTACTGAGTTGTTGTCCTCACTCGGAGGATGGAGATTCAAAGTTTTGGCTTCGTGAAGAACCCAACAGGACTGACTCTGTTAGCATGTGAGCTCCTAGTGCTTATTGAAAATGTTCGGTCACGTTGTGTTTCAACCTCCTTTTTTATTCCCCTCGTATTCCAATTTTAAATGGTTGCACTTTTATTTCTGCGGTTAGTGGTGGGGTGCCTGCTGACCAAACTATCAGCGGCTGTGGCATTAAAGACACGACATGTCATCAATCAATGCACTGAAGGAAAATAAATAACACTTGCAGTAAAATGACTGCTATTCTAAGTGTCAGCATTCCAGTCATTTACCAGAATGAAGGGTTTCTGTGGCCCTCTGTCCACCTCTCCACTCTGTCCTTCTCCTCCCATCATTTGTCCCAATGGCAGCCTGTCCTTCTCAAGGTCTGCTCTGCCATTAATCATCATTGGCTCGTCAAGTTCATCCGAACAAACGCATGCAATGCACCCACTACGTTAATCACTCAATCTTAACACGACCAGCTTGACTATAATTATTCAAAACTGTCTGATCCTTGTTGTTCTGGGAGCAGATTGTCCCTTAAAACACCAAAACTACCCATCGCTGTCAATCATTCAGTGGCGTGGCTCACACAATCAACAGTCATAAAGGACCTCTTAATACAAGGATTTCTGTCTCTCCTGTCATGGGGGTTTCACACTCGCCTGAGAACACAACAAGAAAAGTGTTTGTCACAAACACATTGGGGAAGTGACCTATCTGGATTAATTCAGTAAATGAGTGAAGTTAAAATGATTAGATTCATGTTGCTAAGAAAAGAGGACAGAACGTATTCTGGAAAAGGGTCTGGGGAACATTTTCAAACATCATCCATGTTATAATAAGAAGAGGTTACCTAAAAGTAGAATATTGAATACGATAAGATGTTGAAGACACAAGATCCTCGTCCACCCAAACGACAAAGTACATCCAGGAAACTAATTGCAACGCTATATATATTTTATTGTTGCCAATCTTATTGTTTGTTTTACTGTATTTCACTGTTTTTACTCTTCTATTGTAATTTTTTAATTTTTTATTTTATTTTGTCTTTTATTGTGAAGCACTTTGGCTTCAGCCACAGCTGTTTTCAGTGCTATATAAATAAAGGTGACTTGACTAATACTGTGTCTATCCTGTGGCAACATGTCTAAAAACAATTTAACACATGAAAAACTGAACATTAAGAAAGGAATGCCCCGAGGATATGGCTAAATGACAAACAAGAGTAATCAAGGAGCGAGTCGCACAGGAAAACCTCAAATCAGCCGTTTCAGAAAGCAACAAAATGGAAAACCACCACTGGATGACCTGAACATGTCAAAAAAGTATGTTGAAAAATGCCTGAACAGGAGAAAAGAAAATACTTAGTGAAATATCTTGCTCAAGGACAAAACTTGAAGTGACCTTTAGTTCGTGACTATTCAACCAGTATTATCAGTGAAAGATGTTGAATCGTGAATCATGATTTCATTTAGTGCCGTTAGGATTTTAGATGTTCTGTTTGCCCGTGTGGATTTTCTACAGGTACTCGGGGATTTGTGTTCACTCTGAAGTGACCGACGATATATTAACGTCTGTCTGTGTGATGGATTGATGATGTGTACCGTCCCACAGAGAACCCCCGTCTCAGACTTATTGACAGTACCGTTACATCTGGGAAAGATGTATGCATCGTCACGTACACGCTGTTATAGCTTATATATGACTTTTTCCTCTTTATTATGCAACTTTACACAACTGTGACTTATAGTCCAGAAAATATGTAATTCACAGAAGCATTCTTTGATATATAAGGAAAAGAAATGGTTGAAACTTGTTTCAAATTCACTTTGAGCACATAACGTGAATTTCTGCACATGCTCAGTCGAGACAATACAAACAAAGTTTGCCTCTGTCATGACTCCATATTCTCCTGGACATGGTACTTTTATTTTGACAGTCCCTGTAATAACAATCAAACTTGCTGGTCTGTCCATCAGAATGTTCTTCCATTGTTAGTGTTTATAGCCTGTTGTTCACTAAACGTATGTGTGTGTGTGGTTCCTTTACAAAAAGAAACAACAGCGCCCACTACTGGCCCGGCATGCAAATCACATTATTTTCAGTGTTTCTGCTGTTGCCGTGTAAAGGGACATGGTTCTCAAAATGTTTGCGCGTAGACACAAACATTTTTGAAATGAAAATACACAAACGAAGCGTTTTCACTTGAAAGGTTTTCATGTAAACGGAGCCTGATATTTTTAATTTTTTTAATATATCGGGGTTTTTTCATAGAATGTCAAATGTCATTAGATCATGAAGTAAAGAGTTGGTGAGAAAAATTGATCAATGAAACTTTGGATTTTCATTTTGAGATTTTTCTTCCAAAAATCCATGTAAACAAAGACACGGCGCAAAGCAAGTTTAAGACTCAAAGACAGTAAAGGTTGTTCTGGTTTAATGGGATTCCAACAAGGCGGCGATCATTTTTCAGCTACTTGACCCCAAGAGGAAGACCTGATGATAAAAACAAAGACACTTTTTCATTTCACAAAAAAAGTTCTCGTTGGATGACGGATAAAAAAAGACGGGCACTGGTGAATCCTGCATTCCAACGCAGAGAGAAGGAGTTCAGAGAAAGGCTGTGATAAGTCTGAGCTTTGTGCCGCTGCCTGGTCTCACACAGCTTCTGATCAACCATCAGCGTCACATTCCTCTGCAGCATTTCATCACTCCAAGGCAACTTTCAGGTATTTGAGACCTGTTATCCACGCCCCGACGAAAAAATGACAATTTTAAACGGAAGTGGCATTTCAGCTCAGTCCTCCCTTAACTGCTCAAATAGCAGCTCTTTCATGTTTGACATTCCCTTTTGAAAGCTCAGACAAGGCTTCAGACAAGACCTCATCCAGGTGACAGGCTTTGATATGCTGATATCGCTTCGTATGAATATCCGGTGAAGACATGCTTGACTTTTCCTCCGAGCGATGGAGCCCCCCCCCCCCCCCCCCTCTCTCTCACCGTGTCCCTCTCGCTCTTTGTTCACACCTTCAAATGAGAACTCCCGCAACGTCGGACAGAACGAGCTGATGACACCGTCGCTTTCAAAAAAGAACCAAGACAAAGTTGAGGTTGTGAAGTCTGTCGTCATGTAGAGTATTCTTTAGAAGGTGACGGAACTATATGACAAAGTAAGACCGTCGGCAGCCGATGAGAACAAACAGCCCAGAATCTGCTGCCACTTCATTTAATCAGTACCTCGGTATACTGAACCAGGTGTCGCCAACCTTTAACCCCGTTTTTGTCATTTTCCTCCAAATGGAATTGAACTGGAGCCACAAAACACATTTAACCTTTAAAATATAATGAGAACAGCAGCTTCTTAAACTTTCATATCTAATTTTGATATATGAACATTAAACTGGATGTTTCGACACTTTTATGAAGTTTCAAAAACAATTTATGATGGTGAACATTTCATTACACCTCCAGATGTTTTTCTAGACGATTTTTGAGTTTTCAAACTTTTTCACCATTTTTTTTATTTTTTTGTTTAAGACAATTGTGAACTTTTTACAGTTTTAACTATTTTGTCTCTTTATTAAGCAGTAATTTTACTTTTTTTATTTTTAAACTTTCAGCAGTTACTTGAGCAAGTTTAGATGTTAACTGTGTTAACTGACAGCCAGTTTGTTTCTCTCGTTAATTAAGTGTAAAGTCTTCAGCCTGAGCCTGGCAAGGTGTAACGCAGCAGGTTTTAATATGTTAGGATATTCTGGCTGCTGCACACTAAACCTGCATTAACAAGGAGGCCTCGCCGTTCTGTTGTCCTCATTTAGAAAGAGGATTCTACTTTGAGGGCTTTTAAAATCTACTGCTGACAGATTTAATATCGTTATCATTAACCCATCTGTCCACTGTTCATAATTGCTTTATCGGGATCACAGGCAGTAGAACTGGTCTCAGTCATTAAAGAGCAAAACCAAGCGGAGTTTCAGAGATTTCCACAGGTTATTACCAAAAGCTATATTTTACCATTGTAAACCTGGACAACCCAACACCTGTACAATTAAAAGAAAAGTTGGAGGAACCTCATAACACACTATACTGAAATACAGCCGCAGTTATATCCTGTAACGATGGCATCATTTTCTCTGAGGATAAACTCTTTGGGTTTTCATTTTCTCTGCTGGACTGGCGCCGCTTCAGCGTGAACAACTTCAAACTTTCACTCAGAAGTTTTTCACCACTAAAGAAGTATTCAGCTCTAATGTTGTCATTTCAAGCCATATTCTATGTTAATTCTCTTGGTAGACTCTTTAGCCTGACGCTCCACCTTCCTATCCTTTACACGTTTAATCTACACGCTTAAACGCAGTAGTTTTGTGACCTAAATGAATGAAATGCAGACTAATCTATTTTTAAGACATAATAAATGTTATACCTTTTAAATTCAGGGATGTGACTCACATTCATATCAGGGGCCACAAACCGCCGTTCCATCCTGAGCAGGACCGGTAACATAATAATAACTATAATAATCTTGAAATTTTAACTTTAAAGCTTTTCTTTGTTGTGCGCAGAGTAGACATGAATAAAATGTCTATTTTATTATTGAAAATAATGATAATCTCAACATGAATCTCATATTATTGAAACCCTGTTGTGTCCAAAACAATCTCCTCCTCTGGCTGTTGCATTATGGGTGTTTTGACGGCCGATAACTCCGTCACCGATAACACACACACACACACACACACACACACACACACACACACACACACACACACACACACACACACACACACACACACACACCACCCCGTTGTGCACATAAACCGAATGCACTCTTTGAAGAATAAAGAGCTTTCAAAATAAAACTAACGCCACAATCTTAAAATTTTGCAATTTGGGACCAGGGATGTCCACCATGTTGTTTCTTCATGTCAGTGCAGTCATGTGACCATGATTCTGCAGAAAAGAAGAGGCTGATTAAATGTACCAACGTTATTTACAGAGCCGCTTTGTGCAATTTTATGAAATGACTATGACCCAACAGGGATTGAGACTGGGTTGATGTGCTATGAGCACAGTTGTGTTTTTTCTCTTCAACGGCAGTAAAACAAGTGAGTGGGTTTTCTTCAAATGAGTCCAGTGGAATTCACAATTGTTTGAATATGGCTTTCTTTAAGAATTGGTCCTAATTATTCCTCACAGCAGCTGCTTCTGCCCAGTTTCTCACCTTTTAGTGGATCAAAATGGAAAAAAGCTGAGCCCAGGAAAAACTAATCAATGGTTATTTGGCAGAGTGTGAACTTAAGTGGGTGTGACAGACTCTTACTGTGCTAACAAGACATTTAAAGGATTTTGGTCAGGACAAAATGATGTGGTATTTTACAAGTTATGACCTTGGTGGGAATAAAACCACAAACTGTCAAAAAATCTGATACGAGTTCAAACTCCTCAACTTGTGGCAAATGACTGTACACCGTGTGCACAATTATTAGGCCAGAGAGTATTCTGGCCATATCATAATTCATATGCATGTTTTCCAACTTTAAGCTGTATCAACTCGAGTGCTTTTTGGATTTAAGCATACCAGGTGATGTGTATTTGTGTAATGAGAGAGGGTGTGGCCTCAGGACATCAACACTCTATATCAAGGTGTGCATGATTATTAGGCAGCTTCTCTTCCTCAGGCCAAAAAGAGATGTAACAAACTCTGAAAAGGCAAAACTTGTAAAAAAGTCTTTCAGAGAGATGCAGCACTCTTGAAATTGCTCAGATATTGGGGCGTGACCACAGAACCATCAAACGTTTTGTTGCAAATAGCAAACAGGGTCACAAGAAACGTATTGAGCAAGAAAGACGCAAATGAACTGCCAAAGATGGGAGAAGAATCAAACGTGAAGCTGCCAGGAACCCATCATCCTCCAGTGCCGCCGTGTTCCAGAACTTCAACCGACCCGGAGAGCCCAGAACTACAAGGTGTTCAGTGCTGAGAGACCTGGCCAAGGTAAGGAAGGCTGGAACGCCACCACTGAACAAAACACACCAGTTGAAACGTCAAGACTGGGCCAAGAAATATCTGAAGACAGATTTTTCAAAGGTTTTCCGGCCTGATGAGACGAGAGGGACTCTTGATGGAGCAGATGATGGGCCCGTGGCTGGATCAGTGACGGACACAGAGCTCCAGCAAGGTGGAGGTGGGGTACTGCTATGGGCTGGGATTATTAACGAAGAGCTAGTTGGACCTTTTCTGGTTGAAGACGGCCCCAAAACCAACTCCCAAACCTACTGACACTTTCTTACAGTACAGGAAAAAGTCTACATCTTTGAAGAAGACCAAGATCTGAATGACGGACAATGCTCCATCGCATGCATCAAACTACTCCACTGCATGGCTCGCCAGTAAAGGCCTTAAGGATGAAAAAATGATGACACGGCCTCCTTCCTCACCTGACCTAAACCCTATTGAGAACCTGTGGGCCCTGCTGAAAGGAGATGAAGGAGATCAGTCCACCTCTCTGACAGGCTCTGGGAGGCGGTGGTTGCTGCTGCACACAAAGTGTTGATCCTCAACAGAGGAAGAAACTGACAGACTCCATGAGCGGAAGGCTCGTGACAGTTATTGAAAAGAAGGGCGGCTATATTGGTCACTGATTTTTGTTGTTGTTGTTGACGTGTCAGAAATTTGTAAATTGTGAGTTTTATTATTCTCACTTTAACATATGAAAATAAACAAGTGAGATGGGAAAATGTTAGTTTTTTCATTTATTTGACTAATAATTCTGCACGTACAGATTCTCTTAAAGACAAAACCTCACTTTTACTTTCTTAAACCTTCAGGTCTAGGTTCATTAACATTTTGATTGACAGAGAGCACTGTAGTTGTTCAATAATAAAATGAATCCTCAAAAATACAACTTTGCCTAATAATTGTGCCCACAGTGTATAGCGTGTTGGTTTGTCAGCCAAAGACGGTTATTAAAGCCATGACACTCGGCCAGAGTGGTTCTGAGGTAAACGAAGATGTTTTCTAGAGTATTATAAAGTATTTTTGGCACAGTGAAGAATGCAGTGAACTCTTGGTGCACAATGTTTTAATTGCCACAACGTTGAAATACGGTAAAACTACCTTAGAACTCGAAACTCATCAAGTGACAGTAAAGAAGCAGAAGTAAGGGGAAGATAGAATTTGGACTGGAAATCTCCTCTCCTGTCATTGTACTCTAACGTCAGGCTGGTTATGGGACGTAAACTCCCTCAGACACATTCAAAGTGCAAATCGACGAGTGATTAGAATCACTAAGGAGTTCCTGAGCGAGAAATGGTGTTGGTGGTGAAGGTGAAACTGGTTTCAAACTTAACAAGTCCTCCGCGTGTGAACGCCAGCATTTTTATACGCTTGATGTAACAAAACTGTAATACAACGGATTTTCTTTTATCCTTTATAGAGCAATGACACGAAGGAAAAACTAAACCAGTTTTCAACACGGCAAATTGGATTCTATCATTGTGTTTTATAATCAATTAAAACAGAAGTTACAATTAAGGCTGCTTTATTTATACGAGCAGCAGCTTTTTATCAAGGAAGTCTATAGTCTCACTTTCCAGCGGAATGGCAAACAAATGTAATTGTTCCAGCTGCTCTGTCAAAGACCAAAGAAGAATCTAAGTTTGGTTTAACATTTCGACATAATGCAGACGGCATCGGAATACGAAGAGCATAAGAGGTGACTTCCTGCGGGGATCACCACACACTGAGAGATTCCCTTTGACGCCTCGTCATCGTGTCCCATGTTCGGCTGCCGTGTTGCACTGAGAGAGAGAGAGAGCCATGCAGCGGCGCGCCGTCCAACAGGACGGCGCCTATTTTCAGTTTGGAAGAGACGGGCGGACATGACGGCAAACCCAGCGGTGCTGAGGAAAGATGGGGAGGGCTCCATTTCCCCCCACGTCGCTCTCCTCAGCTCATGTTTTCTGCTTTTATGCGTCCTCCACCTGCCTCTTTTACACCTTCTGGTCTTGGTGGGTCTTGGTAAGAAATGTCTGCTTTTACATCCACACCACTGATGTTGCGTTCGCCGTCGTGGCTTTATTGCAGGCCTTATGTAATAACGCTGTAATAAGTGATGTAATACCTTTTCAACTCAATAAGTAATAACACCACATTTTGTAATAATCTGCTGCATTTTTTACTAAACATTGTTGCATTTTGTAATAACTTGTTACATATTGCAACAGTTATTACAGAATGCGGGTGCTGTCTCTTTAAGACAATGTGCATTATGTAATAAATCCTCCAAATTGATCCCTTAATGTTATTCTGATGGTATGATGGCTTTTCTCATTAAGCATTCCAGCTTAATTAGGATTTATTTTTAAAAAACAAAAACTAGTAGGATGTTTTATTGCTCTGGTCTAAATCAAAAGTAACTAATGATAATGAGAATGTTTTTCACAAGCTAAAAACAAAAGCTTCACTAATTAATTATTACTGATACTAACGTTATGGTTGAACTGGAATTTTGCAAGACAAACAACATGCAGTCTGCATTATGTTATGGAATTATTATGTTACAAAGCATAAAAACACAACATTTAGTACATATTGCACTATTATTACATAACGCGGCTCTACACACCCGTATTTTGTAATAATTCTTAGATTATTTAACAAGTTATTATGGAATGCGGCAAAGTTTATTACAAAATGCAGCGCTATGACATCATGAGTTAAATATTTATATTACACATTGGACCATTATTACATAATTACAGCGCTACAGGGTGTCAGACATATTTCAGTTCAGTAGACACATAAAGTCCAGATTCTTCCTGAGAGAGCCGAGCCGGTGTGAACGTCTGTAAGTTTTCACCAAAACAAAAGAATGGAATCACTACAGTCCAAACATAGACAATTTTAATGACATTTTCTTGTGCAAAATGCAGTAAAATGTCCCAAAAAACTTCTATAGCTGTTTCATTCTGGGTGTTTTTATAAACTCCCACTGACCGCATGGTTTGGAGGCTAATGCTAGTTTGCTATCTTTCATGGCAGCATCCCTGAGATCTCTGCTCGGGTCTCAGTGTTGTATTGTGTCGCTACTCTTGGGAACTTTGTTTAAAAAAATATATATATTTAAAAAAAAAATTTATTAAAAATATATTAAAAAAATTTTAAAAATAAAATTATATATATATATATATATATATATATATATAAAAATTTCTATTTTCCCCATTTGCTTGGTGGTTTGGCCCGATCAGAGGCTCCTGCGGGCCGATGTTGGCCGGCGGGCTTTATGTTTGACACCCCTATCTTAGTGTAGTCGCCAAATCTGTGTCTATTATTAAGAGATGGGGCCAGCATCTCTTCATCCAAACATTATTTGGAAAGAATACAGCACTTAAAATCATTGTAGAAACCGTTTAAGGTATAGTCAATAAAAACAACCTAATTCAATTATCATATGGAGCGGTCGGTATTAATTGGATTTTCTGAGAAGGCTCATTGTAAAAACTATTTATAAAGACTGCTATTGTTTTTAGTTGGGCTTTTCTGTGAATCAGGCTGAGCCGACAAAGCTTTAGAGAATATCCAATAGACTTTGGCACACTCAAAATATTTTCTAAAGATCACTGAATGGGCTCGTATCAAACCATATAGCTCAAAAAGACACGATTAATAAGACTATGAAACAATTTAGCTTCTGCAAATGGCCTGCTTTCATTCTGATTTGGTTCTCGGGAGTTCTTTCATTAGAAAAGCCTGGAGAACTACAATGACGACAATAAAAGTTGAGGGTCGTAGGTTTAGCAGGGCTTTTGTTTGAAAACCTGATATTTATTCCACTACAGCCGTTTGTAGAACTCCGGTTGGTTTTAACCGATTCAGAACAAGTGGTTATGATTCTTTAGACAGAAAAGGAAGAGGAAATGTGTCCCGACAGACATTTAGCCAAGCTGTTCCAATTCATTGCTTCTATGACTTATTATCTATTCCATCAAAAGGCACTGGAAGGGCCAGGACATACATGTTTAAATTAAACAAAGCACCAACATGGACCAGTTTAAAAAGCTTTTTAAATCATGTATCATTAGTGAGTATAAGAAAGAAGAGCAACAACTTCACCGAGGACAGCAATTATATATCATGTGTATATAATTGTATAACATATAATACTTAATATAATAAGGTATACATTGTGATAGAGAATAGTATTTAAATACTGCCACACTATCTTTAAATCTCATCAATTACATTTTAAATACAAAAGTATAGTATTAATATTATTTGTAAATGTTCAATATTAATATTATGTACATGTCATGTACATTCATGTATGTGTGTATGTATGTATATATGTTTATATATGTGCATGTATAAACTTGTGTATAGTATATATTGAATGTGTATTGTAAAACTAGTAATATCAGTTGAAAAAGTTTTTGGTGTGTGTGACATTATCTAGAGAGTTTTGTTTTGTTTTGTTGTGAAGGGTGGGGTATGTACAGTAGAAGCTGCAGCTTCAGCCTCCACCCGTTCGGCGGATTAGTTTGATAGCGTGTTTGTCCTGTTTCTCTTTTTCTGAAGATGTTGAAATAAAACTTCAAATTTAAAATATGCTAAAATGAGGGCAGATTGGGACCGTCTACATTTCACCCAATCCAGCATGCAGGGGGTAAATAACGGAAAGAAAAATACATTCTGGGGACAAATGAAATGCCACTATATGTTTGAAGACATCAAACGCAGATGCTCCTCCATCTCCTCCACCTCTGAACACTCCCTCAGCTCCGTCCTCTACCTCTGCAGAGGTATTGATGTGGCGCATTAACTGGTGGAAGCAGCTAATCTGTGAGCTCAGTGGGGAGAACTAGAAAGAAGAGGCTCCTGGGATACATCAACACAGGAAGCACATGCATAAGGAATCAGCCTACTTTCCCTATAGAGCACCAGAGAGAGAGAGAGAGAGAGAGAGAGAGCGCTTCAAGAGCAACTCTAAACTGGCCTCTGTGTGAGAATAACCACTTATATAAAACCCTGGCTTGTACATAAACAACTGGCTCGGAGGAATATGGAAAAATTCCCGTGCTTTGCTTGTAACAATGTCAGGGACGGTTTGAAGACGAACGTACCGCTCCACTCCTCTTCTTGCTGATTGTCCTTGATTTATTTACGAAACGGAAGCATAAGCATCTAATTAAGAGGCGAGCAGGTACATATATTGCACATAAGCATGTGTTTATGCAAATTTGTGCAAGCTTGCCAACACTTTTAACCTAAAGTTAGGAAAAGCCTGTCAACCTTGTGGGACTCAGCGTATATCTGTACGAGACGAGATGTGGCTCAGGAGCAAGCTTGCACTTCTCCCCTGCTCAGGGACTCCAGGTGGAAACTAGCGTGGAGCTAAATCTGGTCCAAAGGGACATTATCCCGTCTCGAGATGTCTTTATCGGACACATGTTCCCCGATAGGAATTAATTCAATCTATTTAAAAAAAAAAGGATCACATCTGTTAACGTCTGGAACACCGACTGCAGGAAGGCACACGAACAACATCAAGTCGTAGTTTAGAGGGTCGACGCATTTCAGGAGATACTAAGAAGTGAAGGTGCTGATTTCAGAGTATTGTCAGTACTCCAGCCCGGAGTGAGTCGTTCTGACCTCTTCTTTAAGCACATTCCCACAATAACGGCAGCAGGTTGCTCCGATGACGTTCACTTTTCCGCAGGTTTGAAAATACTGATTCAGACTGCTTGTCAACCACATTGACTTTAACTTCAGTCTGTTTGGGACAAAGAACCTTTTCCTGTCTTTTCCTGTATATTTTATATTCATCTGCTCAGAGAAAGAAAAAAAGATCCAGTCCAGACAATCACAAATCTGTTAAGATCTGATAAATACTGCATGTTCAAAGGGAAACCAAGCACAGTATACAGTAAACTCTATGTACAGTATGCAGTCAACTCTATGTACAGTATGCAGTAAACTATATGTGCAGTATACAGTAAACTATGTATAGTATACAGTAAACTCTATGTACAGTATGCAGTAAACTCTATGTGCAGTATGCAGTAAACTATATGTACAGTATGCAGTAAACTCTATGTACAGTATGCAGTAAACTATATGTGCAGTATACAGTAAACTATGTATAGTATACAGTAAACTCTATGTACAGTATGCAGTAAACTATATGTACAGTATGCAGTAAACTATATGTGCAGTATACAGTAAACTATGTATAGTATACAGTAAACTCTATGTACAGTATGCAGTAAACTCTATGTGCAGTATGCAGTCAACTCTATGTACAGTATGCAGTAAACTATATGTGCAGTATACAGTAAACTATGTATAGTATACAGTAAACTCTATGTACAGTATGCAGTAAACTATATGTACAGTATGCAGTAAACTATATGTGCAGTATACAGTAAACTATGTATAGTATACAGTAAACTCTATGTACAGTATGCAGTAAACTCTATGTGCAGTATGCAGTAAACTATATGTACAGTATGCAGTAAACTCTATGTACAGTATGCAGTAAACTATATGTGCAGTATACAGTAAACTATGTATAGTATACAGTAAACTCTATGTACAGTATGCAGTAAACTCTATGTGCAGTATGCAGTAAACTATATGTACAGTATGCAGTAAACTCTATGTACAGTATGCAGTAAACTATATGTGCAGTATACAGTAAACTATGTATAGTATACAGTAAACTCTATGTACAGTATGCAGTAAACTATATGTACAGTATGCAGTAAACTCTATGTGCAGTATGCAGTAAACTATGTACAGTATACAGTAAACTCTATGTACAGTATACAGTAAACTCTATGTGCAGTATGCAGTAAACTATGTACAGTATGCAGTAAACTCAGGCCCCATTTACACAAAAATGTTTTCGTGATAACGTTAAACTTCCGTTGAGTTTTTCGGGTTCCGTTCACATGACAACTTTTTGAAAAGGCTCCCACTGCCGCTACTTTTTCAAAATACTTCAACTCCATCTCCATGGAAACGGAGAAACAACAATCCAACTCGGTGGTCTGTCCACGAGAATGTCCGCGGTCTCACAGAGTTACTGTTTCTGCAGGTGTGTGTTTTCATTCCAAAAAACAAACAGTGCCAACTAGTGGACCAACATGAAAAGTACAACGTCTTCAGCGTTTCCGCCTTTCCTTCTCCTTTTCAAAACGTCGCTGTGTAAACGAGACTTTTCTGAAACGACGACGCAGAAGCCATGTTTTCAAACGTTTTACCCTAAACGGGGCCTCAGGGTCCACAGCTCTTCAGCGATTATCGCAGAGAAAATTAACTGGTTGCAGAGCAGGGGTTCCAAAAGTGGGGCTCGCCCCCTAGAGGGGGCGCAGTGCCATTGCAGGGGATGAATGAAAAAAAAGGAATGCTTTGGACACTGCGAGCATAGAGAAGAGGTTTTTGACCACGAAAACGCAGAGCAGAAGATGAAGCATTGCCAAATAAGCTTCCAAAATAATAAAAAAAATAATGAAGGGAGAATAATAATCCTGTCACACAGAAAATAATTACACTGTTAAGGTGCTTGAAATTACACTGACAGCAAAGAATACTGTTCCACGGTAAAACAGTGACACATCGATCTCGTTCACATAAAGCAAATTTACTTGTGAAACCTACTCTTCTCTGCTCCTCTTTAAAACGATATGAAAAAGAAGAAAAGCAATAAGCATGCTGCTCATCTTCTCTTCTCAATTCATTGTTCTTGATTTATTCGCGGGATGGAAGTAGAAGCAAACGATTAAGATGAGAGCAGGTACATATATTGCACATGGGAATGTGACTATGTCATTTCTGTTTCCCTCCCAAAGTTATAGAGCGCGTGAGCGGGGAGGAAAGTGAGGCCTGCTTCTATATAAAGTGTTGCTCACACACATCCTTGCGGTCCTCACCTGATCCAGACTCCAGACGGAAGCCAGTTCGTAGCTAAATCTAGTACAAAGCACATTATCGCTTCTTCCTGGTGATTAATGTTTTTCCACACACAGTCTCTGCTTATGAACAAATTCAGTCGTGGAAAAAAAAAAAACGATCACATCTGTTAACATCCACAACACAGGCTGAGAAGATCCACAGCATCAAGCAGTGACTCAAGTATTCAGAGCTCATCTGCAGTTATCAGGAACAGAGTGAAGTGACATCTCTTTACAGCCACACACACACACACACACACACACACACACTATCTGTAGAACAGCTGTGGAATTGTACTTTAGTCAAGATGCTTTAATCTAAACATAGAGTGCTTGTTAACGGAGAGCCAAGTGTTTATAAGAGAAATGAAAACACACACACACACACACACACACACACACACACACACACACACACACACACACACACACACACACAAAAATTGTCTTGCAGCAAAAATCAAAAGAACTTGTTCACTACTTGAGATTAATGTATTTTACACATGTCCTGTTAGAAATAAATGTGATATGGAAAAGTATGGCGCATCTGTTAAGTTCCAGCACACAGACACTGCAGGTGAGAAAAATGACGTCAAGCTTATGGGGAAAAAAAATGAAATGCAGTGATTTGAGTGTCAAAATGCTCATTAGGGGTTTTTTCCAGGTCCTACTTTCACTCAAATGTGTCGTCATTTATTCGCTCTACTTTACCCAGGCTTATCTCAATCTACTGTCTAATGAACGGCGTCCGTCTTCCTTTTTATTTTTTCTATTTTTGTGCCTGATGACAGGCCCAGAATTGCCGACAGCTGCTTCAGCGCCTGTCCATCTGCTTGTGATGTTCCTACCGTCAAAGAGAAACTTAAAGAATTCTCAGGAATTCACTTCTCATCAACAAGGAAAAAGCCCGGCTTGTGTGAGAACTGCAGATTCTTTAGACGCCGAACCTGAAGCAGAGAGCTGAGCTTCAGCCCTCGGTCATATTGTTCCTGCACTTCATGCAAAAGAAGTCTCGGCGTCACCTCCCCTCAGAAAATAGGGCCTGTAGCTTTAAGGAACACCATGACAAGCCAACAAAATAGTCGTTTTCGCAAAAACTGATTTCCCAGAGGGCTTCAGTTCGCTGAAGTTGTGGTTCTTCCGATCCTATTTGTTGTGATGTTCAAGGGAAGATTTCAGGTCATTTTACTGAGATGAGTTATTATGACAGTTTAGTGCTTGCTTAACTGTCCCGCACTGGACGGGACTCGAGACCCCCTCAGAAGACGTTTGGCAGGAATCTACTCTGACGCGAGGATTCTTTCCTGCATTTATTCTATTTAGTTGTAGCGGGTAGTTTTTAATTTCTTTAGTTTCTTCAGGTAAAAAACTTTGAACACAAACAATTAACGAAGCAACAAAACTGTATAAAACATTTTTTAAATTAAATCATTGTTCATTTTTCCAGAGTTCATTTTGTAACCAAATACTTTTACCTTAATACAGGGGTGTCAAACATGCGGCCCGGGGGCCAGAACAGGCCCGCCAGTGGATCTAATCCGGCCCGCCATGTGATTTTTTTCGAGTGTGAAAATGAAAACTGACAGAGGCTGACCTAAAAACACTAGATTGGCAAAAATGACATTCAAAACCACCCTTGCTCAGGATTTGACCCCCAAAGTTAATGCACCTGTGGAGGCCACATAATGAAACATCTTTCAGATTAAACAATGAGTCCAATGTATGTGAAATGATGCTTTAGACACGTAAACTCAAAACAATTTCCAGATGATGACAAATTGTTTTAATCCTGAAAAAAAAAAAAACCGATATCCAGATACAGGTGACTGAGGTTTTTT
>NC_137640.1:1398110-1400610 GCF_963383615.2 Lipophrys pholis | reverse complement strand
GGATGGATGGATGGAATCCTGTGATTCTTGTGGATCTTCCACAGATTTGTAGTAAGAGAAGATCTGCTGATGAAAATGATGCTGTCTTACTTTTGTGTTCAAAAGTTTCTGAAAACGTTTTTCTTTTAAAAAGGATCAAACATCTGTATCACCGTGACGTTCAGCTGATGTGCACAATGTTCTTGGAGTTGCGTGAATTTCAGCCAAACTGATGCAAGTAATTTAAAAAAAAAAACCTGAACTCTGAGGAAAACTCAGCGGTACGTATTTAAATAACTTCACACTTGTTAGATTATTGAAGAGACTGGATTTTATGTGGTACTGAATCCTGAAAAGAAAGTTTTTTCTTTTTATTGTCTGAAGAAAGATATTCACAAGGTTGTGTCTGAGTCATTTAATGAAAGCTAAACATGATGAAATAAAGACTTAGGAGTTAGTTGACTGTGATCCCAGAGGACGGAGATCCAGGGAGTCTTCACGGTTATTCACCAGTGAGTGAGTTAATGAGTGAGCGAGTTAATGAGTGAGCGAGTTAGTGAGTTAGCGAGCGAGCGAGTGAGTTAGCGAGCGAGTTAGTGAGTTTGTGAGCGAGTTAGTGAGTGAGCGAGTTAGTGAGTTCGCGAGCGAGTGAGTTAGCGAGTGAGTTAGTGAGTGAGTTAGTGAGTTAGCGAGTGAGTGAGTTCGCGAGCGAGTGAGTTAGTGAGTTAGTGAGTTAGCGAGTGAGTTAGTGAGTGAGTTAGTGAGTTAGCGAGTGAGTTAGTGAGTGAGTTAGTGAGTTAGCGAGTGAGTTAGTGAGTTCGTGAGCGAGTTAGTGAGTTCGCGAGCGAGTGAGTTAGCGAGTGAGTTAGTGAGTTAGCGAGTGAGTTAGTGAGTGAGTTAGCGAGCGAGTGAGTGAGTTAGCGAGCGAGTGAGTGAGTGAGTTAGCGAGCAAGTGAGTTAGCGAGTGAGTTAGCGAGTGAGTGAGCGAGCGAGTGAGTTAGTGGTCAGCATTTCCTACTCTTGATATCTGTAGAAGAGTTGGGAAAACATGCTGATAAAGTTTCATCACCAACACAACTTTTTGGAAACGGCTCCATCACTGCCCACTAGTGGTCCAACATGCTAACTACATCATTTTTAGCGTTTCTGCCATTTCCATGTAAAGCATTGTTTTCGAAACGGCAATGAGAGTCAGCTGTACATGTGAAAAGTGGTTCACACGGTCTTAAAGTACTCTTAACTCTAGAAAAATATACAGAAACAAGAAGAAAATGCAGAAGGAGCAAAAGTAAGAAAGATACACGGACGATCCAAAGTGTTTACTGTATCATAGAAATAGAAAATAAATCTAAGAACAGATGAAGAAAAACAAAAATATGTATGTACAGTGTACACTAGATATCATACAATATACAGTATCGGGACTCCATACATTGTATATTAAACAATATAAAGATTCAGATGGTCAATGTTGACATTAAAAACTTTTACTTTCAGTTTAGTTTTTAGTTCCAGGAAAGACAGAAATCAATCATCCTTCCAACGGTAGGATAGTTCAGCTGGGATAGAAATAGTTCATAAACTCTGTCAGGTTTTCTTTTCATTGTCAAACTGTTCAGCACCACATTTTGTGAATTTGTAGTTGGAAATATGATTAAAAAAAAAGTTTAATTCATCATTCATCCAACTGCTTTGATCTGTTAAAATAGTCCCAGTTTTTAATCTTTACACCCCTAACCTTCCTGACAGGGCGGCGGTTCTTACTTGTGTAGTATAGCAGTGATGTTCAACATAAACAAATGACACTTGAGGCTGGGAGCCGACTCAGCTACCAAGCATTTGAGCTTTAATTTGCGAACGCACTGAGGAAACGATAGATAATGATCCGTTTTGCTCTCGTGTCTTATGAAGATCCTTTGATAAGAAAGTCTAAAAAAAAAACCCGTCCGTAGAGGAGATCACAGCCACAAACCGCACGTTGTTTGTGTTGCAGATTACTTGAGGAAAATCCCAGATGGTGCAAATGCGTAAATAAATAAATTTTTCTAATCATTTCACGTCTTTAGTTCCATCCAAAAAGTGTTTATGCAATGTAAAGTGATGCAATATGGGAGCAAGAGGCTACAGTAAACCAATCCAGATAACTTCAGAACTATTAGCAGCTTTGGGAAACAGTCGCTTCTCTTCATCACACAGTTTAACACCAGAACTGGTGAGACGCTATAGACAGTATTTCCAACAGAATGTGAACATTGCCGACATCTGATCCCCGTTATTCCTGCTTCTCGGCATGTTCATTTCCCTCTTTGCCAATAAACCTTGTCAACTTGCACATACTGCCAAGAACAACTATTACCAGGGTAATGGCAGCAGCGGTTACTAGAACCATGGTAGCAGAGATCCCAGCGGTGGCCCGAGGCTTCCACCGCTCTGACAATGACGAGATTGTCAAAACAAAACACTTTCACTTCCACTTGGTGAGATATGGTGGTTCCCCCTGCACTTTGCTTCAGCCAAACGT
>NC_137640.1:1165610-1393110 GCF_963383615.2 Lipophrys pholis | reverse complement strand
TATCATTTTTTTTAAAAGATGGCTTTGTTCAAATGGTTCACTACTAACACAGACTGTGAAAAGTACAGTCAGTGCCTCAAGTCGTCCGACGCCACCTTTTGGGTTCTCTAGGAATTGCACCCTGAGAGTAATTACATTTGCTGAATCAGCAGTTAGCTTTTTAATTTCAAGCTGCTTTGGATATTCAAGAAACTGCTGCGTGACTTTGACGCGGTTGTCAAAGGTAAAGCCTCTATTCCAGTGTTGAGCAGCCAGTGGATCGTCTCCACTGCTTAGAACAGCTTAAAAAAAAAACTAAAGTAACATCAAATTTAAATAAAACATACAAAGTACTTAGTACATATCTAAATTGTGTAATCACTGTGGAAAAAGGGTGAAACCGTTAAATCGGGTGCTAAAAGAGCTAAAAATGTAATGAAATGTTTTCTGTACGCGATTGTCTTTGAAACGTCATAAATGCAATGTAAGATACAGTTTTTTGTGCTTATATTAAAACCGTATATGAAACTTTATAAACGATGTCAGCCTCATCTTAAAGGATAAACCTGTTTTGCGGCTCCAGTTGTTTTTGCTTTGGGGGGAAAAGGTGTATGAGGTATAATAAACCAACAGAGTTCTGCTGGTTTTGTAACGGGAATGCTCAGTTTGGCCTTTGTACCAGCACACGCTGGGTTTAGAGGAGACAACTGCGCCGAGCCCCGTGGAGGACTGGGAAACAGTGGCAGTGCATATGTACTGTATCTATGGGTACAATGACCTGGGCAGGGGGCCAGCGCTACAGCGTGCAACCTGCTTCCTTCCTCCGTTACCCAATTTAACATCACAGCATAATTAAAGAGACTTGGCAGCCCTTGTAAGCAGATTTTATAGTGGCCTGCGCGGGGCCAGGAGCTCGTTGGAGGACTCTGGCTGAAGGATCAGATCTAAAATGGGGCACACCAACCAACATGAGGTGTTGGATCCAGTAAATGAAATGGTGGTGGGAAATCTTTAGGCTCGGCTTCGTCTCAGAGCGAGACTCTTCCCGAGCGGTATGAAACGCATCAGGACTTGTTTCATCCGGTAAACCAGCAGCATGAAGCAGTGTGTCTCCGTCTTGCTCCCTGATTGCACTAATGCACGCCGAGGCCCAACGTTTCTCGCGGCATCCTCGCCGACGTTCCCGGGGTTGATCCCCAGTAAAATATGCAGACTGTCAGACCGCTCTGCGCTTTAGGTCTCGCTACGGTGCCAGACGTTAGAACATCTGCAGCTGTTTCAGCTCTATTTTTATTTTTTGCAATATTAAGTGCACCCGGCTGCTCCTGGGATGACGCAAGCCGGCGAGAACCCGACAAAACCTCAGACGCTAATTCGTTAGCATGTACTGTAGAAGCTAAATAATTAAGAGCTACAAAGAGGGGAGCTCAGCAAAACATTACTTTGCCAACAAAGTAGTTTGTTCAAATGATGGTGAAAGTGTTGTAGTGCGGAAGTCTGAATTTTTTTTTTTTGTAAGCCAATCGTGGCCGTCGGAGAAAGATTTTAATTTTGTAGTTTTCACATTTGTTGCTTGTAACTTTCCCTCCAAAATTCTAAACAAAACAGTGAAATTGCATCATTTTAGAGTTCTCGTTTCAGAAAAGGTCGACGTTTACGTTTTGAAAACGACTTCCGTTTACATGAAAATTGCAAAAATCCTGAACGTAATGTAATTAGCATGTTGGGCCACTAGTGGGTGCTGTCGCTTGTTTCTGTAATGAAACCACAAACACGTCTGGAGACAACGATCCGCTATAAACATTAACAATGTTCACACAACACTCACAGACAACCAAGTTGCATTGTTATTACGATGACTGTCAAAATAAAAGTACCAAGTCCCAGGAGAATATGGAGTCATGACACCAACATTGTTGTTATTGGGCACCTACTGAGCATGTGCAGAGGAATTACTCACTATGGCCATGGTGTGCGTGGGCAAGAGCACCATTTCTACTGTCTACACAAAGGGTTTTCATAACGTTGTATTTTCCCGTTTCCACGGAGACGCAATCGGAGCGTTGTCAAAAACCTCCACCTGGAGAGCCATTTTCAGTAAGTTGGATATTTTCCAGCGGCTCTGAGGACTGTTGTCGTGGAAACAGAACCCCAAAACGCAACAAATATTTTTTTGCATTTTCCACGTGAAAACATTGCTGTCGTCGGCGGGACGTGAGACCTGAGCAGCGAATCACAGACCTGCTTTTGTCTCTGCGCTACGATTTTATGGGCTGTCGCTGCTGGAGCATGTTGCCAAGACGGAAAATACGAATACATTCAAAATCGGAACATAAAATATCCTAATCATGTTATGTTTTACAGTGATTATAATGACAGGATCGTTAAATTTGTGAGCTACACCAGTGTTCTTGGACTATAAAACCCCTGCAGTGGAGCTTCTTTAAGCTTCCTTCAGCTTTTTGTGATACAAATTCAGAGCTCTCACAGATTCTTTTTCATATAATGCTGTTTTCATTTTTAAATGAACACATTTGGGATGATAACTCGGCTTCTCTTCATCGCTGGCTTGTGCCACTTATAAGGCGGTATATGGTGAAAGGCGTTTCATGTTGGCTTGTGTTCATTTTTCAAAAGAAGCAAGAAAAGAAATGAAGAAATGTGATTGAGTGTTGCTCAGTGAGGTGTAAATGTTTCTGCTCGTATGACTGATTGTCACACATTGTAATAATCTTTTACAAAAAAAAAAAAACACAAATACCATAATTTCCAGAACATAAGTCTATTTTTTCCCCACATGATTTGAACCCTGAGGCTTCAACGATACGGTACTAATCTATGGATTTCTACGGTTGACGAGCTTCATGCCATCAATACATGGGTGATGCGTTCAGGTGCATCACGTAACTCCGACCTGCTCGCTGAACAATCGTGTTTCTCTCTCTCTCTCTCTCTCTCTCTCTCTCTCTCTCTCTCTCTCTCTCTCTCTCTCTCACAAGTGTGGCCTGCATATATCTTTTTTTTTTTAATGGTTGGTGGCGACTTCTATTCAGGTGTGCTCAATAGTCCGGTGCCATTTATTTCATAACATCAGTCAGTTTTGTCCGTTTGTAATTTACTTTTTACACTTTTTATTAACCAACACCAGAAGGGTTTAGAAATCACAACAGAAAATGTTATAACTTTTTGGAAAATGTTAAAACAAATCAATTTTTTGTGTAGGATTAATTAACATGATTACTTAATGATGCCGGGGCCTTTCTGTGTGGAGTTTACATGTTCTCCCTGTGTGATGGATGGATGGATGGATGGATGGATGGATGGATGGATGGATGGATGGATGGATGGATGGATGGATGGAAGTAAATGTGACATCAATACGATCTTTCTGATATTAACTACGTTAAAAAGTTTCCTGTGATCATACACTTGTTTCCCTCAGGGTTTTCCTTTCTAAATTTCATTTATCGTTCTTTTTTTTAATATTTTGATTTAGTGAGTAAACCCCTCGCCTTGTGGGTCAACAATATGTTTGTTTTCTCCTCGCTATGGTTTCTCCAAGGTGTTTAGTTTTCTCTCTCTCTCTCTCTCTCTCTTCCCCACACTCTTTCCTTCACCTTCCAGTTCTAATGATGGAAACATGAACGTGGTTCACCCGGGAGCTTTTCCTCCACGCTTGTTTGTTTGTAGCTCAAACTGCCTAGCCATCATCATCATCATCATCATCATCATCATGGGCCATTTTAGAGAGAGCTGCCATAAACAATGACGAGGAGTGAAGTGGAAACTATGGGGGGAGTTCACATGGAGCAGTGTATGAAATACTGCATGCGTGACGGAAAATGTGTCCCAACAAGGTGCCAGAGTTAAAGAGGAAAAAACAAAACAACAACATCTTAATAATGGCGCGATGTTATAACACTGGCGTCCCTGCCTCTTCCTGTGACTACAATGGCTTATGGAGATTCAGACGCCCTAAATTTAATACACAGGAAATGGGTAGGGTGAGGAAAAGAAGAAGAAGAAGAAGAAGAAGAAGAAAAATAAGCTGCTTATTTGTTTATTGTAATGCAACAGCGATGAATATGTATGAGCATCAATGCTATCACCTTGAGCAGAGTGGCTTGTAGAGAAGTGTATGGCCATGGGTGGATACTGACGTGTGTGTGTGTGTGTGTGTGTGTGTGTGTGTGTGTGTGTGTGTGTGTGTGTGTGTGTGTGTGTGTGTGTGTGTGTGTGTGTGTGTGTGTGTGTGTGTGTGTGTGTGTGTGTGTGTGTGTGTGTGTGTGTACCCATTTAGAAGAACAAAAGGTGTTAAACCAGCAGCACGCCAAGGTCACACGCCTCTGTTTACTTGACTGAGGAGCAGAATCATCTTTTCACTTCTGGAGTACTTTAATTCTTTCATGATAAATTCGTTCAAATTTACTTAAAACAGGATTAAACTGAACCCTTTAAAGAATAGGTTGTCAAAGTGCGGCCCGCAGCAACATTTCTGGCAGTTGTTAGTTTTAGAATTGTGATGGTACATATATTGTGAAACGTTCTACACACAGGACTGCTATTTCCCAATTTTGACTGTAGAAGGTGGAAACCTCCATTTTGGATTTTGTGGGCATCGCAACGTTTCCCCAGGTTTTCTCAAGTTTGGCCTCATTTATTAATTAAAATCTATTTATTGCAGATTACTGCAATAAATACAGTAAATAAAGAAAAGACGCAGCCTGGTCATTGATATGATGACAAATGAGATTTCTTTGTCTGTTTTTTTCGATCTTCTTCCACCTGCGGCCTTCAGTCCAGTGTTGGCTTCCTAAACTGACCCTCAGCTGTCAAAACTCTGAGAACCCCTGGTTTAAAGCTTGTTGGTGTAAATAATGATCAACATCCTCCACAGGCAAATGTCAAGATGTTTGTAAAAATAACAGTTTAAAGCTCTCGACGACTCCCCTCCTCCAAATAATACTCCAAATATTGATTATTTTTGTATTATTCTCTGTGGACATACGTGTGTGGTTTCATTACAAATAAACAAACAGCACCCACTAGTGGCCCTACATGCTAACTACGTTGTTTTCAGTGTTCCTGCCATTTCCACGGAGATCATTTTCAAAACTTTACCATATAAACGTGAAAAGTTTCCTCAAACTAAGACGCGAAAACGATGCGTTTTCACTTGGAGCATCGTGTGACCTGGGATTCACTGCAATGTGAAAAGCTTTTTCCCACGTAGATCAAATATTATAAACCGTCAATTGTATTATTAATAAAGATGTCTTGGTGAAGTCAGGCTAATTTACTGTTATTACTGTTACCGTACATTTACTGGAATATCACATGGAATACCACGTTGTATACATACGGTTGTGTACATTATGACCCTATTTGATAATGTCTTCCTTCCTTACAATTAAAACAAATTCCAGGTTTTGGAGTTTTGGTTTTGTGCAGCTAATTTAAGCTTATTTAAGCTTCTAATAATCGACAAAACATTTAGTTTTGCTTCTTTTCAAAGTATTTTTTATTTACTTTAAAACAAGGTGAAATGTAATACTAAGCAAGTATATACAATGTGTCAAAATATGTCATCTTTTGCAAATTAAATCTATAATTTGTTAAATTTGTAGTTTTCAAAACACCTGTAACTCTGTATTATGTATAATAGTTTTCAGTTTCATACCGTCAGACTGGACTTTCCATATTTAAAAAGTCTCCTTCCAATAAAACCTAAAACTTTAACTCTCAAATGCATTTCAATGAGTTCCTGTGTAAAGGGTTAATGACAACAAACTGCTTTCCAAACATGGATTATTGGAAACCAAATTATTAAGAAAAACCTGAAAGCAAATTTGGAGTTGATGATGGAAGAAAAGAGACTAAATGCTGAATAAAGTCCGAAGCAGACTGACTGTAGTAAGATGTGCTTAATAATAGAGGCTGTCAGTTGGCAGGATGTCTCTGCACCACTGACAACCGAAAGCAGAAGCAGCAGTTCCTGCTAGAAAATATTAACGGGCCAACAATTCTGATTTACTCGCTCTCAAAGTTGATTCCAGTTTAGTGTGGGCTCGCCACGTACTACTTGCAAACAATATTCACTTTTGAAGTTTTGCCCCGAGTTTGATTTTCGTGTGAACAGTAGCATGGGACTCACTTTGGATTGTGTCTTTTAAAGTTACTCTACAAATATATATATATATATATATATATATATATATATATATATATATATATATATATATATTTCCCATAAAAGGTACCACTTCTCAAATTTGTATCCATCAGATGGTTTCCTGACTGACGCCATCTTGGGAAACCTGCCCCAAGGGATTCTGGGATATCTAAGTGTGCATGGCGGCAGCTCCAGCCAGATTATCAACATGAGACCGATTCAGGGTGAAAAGAGTCTTGAAAAGTCTGAAATGTAGTGAAACTGATGGCTGGTGGTTTTTCTAGTAACAAATCGAGATCTGCAGGGATCCACTGGACAAACTCGACCTTCAGGACTTCCCGTGATGCGAAGACGTCAACAAACCCGGGGACGAAGCTGGAAATACGTGTTTGTACGAGTGTAATGACCCAAATCTTTATCATTGTAAAATCTAGAGGAACCCTCCCCCACCACCCCCGATCATCCCAAGACCCCGTCCACACCAGAACACCGTTTCATGTAACCACGTGGTTTTTTTGGCCGATCAACCAAATGGCGCTGCGTTTTAACTTGAAAACTGTTTATTTATTTATTTATTGTTAACTGTGTTCCAGAGTGAGGACATTTTAAAAGGCCTTGCGACCTGCAACCCCACTACGTCACTTAACAACAACGACAATGGCGGACTAGCTGCTCCGGATGGAAGACCACAAGGATACGAGGATGAGCAGGAGTATTATCTGTGTCTTCTTCTCCGTTTTTGGTGTTTTTCTGTAGCAGAGTTGCAGCGCCACCTAAAGGCCTGGCATATGTATCGCATCGTTTTGAGTAGTAGTCATAGCGACCGTAGTTCTTTTTTAATAACGACAGGGAGAAAAACGATTGTTTGGGCAGAACCTTAGACCCGTGATGTCCAACCTTTTTCTTGAGGGCCCCAAGGGACCCCCACCACCTCCACTACACCCCGACCATTGTAAAAACTAAATTGAAGCAACCAGATAACTCACTGTGTGTGAAATACACTTTCTTTGTTATATTCTGTAAAAGCAATTGAACAGCGTGATGTAAAATTTTTAAAAGGCCGTCAAGGTGCTTGACAAAAAGCCACAGGTATTTCATCATTGCGCAATCTTAAAGAAATATCGATTCCTAAACTTTGATAATTTTCGACTCATTTAAAAGAGTTTGCTTAACATCTAATACAAATACAAAGAATACAAAGGTGCTGATCCATTTTCGTAAATATTTCTCAAAAATACATTTAAGTCTGCGCAAGATTCACTTTAAATGCTGCAATTTGTATATAATTGGGGGAAAAAAAAAACCTTCAAGTCAATTTTAGATCCATGCAGATTCTGTCTGTCACAATCTATCCACAATGTACAAGTTTTAGACTGGATTGCATAAATAAATCACTACTAAATACATTGTGTAAAGCCATTTAGATATGTAGTTCTGACTGGTGATGAGACTAAAACGATAGAATTTAAATAGAAATACAATCGGATTCATGCCAGAGATTATATAACAATACAGAATTATTTTGGCAAAATAAAAACAAGCACTTTGGAAATTTTGCCAAAAACACTTCAGGCTCAGCTTGATCACAGCTTCCTCCAACCGTGTGTGTGTGTGTGTGTGTGTGTGTGTGTGTGTGTACATTTCTTTGTATTTCATTTAATTAATGTGAAATCTAAATGGAGGTGACGCTTTGTCAAAATGGGAAAGTGTATCCATGTCCATAAATTTCCACGTTGATTGTTGATTATTAATTTTCCTTGCATCGTCTGTTGTGCGTTCCGAAGATGGCTGTTATATTCCATGTCGTGGGGTGAGAAAAAATAATCATCTGATTGAATAAGTTCACATTCAAGGGCAGCCAAGACACATAAAACTTGTTTGAAGAAGCTCAAAGTTGAACTGATTTGGAAAAATAAACCCGAATCAGCGAAAGGCTTTTAAGCTGTAAACTACTCACGTCAACAACAGCAGCGTGTTTTTCTTACTGTGAAGCTACTTTGGAATACTTTGTACATTAGTGTGAAAAAAGTTGGCATTTTTGCCCCGTTATAACATTCTTCCAAGGAGGGTGTGCAGACCTGTGATGCAGATAGCAGCGTTCACACTAACGACTGCACTGGATCATTTCAAATGGACCCAACAGGCGCTCCACGACTTGGGTCATTTTCCTTCACTACATGCATCTGCAAAACCCCCGCCTGCGCTCCTCCGCGGACCTGGCGTGTGCCCGCACGCCGCCATTACAGCCTGTCGGGTCTGGCATTGCGTAGCAACACTGTCTCCATGTCGGGGGTTCCCACACTAACTGCATTGGCCTACAGTAAAATGTAAATACTTGGTGAAACATTTGGAATTTCTTGGAGTTCCGAGTTTTTGAAGAGGAAAATATGAGAACAAGGGTTCAGCCTCACCGATGACCCTCCCCCTCGATGGTCATCGGTTTAACAACTTCATCAGATGAGCCACAGGTGCACTACCTGTTGACATGCCAGGAAGTAGTGACGGTCAGATGAAGCTTCATGAACCACCGTCTTTATTTTCTGGAGCCCCTAGATGGCGCTGTCTGTTCAACAAATGTTTGAAAAACACTCGTCATTGTCAGTCCTTCAGCCTCTATCTTCAAACCAAGAGCGCCATCTGGTGGAGTCAGAAAATAAAGACAGTGGTTCATGAAGCTTTGTGAAGCTTCATTTGGCCATCACTATCAGTAAGGGCAAACTGTGGCCTTGACGTGAGGACAATGCAGCCATTTCTCTTTTCCACTTAAAGAGCTCATATTACGCAAACTTCACTTCCTGAAGGTTCTCCAGCAGTACTACTCGTCCCCATACCTGGACTGACGCCCCAGAAGTGAAGACAGTCTGTCCTCTCTCTCCCTGGCTTGTTTCAGGTTTTAAAAAGTGTGTTGCTCCAAGCAGCCAATCAGAGATCAAACCCTATATAGTGTCATTGAGCCAATCCCAATCAAGGTAGGCCCTCCCTTTGACTCCTCCCACAATTAGGCAGCTCTGCTCTGGCACATGGCACCACCAGAGGAAGTACTTCCTCCTCTTCCCAAGATGGGCATGTGTGGGCGGAGCCAGTCCAGCTCACACAGACACAGCAGATTCTGAATGCAGCTCCTATGATCCAACACCAACACTTAATCAAAGTATTGGGCCAATACTAGTAATAGTACTGCTTTATGATACGGCATATTGCTGATGCCCACACTTTGTACAGTACAGACTCCTCTTCTCTGTGGGACCCCTCCAACCTGACGGAGCAACCACAGCTGTGGTTTCTGGTGAGACGACTATCAGTTTCTATTCACATCTTTTCTTGTTGCTTTCTGTCTGTCCCTTGTTTGCCTTCACTTGCACCATAAAAGTGTTCTCTTTTCTCCATTTCTCTGTTATAGTATATCTTTAGTGAGGTAGTGGCTCACACTCTCACCTCATGGCAAGAAGGTTTTGGTCTGTAGACCAGATTTGGCCTTTCTGTGAGGATTTTACTCGCTGAGCTTGCCTGGGTTTTCTCTAGGTACTCCGGCTTCCTCTCACAGTCCAAAAAATACATACTCGAGGTTAACCGATGACCACAAACACCCATATCTGACTTTCTTTCACAGAAATCTGACAACCAGCTGTTATCCTGAGGTTTGACTGTAAGATGTGAAGTTGAGATGATGAACAGCAGACGCATTAGAGACAACAGAATAACAGTTTTGCTACCAGCTGACTGCAAAGAAACTGTTTGTTAGAAAATGAAAAAGACGTGCTCCAACACCGACATGGTCCATGGTTCGATGGTTAATACATTTTCTCCCCACAAACTATTTATGCTTCATGACACTTCCTCATCTCCCTCTTATCTACTCCTGCATCAGTTGATGCCTCCCCATGACACCTAATGTGTTTGGACAATGTTCACAGCTGACTCAACAGTAGGTTTAGGTGGAGAGGGGTGTAGTAAATACACCAGGGGAAGAAGGAAAAAAATACAATAAATATGTCACCTGGAACGTTTTCACAGTTACATTGAGCAAGAAAGGTTCAGGTGCTGCTGACACATTTTTCAAGTGAAAATGCGAAGCTTTCGTTTTTTTCTGAAAATTCTACTTTTTGAAGACGATTCCCAGGGTGGGACTGTTCTGACTCCGCCCCCATGCAGACGAGCAATAACTACACTTTCTGGATATACTCAGTGAAGACGGCAGAAACGCTGCTACTGCACATGTTCAAATAGTTGTTCTGCACATGCTCAGTAAATGGGCGCTAACAACAATGGCGGCCTCCAAAATGACTGCCCAGTCCATATTCTCCCGGGACTTATTACGGTGACTGTCAAAATAAAAGTACCAACAATTCACCTTGGTCTTCTCTGTCCATAGAAATGTAAGTGTACTCCCATTGTTAATGTTTATATATATATTGTTCTCTTGTGTGTGTGTGTTTATTACAAAAACAAACAACAGCACCTACTAGTGGCCAGACATGAAAACAACATCATTTTCAACATTCCTCCAATTTCCATGTAAATGTGACTATTCTAAAACAAAAACTACACAAACGGCGTCTCAGTGTGGTACTATAGTACTGCGGTTCAAAAGGATCACAACAGTTCAAATGCAATGAGGCATTAATCACAACACAACTGTACTAAAGCCAGAGAGCAAAAGCAAAAAGGAAGTTAACAAATATCCAAGGCCCACAACATAAATGCAAATGCAAATTTAAAACAAACAGCTTTTGTGTTTGTGTTGCAGCGCTTGAATTCATCCCGTCACACCCATGTGTGCTTTTCATATCTGTGTTGTGGCTTTTAATGAACAACTGTAAAAATACAAACCTCCAAGTTGCATGAATTTCCAGCACGAAAAAAACTGTTCCTCTTTGACCACAAAGCCGATTCTGCAAGTGTCGATTACGTTGTTGATGGGGACTTTTGCACGGGGTTTTCATCATCAAACATCTTATTTTGTTGAGCCTAGAAGAGTTTCCTCAAAAAGGTGGTTGTTATGCTGCCCCATGCACTTCCATCAGTCGTCTCGGCGTCGGGCTGGATAATGTTTGTTCTGAGCAGGAAGTTTGATGAATTTCCGGCCAGGGACAGGCCATTTATATAAAGTTTCAGGAATTAATTGAACATTGTGGAGAGCGAAGATGATGAACTGCAGCGCCGCTACCTCAGATCTCCAAACAGACATGGCTGTCCCAGCATGTGATAACTTAATGACCACACTCCATCCCAGAGGCATCAGATATAAACTACTTTTAAGTATAGATTCTTTTTTTTCTGTTCCAGCACAACTCGGGAGGGAACAGTCCTTATGAGGACACTGAGGTGAGATCAGTAAATGTGCTCGGCCTTGCTCATGCTTTGGTTTGGTCCTAGTATCTCCCCATGTATGCATTTCCTCACGGCTCTTCATCGGCACTTCGTCACTTCACACTGCTGGCTGCCTCCCTCTCTCTGTTCTCTGTGAAGTCTGATTTGTTTTATGCATCGCAGGACAGTACAGGAATGTTTTTAAGCACATGCCATCCTCATTGTTGGAGCTTTTTGAATTGATATAAGTTACAAGTCGGGATGTTGTAATACGACTTCTTTTAATGGATGAGTAGAAGTACGAGTACTCACCTTCAGCTAAAACTAATACAAGTACTTATTAGACGCCATAAAGTATAAACCCCCGGAAGTTACTAAAAAGTCATTTATAATCAAACTTAGTTACTTTTAAAAGCAAGTAATCATTAATAGGGATGACGTAACACTAACCGGGTTGTATTGGGTTAATTTTGTGAGTATAAATATCAACCCCGATACTCGATAACAAAAAGGTCCCTTTAAAAATCAGTAGAGTTTTCTTAACGAAGTGGAATGGACAAAGATTTCTGTCCAATTAGAGGACCATTTTCTTTGTAGTTGTCGGAGTATAAAATAATAATTCCTGATACTGTTTGAACTCTTTCATACATTTTTCAAACTGTTGGTGAGTCCTGGGTTTCTACACACGCCCCTGCAGTAGAACGTAATGAATCTTTGGTGTACTGTATCCATCACATGACCTGCCCACTGTGACATCCGTCTAGATCTTTAGGTCCAATACTAAAAATATAGCATGTGAGCACAAAACAAATATATATATTTGTATTAGAGAGTTCATTAATCATCCTTTCTTTCCACTATGGACATGTATGGTCCGTCCAATAAGGTGTGATTGTAGTAAGCATTGTGGTATTTTGGAAACCATGTAATACTGTGCTATACAACCAGTAATCCAGTAACTGAGTCATTCATTGAATTCAGATTGTACGTCTGCATCCTTTTAAGTCTTGTATCCTGTAGATTATAGATTTAAGGAGGAATTATTTTTTGTCTCTTGACTTTTTTGTTAATTAATTTTATCCAATCCTCGATCACAAACGATGCGGCAACATTCAGTCCATTGGCAACCAGGAGAAAACCCACAGAGCCACAGGGGAAACATGCAAATGTCACAACACAACTGTGAGCAACAAATCTATGATTTTTAAATAACCGTAATCCCAAAATGCTGACAAATCTCAGAGAGATTGCGTGTCTCCCACTGGCATCAGTTCATCTACAACACCTACGTTACAGTTCAAATCATCAAATTATCTTCTGACCAATGTTCTCACAACACCATGTGTGAGGTATTACAAAATAATGCGGTGGACATCGGTGGACACACACATCCCGACCAACATACAGGGTATAAAGCAATAGTCCATTTTTTTCCTGCTTTAAATTATAGAAACTGCTGCATTATGTATTTCTTAAACACATGCAAGTCTAATTTAGACAACCTGAGAAAAGGCAAAGCCTGAGGCCCTTCACTGATCTCTGGCGCCCCCACAAGGACGTCTGAGACTCCTCGTGAGGAACAACTGCTACTAAAAGGACCGACTGCCCAAAGCCATAACGAGGAATTGTGGGAGTGCTCTGCATAAAGTAAAGGATGGTTCCAGAATTAACTGAAGTGCTCAGAGACCGGATGTAAAAAAATCAAAGAAACTATCTCAACCTTCAGCTGAATCTCCCTGCAGAGTGAAAAGAGAAGATCCACGGCGGGTTTCAGAGTCATGCTTTGTGTATCCTGTGTGTCAAATACAAGCGCTTCCATAATCTGTGTGTTTTCCGGCCATGTAATCGTCAGAAGAAGAGCAGGAAGCAGAGAGGTTAGAGTGGACGGGTACACGAGTAGTAAGACCAAGAGAGAAGATACAATATGTGACGAAGCAGGCAGCTGCCAAGACAATGACATTAACACCAAGACCTTATTAAGAACGCTGTCAGCATCTCTCTCTCTCTCTCACTCTCACACACACACACACACACTCTCAAGCTGACATATCCACACACAAAGCAACATCCACGGAGGGAGCTGGTTGAGGGACTGGGGGAAGGGCATTATCTTGATGAAACAGTGCTTGAGACAGTAGCCTGGACCAACCTCTGCTTTCTTTTAATGGAGATTACACAGTCAAGGTCCGGCCTCAGCTCATCTTGTTAAACACTGCATACTGCTACATCACCGTGTGTGTGTGTGTGTGTGTGTGTGTGTGTGTGTGTGTGTGTGTGTGTGTGTGTGTGTGTGTGTGTGTGTGTGTGAGTGTGTGTGTGTGTGTGTGGTGTTTAGGACATTGAGCCTGATCTAATATGCTTGCAATCCCGGCACACATCAACCATCATTACTGCACAACCTCCTGACCACCCCCCCCCCCCCCCCACCCCACTCCCCACCCCCACCACACCCCACCCCTCTCTGGCAGCCAATCAAATCGCCCGCACTCGCTGACAAGGCGAGAGCTTGCGTCGATACCCGAGAGGAGGAGAATGCGCCGGCTTTGCACCTCGCCGCTACTCCATCATCACAAGGTCTACAAATTACAAGTCTGAGTCAGGGATTTATTTTGTTTTTGTTTTTTATGTCTGTGTGATGTTGTTGCTTCCATTGGCAGGGATTTACAAAGTTTGACGAATCTGAAAAGGTCTTTCCCCCCGAGCAGCTCGCTCGACTTCCTGAAACACACTGAGGATGGAAGACTGGTTGTGACATCTTGCTTTTCCTATTCCAGGCTCTTAAATAGATCCTAAGGCTCTGCCCCCCCCCCCCCCCCCCCAAAAAAAAAAGAAAAACAACAACACATGCCCCTGAGTCAAGACCTGCATCATTTGTAGACCTCCATCTACTTCTCCTCCTGACCCTTCGGGGTGGGGGGCGGGGGTGGGGGGGGGTGTCTTCTTCTCTGTGGCATTGTATAGGGTTGCATTCGGCTCATACATACCTCCTTGTCTACATATTTTCTTTCCCGGTTTCCTGGCACATTCCTTGGATATTCTTTTGACTGTAAAATGAATAGAAAACTAAAGAATAACATGGAGCCCCTAAACGCGCAATGCACACAGGAGCTGGCATGCGCACGCGCGCGCACACACACACACACACACACACACACACACACACACACACACACACACACACACACACACACACACACACACACACACACACACACACACACACACACGCACACATACTCACACAAAGCTGATTGACTGAGAGAGACTTGGAGAGGAAGAAAAGGGGGAGGAATAGAGACGAGGGGGTGTGGGTGTGGGTGGGGGTGTGGGTGGGGGTGGGGGTGGGGGTGGGGATGGGGGGTGAATCACACCGGCTCAATCAGAGCAGCATTCAGTCTATCAGTTGGCAAGCCAGTCACTCAGCCAGTCAGCCAAATCAATCGGTGATGATCATGACAATGGCTGTCTTGTTTAATGAACTGTAGCCATTGTGACGGAGCACAATGCGCTATGATGAGCTCCAGACATGGGAGGAAATAAAAGTAGGAGGGAGGAGGAGGGGGGGGGGCTGCAGAGGAAAGCAAATAAAACACAGAGTCAGAAGTGAGAAGCTCGGAGAGATTGGAGGAGAATCTGAGAGATGGGCGGTGAAAAGAGTCCGGTGGTTGAAGAGGAGAAAGAGGTAAAAAACAAAGACAGGATTGAGATGACATGAAGAGAGGAAGTCGTCCCGATGGGCCTCTCAGAGATCACACTCACACTCTTGTTGGATAAGCAGAGTCATGCACATTAAAACATGCACAAGGTCATGCTTTCCCTCTCTCCACAGGACAGACTGAGACAGGAGTGCATTCTCACGTATATTTAACGACACACACCCTCCCAAAATGACAAGCGCCCTACCAGAAGGTTGTGGGTTTGATTCCCACCCACCCCCCCACCCACCCACCTTCTGCTCCACCAGCAAACCAATCCTGCCCCCCTTTGGGCCAACTCACCATCCTCCGTGGGGACGTAGATGTTAAGATAGAGGCAGTCCTCACTCTGGTCTTGGACAAAAGAAGAAACGACGTCGATGCTGTTGGTGAACCACACCGGCAGCATGACGTCCGGCAGCCGGCCCTCCACGATGCTCTGAGGACACACCGGCGCAAAGTGCGTGGCATTGCGCACCTCCGGCCACGACGCCGGCGGCTCAGGAGGTTGGAAGCGGTGCTCGCCGGTGGGCGGGGCGGCGTAGGGCACACCCAGGAACTGCACGACGGGGCCCAGGATCTCGTTGTTCAGCTCCTTCTTGATGCCGCGCAGCCTGCCGTACACGGTGGTGACCACCGGGTCGCTCTCGTCCAGCTTCTGAGCCGACACCCTCGCCGGGCACGCCTGCAAGAGCAGCAGTCCCAGCAGGAGTAGCGTGGAGAGCCACCAGCTGGCGCTCAAGGAGCTCTCAAGCACTTCATAGCCCGTCCTCCGACTCCCGCCGGTGGCGGACTGAGGGAGCTGACACCCGGTCTTCAGATGGCGCCTCCACTTGGACATGGCTGCAGACTTCTGAACCGGTTCTTTTCTCGTTCTGTCTGCAGAATTCCTGAATTTCTATCAGGATCGCACGATCACATTCAAAAAAAACAAATCACACTCGGGCAGAAGCAAACGACTGTAAGCTCCGGAGTGGACGAGGGCGGTCGCCGCTAATAATCCCTTTAGAAATGCAGTGCATTGACAACCATCCGAGAGAAACAAGGGGAAAATAACATTTTTCAAATTTACTCCATCTCGGAAAAGCAAAGACATTGGACGAATAATCCTCAAAATGGGAAAAGTATTCCTCAGAGGGGTCCTGTCAGCGATCGCCGCAATCGAGGAAAAAGACGTGACGGTCTCATCTTTAGGCAGCGTTTCTCAGAAGGTGGACGAGCTGGTCAGAGGTCAGAGGTTCCATCACTCTGAGGCGAACACGCCGCAAAACCAGGAGCAGCGCCTGAGGTGGAGGAAGTGTGTCTCCTGCAAAACACAGAGACAGAGAGAGAGAAAATATAATTATTATTATTATCATTATTCACAGAAAAAGTCTCAAAGCATTCGTCTTTGTTGTCGAAGACCCCCTCTCATTTATCAAGTCAGTTTCTACGCTCTAGATTTTAGTAAGTGACTCTGCAGCCACTTTAGGGTAATCCTAATGACGATGGGGGTCAAGGGTCATGCTCAGAGATCCTGAGACCTGTCCGTTGTGGTGATCGAACCTGCAAACTTCCAATCTCAAGTCTGCATTTCTAATCTCCAGGCCCCCACTGCCCCCGAGCAATGGATACGGCTGCCACATGTACGACGCACTGCCCGTCTAATTGGGGCAGTTTGGGATTCAGACTCTTCCTCAAGGAAAATCTGATAATGTGGCGACGACTTGATCCTGCAACTTTCTGATTGAAACACAAGCGTTCTACCAACGGAGCCACTATGGAGGACTAAATGTGCCAGTATCTAATAAATAGATATAATATTAAAATATAAATGCACTATGACATTATTAATTAAGATTGGAATTAAATATATAAATGTGTTATTAAATGTGTCATTAATTAATTAAACTATAAATTTATTTTATGGGAAAAAAAACCGATATATTTATGTCCCTATTTAATTAATTATTTCATGGTCCGATGTACTGGATCAGCTTTAGCCCCGCCCACTGACTTTGATGGGCGAGTTTGACAGATAAAATAATCTCATGAAGCAGCAGCGGACCATGAAATAATTTCATTAAATAAATAAGAAACATAATTAAATGTTGTTGGATTTTTACATAAAATTAATTGGTATTTTAATGAATTAATGACACTTTTGTATTTTCAATTCTGATTTCAATTAATGACACATTTAAGCATTTTTTTTAATGATGTATTTATTTATATAATTTTTATTATTTATTTATAATATTTGAATTATCTATTTATCTATATAATTTTGGCACATTTTGTCCTCCTTAGAGCCACAGCCACCCTAAAGTAAATCGCAAATTTATTTTTCATAAATTTTCTAATATTTTCAAAATGTTTTGGACTAAATAAATAAAACTAATTGCATAAAAAACAAACACAACGTATTCAGTAGAAAAAAAAACCCATACAGACACGCATGTGCATTTGTTGAAGTATGAATCTGTGGAAGTTTAACGTAGAACATAATGACTTGACTTCCTCTGGTTTGCGGGTTTTTAGTTTATTTTCTTCACACTGCTGTGGAGTCAGTGTTCCACCTGGATGAGCTCACCTTCAGATTTCATACACTGAGCTAATCCTGTTTCACTGTACGCACACACACATGCACACACACACACACACACACACACACACACACACACACACACACACATGCACACACAGGCACACACACACGCGCAGTCTCGTCAGCAAACGGAAACACAGTGTTTCCACAGACGCACAACAGACAAGCCGACACTCCTTTAGGGAGATACAACATGATTACGCACACAGATTTGGGGCTTTGACACAACTCACATCCCAGAGCTAAACCACACACTCATTCTCTTTGCTGTACTACACACTCACACTCTGAAACAACCCTGAGAGGTACGTGAGAAGTGAGTGGCAGACAGATTGGGAATAACAAGATGTAAGTAAGTTTGCAGCATCAACAGCAGAAGGGAAATAATAAGAGAAGCAGGAAAAAAAAAGGAGAAAAAGATCAAACTTGACTGGGTGTAATAATGAGACAAGGAGCTTAAACTCCCTTTAGAGCGTATAAACGAGGGTTTGATCATGCAAAGCGTACAAAGTGGAGTTAATTAATAAAGCATGACAACAAGAGGGAAGCTAGAACTATGACAATTTTATCTACGAACCAACACACACTTCAAAGAAAACATCAAAGGGTTAATCTTATCAGTGTCTTTTGACCGTGTGTGTGTGTGTGTGTGTGTGTGTGTGTGTGTGTGTGTGTGTGTGTGTGTGTGTGTGTGTGTGTGTGTGTGTGTGTGTGTGTGTGTGTGTGTGTGTGTGTGTGTGAGTGTGTGTGTGTGTGTGTGTGTGTGTGTCTGTCTGTCTGTCTGTTCTAAAAAGCTGAAGTACAACAATCGCCGTTGGAAATATGGAAACTTTTTATGACACTTCAACATGATTAAAGCAGACGGATTCTATTTGAAGCTTTGAGCGAATTCTAATTGAAAACTGTAAAAAGTCCCAAATGAAAGACGCCGCTGTAGAATTCCAGAACGCACCAACAATGGGAGGACACAGACATTCTCGTGGACAGACGAAAAAGGATTGTTACTACGGTGACAAAATTAAAGTACCATGTCCGGTAGAAAATGAACTGGGAGTCACGACAACATGGAGGAAACATTGTTCTGATTGTTCTTCTACTGAGCATGTGCAGAACAACTGTATACTTTGGCCGAGGTGCACAGGACCAGCAGCTGCGTTTTGGGAGTCTGCCAGGAGACGAAGCCCAGTCGTTTCAGGAAAGCTGCTTTTTCGTCCATTTACTCTTTTTAGATTAAACCACCCTGACTGACACTTTCTAGATATTTACATAAATTCATTCAACCGCAAATATCAAATAAAGGTTCGGCTCAATTTCCATGTAAACCCATAATTAGAGTAAATACCTTCACCTTCCCTTGTGTTATGAATTATGTGTTTTGCTTCTCTCTTTATCTTTTTCAGTCGGTTTGAACCTCGATAATTTGTTCTTCTCTCTTTTCCCACAATATTGGGCTGGTTTTATTTGCCTGTCAGAAATCCCAGAGGACCCATCTTAACTCTCCATCATGTGTTCTATTTCAGTGGAATGGTGGAACGGTGGAACGTGGAACGTGGCTTCACACCCAGTAACTCATAATCTACAACATTTCTTTGCAGGCAGAAATACAGACACAAGTGGTAATTTGGGTTGACAGCTTACACCAGCGAATCACTTCAAATATACTGTATGAATCATTACGTGTGGCTTTCATCAGACGTGAGGCAGCTGATGCTATCGCTCAAGGCCAGGTACATACATATACCATGTTTTTCTCATTATGAGATGGATTTATGTTAGTTTCACTATCAAACACTTGCAAGCTCTTTAATTGGATCCAAGTTCAGTGGACAGTTTGTCAAAACGTGCGGTCCCCCATGTAAAGTGCATTCCAAATTAACTTGCGCTAAATGGCAGTTTCATCATTAGGCCCTCCAACAAAGACTTTGCATTATAACAGGCTGAAGGACCACACTCAGAGACCAGCAGAGGAAAAACTCTGCACATCATACAACATCTGCTGTGCATGACTCTTTTAGAAAAGCTGTTCTGGCTGGTGTGCTACATCTAAATCATGAACCTGGTTTATTAAAGAGCTCATATTATACAAAATGTACTTCCTAAAAGGTTCTCCAGCAGTACTAATCGTCCCCATACCTGGACTGACGTCCCAGAAGAGAAGACAGTCTGTCCTCTCTGTCCCTGGCTTGTTTCAGGTTTTAAAAAGTGTGTTGCTCCAAGCAGCCAATCAGAAATCAAACCCTATATAGTGTCATCGGGGGTTTAGCCAATCCCAATCAAGGTAGGCCCTCCCTTTGACTCCTCCCACAATTAGGCAGCTCTGCTCTGGCACATGGCACCACGAGAGGAAGTACTTCCTCCTCTTCCCAAGATGGGCATGTGTGGGTGGAGCCAGTCCAGCTCACACAGACACAGCAGATTCTGAATGCAGCTCCTATGATCCAATATTCAAATGAGGAAAATCAAGGAGGAGCTAGAACCTTAGAATACTGAAGGTTTCTGGAGCGACCAGACCAGGAGGAGGAGGAGGAGGAGAACAGGAGGAGGAGGAGGAGAACAGGAGGAGGAGGAGGAGAACAGGAGGAGGAGGAGAACAGGAGGAGGAGGAGGACAGGAGGAACAGGAGGAGGAGGAGAACAGGAGGAGGAGGTGAACAGGAGGAGGAGGTGAACAGGAGGAGGTGGTGAACAGGAGCAGGAGGAGACCAGGAGGAGGAGAACAGGAGGAGGAGCTAGAAACTTAGAATACTGAAGGTTTCTGGACCGATATTATGACCCCTGTTGTTCAGTCTGTGGCCTCAGATGAGATTTGAACCTGGCCGCCATCCCCTCCTGTCAGTGTGAAGTGTGTCCATGTTCATTTTGAGCAACTGATGTTTCCCTGAAGAAACTGGGAGTGGACGCCTCCTGCCCCCATCATGTCTGCTTCCAGTGGATTCACGTCTGTTTTCCTGCTCTCCGTCTCTCTCCTAGTCTTTTCTCTCCTTCTGTCCCCCAACAGCAGAAAATCTCCACCTCTACGATAAGTAATTAGAGACTTTTCCAACACGATTCGTGATATCAGCTCGCGCTGTGGCGAGTACTAATACCCCGCTCAAACCTGTAGCCCGACAGTGCAGCGTTACGACTCTCCGAAGCGTCTTTCTGACCCAGAACCGAATTCCCAAATGAAGCCACATTAGATTAAACTGAGTGCATTGTGCTCTCTAAGTGGGAACTTGGGAAATCACATTGTAAGAAAGAAGCCCAGTTCAAACAGCTTTAACGACAGGGCCACAATTGTTGACTAATGCGTCAGGGAGCACCGTGATGGAAGGTGACACTCATGACAGAGTAGGGAGGCTGTTTAGTGTGGAATCAGGCCACAGCCAATATTGGGTCACGGTGCAGATCTGCAAGGTTCTACGTGATAATTATTCCTAGCTGTTCTCAAATTTGGGTTTAATGTTGTGTTGGTTTTGTTTTTCCAATTCTTCCCTCAGTAACTACTTTCACTTTACTTTAACTCGGTGGTAACTGTAACTTTGGCCCTGACGCTACCTCTCCACTATTGAAAATATGGAGCTTATTCCTGTTACGCATGGCTGAATGGTCCACACTGAGTTTTTTTCCCCAACAAGGTTGGTCAGGCAGCACAAATGGAGTTTGCTTTTAGTTTCCAAAGAACACAAAGAGAAAGACACAAATACACACAAAAATATTTGAGAAAAACTACACAAACCTTGATATAACAAATGCAGGTATTGCGTAACGCTGCAGTGAGTGGACGGATGTCTGCTTGTTGCTTCTGTCTCTGTCTTATTTTCTCTCCTTCTCTTCTCTCATACTAAATGGAAAAGCAGAAAGTCGCCACCTCTGAGTCTGGTTCTGCAGATTCCTCCTCAGTCTGGTTCTGCAGGTTTCTTACTGTTAAACTGGAGAAGTTTCTATCTATAATCTGCCTGCTCGTGTGAAATTGTTGGGTTATTCCTTGCCTTGATGTATTTGGTTTATTCAAATCAATATAATTATCAGCTTCGGTCAAAGCTGATCACAGGAATTATTAATCCTCCGGTCTGACTTCTCTGCTCTTATTGCAGATATGAGCGCTGCATACGCTCCGTAGTCATGGTCTAACATTGCGTCGGCTGCCATGTTGATGCCAGAGGATAAACTGCTTGGTCCGCTGCTTTTGAAAGTCAGCAGTTTTTTGTTATTTGTTCAGGGACACAGAAGAATTGCCTTCTAAAATGCTTTTACTTTTAGCAAACTGAAGCACGCTAAATGGTCCCTTTGGATCATGTCAAACGAGGGAACCGCAGGAATATACTCGCGGTTCCTGCATAATGACGGGAAATTACAACCGTTTCATGCACGGACGTCTGTCGGAATTGAACATTCGCGCTGGAATATGACAGCCACACTTTAGCTCACAAAGAATGTGCTTCATTCAGCCTTTTTATGACGACTAGCGGGGGAAATAAATCCAACAATTTTTTTTGTTTGAATTATTTAGTATGCGAGGTTTATTCAATCATGCAGTTATTGTGTCTTTTCACTGTGGACACGGCTTGACTTTAAAAGACGCATGTGTAATAATATTTGAGGCAGATCCTCACATGGAAGTCCTCACCAAGTAGCTTCACATTAAACCCCTGTGCAGTTTGAACAACGTGTTATTTTACACTCCAGCCTGTACATAGCACCATGATCGTGACAATGGCTGGAATATTACATATATACAGGCTTTGTCAGCTGACTGACTGATAGAATAGCTGGAACGTCGATTCTAGATTAAAGAATTAAATCAAAAACTGCCTGGCTTTAAAGGAGTCGTCACATTTTTCCTTGTTAAAACATGATTCTTGGTGTTGGGCCTCAGTTAAGTTTTTTCTTTGGGCTCGTTGTTCAAATCAGAATTGGCCACAAGGGGGCGCCACCCACTAAATGAGAGATTTTAACTGTGCTAATATCTAATACCTAATATCTGATATCATAAACCACCTCTGTTAAATTTAGCGGCAAACCGCTGACAGGACTAGTATAAACGTCGAACCATGTGATTTACAAATGAGCCTGTATTTAATTTTAAACTCTAGGGGGCGTTGCTCTGCGGCGGGATGTTTGTAGACACTCCACAATCATTATTTTTTGTGTGAGCAAAGAACTGCTCTGCTATCGCTATGCTATCGCTATGCTATCGCTATGCTATCGCTATGCTAATGCCATAATTGACAGTTCATGTGGCCAACTAACGCACAACCAACATCCTACCAGTCAAAATCTCTCATGTTTTCTCACAAGAGGAAGTTGCGGTATGAAAAAAAGTCCGAACGAGCTCTACCTTTGATTGTTTGTTTGTTTTCCCCAATAAATTCAAAGAATTGATAAAAGACTATTTAAAGACTATTTACTGGAGACTGGATATGTGAGACCAGCAGGTGACGACTTCTTTAAACACAGATCCCAGTTGCCTCTCATGCCTCTCCTCAGACATCGTTTTCAAAACGTTGTCTTGTAAATGTAAAACTTTCTGAAACAAAAACACAAACATTATGTGTTTTCACTCAAAACGTTGCGTAAACTGGGCCTAAACAAGGTGTGTTTGTAGAGGGTAGTCTTCCTTCGTTCTTCATTCAACAGCAAGATCTTGGTATCGGCTGTCAATGAGCAACGACAGATATATCTATATATGTATTTATAATTTATAGAAACAAGTAACAATTCAAGTAAATCAAATTGTGTACACTTACACTATTGTAACCAAGAGGGCTATCACAATAAAAAAATAGGATGGCATTGTTCTGTATACAGTTTGATATAAAGAAAACCTGAGCCACTGCTCCTGGGGGTCAATGTGCTTGTTTTGTCTTCAGCTCGTGTCCAAAGGAGGAAGTGCTGCTGAACCTTTACACCAGCTTGACTGTAGCTCCAGACTTGCCTTCAACACTTTGCCACTGGAGGCCTGATAATGTGTGAGTGGGCTTGCTGGCGTCGGCATATTTCACAAAACAACAATAGCATGCCAACCCAGCATTTCAGGCATTAGCGTTATTTATCAGACCCCCCAACTGCTGCGATAGAGATGTCGGTGTGTGGGATTCAGTGAATCCAATCCTGGCGTACTGTGCTATAGTCTGAGGGTTCGGTAGGAGTTGCTCTTGGACGTCACTTGGGGATCAAACCAAAACCAACGTTTCTTCTGTTTGTGGTGGACCTGAGCTCCTCACTGTTCAGAGTGAAGTCAGCAGATCGCAGAGGACAGTATGATGATCGACGTTCAGTAACACGCAGAGAGAGAGAGCGAGAGAGAGAGAGAGAGAGAGAGAGAGAGCGAGAGAGGGAGAGAGCGAGAGAGGGAGAGAGGGGCTGCTGTGGAGACACAAGATCAGGTCATGGCAGAGCAAAGAGACTCAATCTGCAGGGCGTAGATATGGAGAAAGAAGCCCTCAGCAAGTAAAGTGAGCAGAGAAGTTACTGTGGGGACAGTCCAAGGTGGAGGAATGGGATATAGATCATTTACGATAGCATCGAAAATGTTGTTTTGACGATGTGTAATTTCACATATCGAGTATTCCCACCATCTCAAAAAGAAAAAAACGAAAGGCACAGTCATAGGCGGTAATGGAGAGGTGCATGAGGTGCTTTGGGAGCCAATCAGTGGGCAGGATTCAGTCACGTGGCGTTAACGCTCCTCTCCCACAAGCAGTGTCGGCGATAACAAAACACACGATGAGCGTCTCGCCTGGAGGAAATATGCAGGAATCTCCTTTCTCAGCAGCAACGTGAGCGGCTGACTGACGCGGGTCGACCTCACCGGCCCGGAAATGGTTCGGTTCTGAACGGACTGACGCCGCTCAAAATAAAGTTGTTCGCAAAATATGTCGCCGTGAAGAGCAGATCAACGACAACCCTGTTCCACCGCCTGCGTGTTTGGAGCGTTTTGTTAACAATAAGAAATTATTAGGTGTCTCTTATGCACAGCTGCTTGATTTACAATTTACCTGAGAAGAGAGAGAACCTGAATGTTAACCGTTTAATGTCTCTTGAATGAAAAAGCTTCAAGAAAATAAACATGAGCTGCTGCTCTGAAACTTTGTGTTCGTCCATTGATATCACATTTTCAAGGAACTCGTCAGATTATTATCGAAAAATTACAAAAAAATAATCCATATTGTGTGTGTGTGTGTTTTCTAATTGCAGTTGTACTGTCGAATTGTGAGTCACGGTACTAAACAGTAAAACACCGTGCATCAATACTAGTGACTTCCTTTCTTTTGAGAAACCCTGTGATGTGTGTCAAAAGTCCAATTTAGTCATTTGTTTGTTAAATGCATAGATCCCGGTAAAACAATACATATAAATGTGAAGATGTCCAGATCTCAAGATCTCAAAAGGAACTTTTTTTTAAACCAATATTTGTCTTTTCTTTTTTTTAAAGGTGTGAAATTCCTCCAGGGCAGATCTGTTCCTCCGCATCTCTAAAATCTAAAAAGCAGATTATAAGTATTGACCTTGGTATCTCTCTGGGGTGGGGTGTTTTTTTCTTTTTTTCCTTCCACATTAAATCCAGGGTTTAATCCAGTCTGCCTCTGCTGTTATTTCTCCCCAGGCCTCGGGGGGGGGGGGGGGGGGGGGGGGGGGGTGGAGTGGCGACCACGTGGGACTGAAGGTGAAGCATTAGGGGAGCGGAGCGTTTCACTTTCCCATCTGCCAGCTGAGGAGCAGGAGTCGGAATCAACGTTTTTTCCCCGTGAAACATCTGTTGAGTCAGACTCGGTAATCCCAGATGCCAGTTGCCTCTCTGCAGTCGAACCACACAGGAGGAAGGATTGGGAACTGCGAGTGCTCGCTGTGATTGGCGCAGACAGTCGTCTACTCCGTCTGCTCTTCCCGGAAGACTTTCCCACGCACAGTCAAGAGCTCTCCTACCTGACTCTCCCAGCAAGCTTAATGATATCGGCACAAAAACACACAATGTACACAAGCCAAGGTAAAACGGCGGCTCGTCATCTGCAGAAGAACAGCCGATGATAACAGACGAGGGCGAGAGGCAGCGAGGGCGGAGAGAAAGAAACAGGCTCCACTGATTGTTGGACTGTTTTGTTAATGACTCCATAAAAGTGGCTGCAAATGTTTGGTTGTTTTTGACAGCGATGCCGGAGAGAAAGAAGTGACATGATGCTCTTTGTCATTTTGAGCACATGAACTGCTGGAGGCCACATAAACCAGTCAACGAGTCAAGCGCTGGTAATATCAGAAGGGAACAAAGAGAATCCAAACCAACAGTGGAGAATTCATCTGTCAAACTCCAGACGTGATTCGGTTCAAGTCTTTACGATGCTCTAAAAGCTGCATTGTGTATCGATACGCACTCTCGCAAATATAAACAAATAATAAAAAAAAAAGATTAGAATGAAACCATATTACACCTTTTCAGCTTTTAAAATTGAAAAACACGACATATATTATTGAAATCAATAACTACTTTTTGTGTCATGTTACATACATGCAGTAAAAATGTCTCACCTTCTAAAGGGATCAAGTAAGGACGTTTACGTTTGTTAATGGATTCACATTTTAATTCATGCCCCTGAGGAAAGTCCTCTTTCTACGTTGACCCATCCTGTAGGCCCCTGGGCCCGGGTCAGCACCTTGATTTTAAAGGGTATGAAAATGTTATATCTTAAAAGAGTCATATCCTCCTCCTGTTCCTCCTCCTCCTGTTCCTCCTGTTCTCCTCCTCCTCCTGTTCCTCCTGTTCTCCTCCTCCTCCTGTTCCTCCTGTTCTCCCCCTCCTCCTGCTCCTGTTCACCTCATCCTCCTCCTCCTCCTGTTCACCTCCTCCTCATCCTCCTCCTCCTCCTGTTCACCTCCTCCTCCTGTTCTCCTCCTCCTCCTGTTCACCTCCTCCTCCTGTTCACCTCCTCCTGTTCTCCACCTCCTCCTCCTGTTCACCTCCTCCTCCTGTTCACCTCCTCCTCCTGTTCCTCCTGTTCACCTCCTCCTCCTGTTCTCCTCCTCCTCCTCCTGTTCTCCTCCTCCTCCTGTTCACCTCCTCCTCCTCCTGTTCTCCTCCTCCTCCTCCTCCTCCTCCTCCTCCTGTTCTCCTCCTCTTCCTGGTCTGGTCGATCCAGAAACCTTCAGTATTCTAAGTTTCTTGATTTTCCTCATTTGAATATTGGATCATAGGAGCTACATTCAGAATCTGCTGTGTCTGTGTGAGCTGGACTGGCTCCGCCCACACATGCCCATCTTGGGAAGAGGAGGAAGTACTTCCTCTCGTGGTGCCATGTGCCAGAGCACAGCTGCCTAATTGTGGGAGGAGTCACTCATAACAGAGAGACTGTATTTCACAGGCACATGTTGAGGTTTACAATCATAAAAAATGTGGGTCCCTCAGGAAAACGCTTAGGAAGCAGTGGTCTCCTACGCCCCTGCAGCGTCGGTCCTACAGTGCTTTACAGTGTCAGTCACGTTCACCCATTCACTCAACGTTGGGGGATGGAACCCTCAACCTTGCAATTAATAGAATTGAGCTACAGTTGCCTTGACATATGTTCCTTGATAGTAGGTTAATATAATGCCAGTAAATGTCAGAGCAAGACAGACGCAACCACATTCACAAAGACCAGCAGAAAAACCGCTGGGGGCTGTTCACATACGATCCAACCGGACCCTGACAGACCAGGAAGCAAACCACCCGACACATCTCCGATCCTCTGCGTTAGATAAGCAGTGCGTCTCAGTGCAATGAGAGTTTAGCAGTGGGTGTATGGCCAGCACAGACAAGGATGCGCATGTGAAATGAGGACACGCATCATTCTCCACCCACAAAGAGCAGTCAGCGTTTGCCATGAGTGCATCGGCGTGGAAAACATGGGAAAAGCTAACAAAATGATAAAAGAGCCGCCGTGCAGCAGAGTGCACATTCAGAGCCGATTGGAGGAGGAGTTCTCAGAGACTGCCGGCGGCGACGAGGGGAGAACATTTCCACACAGCCGACTACCGTCACACATGACGGAATCTACCTTTAGAAGCCTAATTTCCTTCACTTTGTCCGGCGCAGGGACGAGGAAATCAGCGACACTGGCAGCAGAGATCCTGCTACTTCTGATCTTGCCAACATTTAAGAGCACGGTGCTGTAATAGAATCTGCAGGGATTAGTCAGTGCTGGAGGTGCATCTTCAGTCAGTATCCGTCAGAAGAAATTCTGCTTCTCGCCTGTGTGTGTGTGTGTGTGTGTGTGTGTGTGTGTGTGTGTGTGTGTGTGTGTGTGTGTGTGTGTGTGTGTGTGTGTGTGTGTGTGTGTGTGTGTGTGTGTGTGTGTGTGTGTGTGTGTTTGGCTGTCAATATATCTTGTTGCTCCCCCTTCGCCTGTCATCACATCAAATCCAGAGTCTGCCAGTGTTGATCTCATTCCTTCTCTGGCTCATACATTCATCTACGTTCTCCATGAGACCCTTTTAATCCTGCGCTCAGCTCATATAGTCCTGGTGATGCCACGTGAACCATATGGCGGCTTCCATCTGTGACCCCCCCCCCCCCCCCCCCCTCTCTCTCTCTCTCTCTCTCTCTCTCTCTCTGCATGTTGGAAGTGAGGAATTGTTGTCATCATCCAAGGACCAATCGATTAGATTCTGGGACGTTAGCGGATAATTGTTCCCAAATAATTTTAAAAAAACCATGAAAAACTGTCCCATACCAAGTGGATGAGAGAGGCACCTCACGGAGATCAGAGGAGACCAGCGTCTGTTGTCATGGAGACGCCCCCTGCTCAGTGTTTTGCAGTGATGTAGCTACCTGAGCTATCTAGTTAGCATCAATATGAGCTAACGGCTATCATGCTAGTGATGCTAACTTAGTTCAACAAACAAATGTGGCGTTGGGGAAGGCCTGCGCTCTACCGAGTGTAGCTCTAGTTCTTCTTGTTTGTTTTAAGTTATAAATGTTCACAATCACTGTCGTTCATTAATCACAGAGAACATGAGATTATTTCCATCAATCTCAAATGTTTTATTTCCATCAGTAACCCTCCGGTTTCGTCCACACACACACAGCAAGAGGCTCTCGGAGTTCTTCATCTCTTAACGGACGTTTTTAGTCTTTTAATTGTTGTTTTTACTGATTTTTCATCATCGGACAGAAAATAAGAACAAACGCCCAGAAGAAGCTCCTCAATGTTGGGAAGAAGGAAAGATGGCTGATCACTATCAGCAGGAGGAACAAGGTGGAGGACGGAGGAGGGCAGGAGGGCAGGAGGGCAGAGAGGGCAGGAGGGCAGGAGGGCAGAGAGAGCTGGAGGGTAGGAGGGCAGGAGGGCAGAGAGGGAAGGAGGGCAGAGAGAGCTGGAGGGTAGTAGGGCAGGAGGGCAGAGAGGTGTGGCGAGTCGACATGAGACTCAGACTCGGGTTTATTTTTTTTAAACAGAACAATCTTAACACTTTTGACCAGCTCTGGTGTCTTAAGAACATTTTGTGTTCTACGCAGAATAAAAACTTGCATTTTGCACATTATTTTAACCTGAAAGTTTAGTAAAGGTCTGACACACAATGAAATGCTTTAACGGCTCCTCTGATGTAAATAAGTTGGTTTTTTTAATCAAGAATCTCTCTCTTACTCTCTCGGTCTCTTTTTCTCGCTCTCTGTTGCTCTAGCTCTACAAAGGTGAACCGTCACAACGCTCATTACGAGTTACGGCGTTCAGTATCTGATGTTTGTTTCGATGGGAGAAAGACGTTTATGCCAAAGTGGATCAAACTTCTGACTCCCGTCAGTTCCTCAGTCCTGCAGAGGATTTCTTTGGAACACGCTTCCCAGTTGCGTTCCTCATTTGCTTCTTGCAAAGATCATTAGACTCAGTTTCTTCCATTATTTTCCGATTAATCTGGGATTGTTTTCTCAACCAGCCCACATTCATCCACCCTGACGAGTCCTGGGGAGTCTTAGGTTTTCACTCTTAACGTGTAATAGAAGAGCTCCATCCCATTCTGAGCAGGTCTGGTCTCGAGAAAACAAATTAATGAACGAAAGTGAGACTTATGTCTGCCAAATGGGTTAATTTGACTCTTTTAGTACGAAACGGATTATAAGCCTTTTTAAGCTTAAACCACGATGCGGCTAATTTATGGATTTCTATGGGTTAACGAGCTTCACACCATCATGAGTGATAGGTGATGCGTTCAGGTGCATCACGTAACTCAGAACCTTCTCTCTTTTTTTTTTTTCTTTTTAAATTTGGTGGGTGCGGCCTTATATTCCGGTCCTCAATCATCCCGAAATGACGGTACTTTAGCTATTTATCAATGACAGTAAATCTCTACAAGCCATCAGAGAAGCTCAGAAGGTTTAGTCCCTCATAAACATGAATCCCTGAATGAGGCTTGATTAAGATGAATATTACAAAGTGAGCGTTAAACCTCAACTGTCTTCCAGACGGATTTACAGGAAATAGTTATGTAGGCTCATACTGCTATGCATATTCAGAAATAATAATATATAATAATAATGATAAAAAAATAAAACGGGCACTGCCAGTTGTCTCCAATCTTCAAATCTGTCAGATGAAGAGATCTCGAGAAATGTAATAAATACTATTTTTGCAGGAGTGTTTTTTGTGCTTTAAGTGAGAAGAAAGTCTCGAGGAAAAAGGAAGAAATTAGAAATCACTGCCTTCGATCGTGAGACTGAACTTAATTTGCACGTGAAAAATGAACGTACCAAACGTGGCAGAGTGATTGTTTCATTTAAGTTTTAGAAAAAGAACAAATTTAGACATAATAGCTCGCTGATGGAGCCGCTGCTCTATGTTTCCAATACAAACGCATGAAAACTGCTCTTTGAAATGGTCACATACATTCCGAATTTCACTTTCCTCCGTTCCTCATTTCCCACTTTTTTTTGTTCTTCTTCTTCTACCTCCTGGATTTTGCGTTATTTCCTTGCCGCTCCAGTGAGCTGCTGATTGAACGCCACCGGGTGCTCAGAGCAAATTTCACACGTGGTCGGGACCGGGTAACCAACCGGAAAATCCCCTCTTCAATCTTCACTTCTGGTCTTCACTCCATTTTCCTGGCCTCCTCTTCCTCCCATGCTGAGCTCACATACCTTCATTGCTTTGCTGGAGTCCCCCCCCCCCCCCCCCCCCCACCTCCCGACCCCCCCACCCCCGCCTCCCTCCCACATCGGTCTGTGTACATGACACCACTTGACCCTGCTAAAGTCACGTTGCAGAGGACACGTATCCCGAGTTTCTTGCATAGTAATGTACATACTTCCACTCAGAATTTAGTGTCTATTCAGCACTTTCTGTATTCAGCTTTGGCCTCACGTAACCCTCAGATCTTCTGGGAAGTTTTAAGTTTATCAAGTTAAATCTTTGGATAAACAATTAATAGAAGTACACCGTCACTGGTCTTGATGATGGCCGTAACCAGACGAGGCTTTAAACTCAGTGCCTCGCTCTCAAAACCAGTCAACGTAAAGTCTGGGGGGCAACACTTCAGGTAGAAAAGCAACTCAGGGTTTAGGAAGTTTAAACACACACACACACACACACACAGTGTGTGTGTGTGTGGGGGGGGGGGGGGGGGGGGGGGGGGGGGGTATTCACTCTCTACATTTATAAAAAAGATTTCATTGACACAGACCTGCGTATCCACCTGGTTGAGAGCTGCTATGAACAGCCTGACCTGTAGGGGGGCAGTGTAATGAGACGCATGAAGCCATGATAGCCAATCAGAACCCTGGAAAAAAACGTCACAAATCGAGACGTAAAAAAATATTTTCACTGGGCGACATGTGTTTGATTAATATATGTATTTTTCCCCTTTGTTCTCAACAATGAAAAATAAGTGAGCTCAGATGTTCCCTTGAAGCCGGCAGCGGGACTTTTCCATGTGTTGCCTCTGCTCTTCTACACTCGGCTGTTCTCTCATTTGCCCCGAAAGGATTAATAAAGTTTTCCTCTCATCTTCTTGCGTATTCTCCTCAGTCTCCTCCTCACTCGCTTCTCTTTTACACCATTTAGTCAGATCACTTCTTTCTCACACTTATTTACCGTTCCACTCCACCTCTTCTCCTTATCTGTTTTTCTCCTGCCATCAACTCCCCCTTTATCTTTTCTTGTGTTTATCTGCACTTCAGCTTCTCTCTATCGAGCCATTTCTTCCCCCTTCACCTCCCCAGGCCTCTTCCATCCACTTTTTTTTTTTTACTTTGTCTTTTTTTTTTTACTCTCAATTTCATCTTACTCTTTTCCCTTCACCTCATCCCCCTGCCTCCTCCTCCTCCTCCTCCTCTTCCTCCTCATCCTTCGCTTCATCTCTCCCCAATTTCACCTCCTGGTCGGGGGAGGAGGAGTGCTGCGGCGGCGTAACAAATCCCCGCTGAATCCCCTCAGTCTGAGTCGCTGTTCTAATGAGCTCAGATCAGCCACAGCAGCCTGCAGCCTCGCTGCTGCCATTTCACTGACACTCAATGACAACCGTTAAAGTGACGCGTCGCTGTGTGTGTGTGTGTGTGTGTGTGTGTGTGTGTGTGTGTGTGTGTGTGTGTGTGTGTGTGTGTGTGTGTGTGTGTGTGTGTGTGTGTGTGTGTGTACCCTTGTGAGGACATTAATCTATTTACGCAGTCACATCGCAGAAACCTTCCTCCCATTTGGGGACAGAACTTCGCCCTCATAATCGAAGTGTTCAAATGCAACGTGAGGACTTCTCTTAATGTGACGGCGGGGATGAGCTCGGGTTTAACTGAGGTCAGAGTGAATCTCTGGGAATGTTTCGGCAGCTACAAGCGATGAGGTCCCCCCCTGTTCAGCTAAACGTGATGATGCAGCAGTAATCTGCGGCCATCTCCCCTCTCCTCCGGTGTCCCCCCCGGGCTCTGTCCTCGGCCCCATCCTCTTCATTGTCCACCTCCTTCCTCTTGGCCAAATTTGTTTGTGAATATAATATTCAATTTCAACCCGTGACTTATGCACCTCATCTTAAAAAAACTATTTTTATACAAGCATATTCATGTTAAACAATGTCGGCCTGCTGCAAACATTTTTTTAAATGTCATTACAATGTTTTTATTTTACTTGTTTTGTGACTGAGTTTTAACATGTTTGTTGTGTACAGTGACCTTGAGTGTCCTGACACGCATGATTATTATAATTATTATTATTATTATTCACCTACTACCAAACAAAGGTATGCAGCCACTCTTGTGAATACGGCGCAAAATCTCAGGTTTCCAGGACCTTGATAGATTGATGATACACAAAAAAAGAAGGCAGGTCTGAACTTCAAAAGGTCAAAAGGGGAAGCCACCGAGCTGCAAACAAGGCCCGTCCAAAGTTGGGCAACAATAATATGACATCAATTCAAATTACGACACAAATTCACAAATAATCTTCCAATAGGATTATACTAACATCCGTGATGACGTCTCCCCACTGGAAGTACATGAAGCCATTTTGATAGTCGAGAGGAATTTAATACCCGTGTTTGTTCCACCTTGCTGTAAAATGTAAACTGAAGTTATATTCTGGGGATTATTCAAAGCCACCATCACTTTTAAAAGTGTCCAATAATATCTGCCATGCACCTTCTCAACCAAACTTTCCCTAAATCACCGGCAAGGTGAGAGGAGAGTAGGGAACATGAGTTTCAGTTGTGTCTCCGGCCCTGTTCACACCAGAACCACAGCGTTTTGGGCCAAGGATTCACACGGCACCGTGTTTCAGGAAACGTGATCTTAGGAAACTGCCTCGACTTTGAGGCGTGGACGGACAACACTCAGTCTTGCTGAAAACGATGACATCATGGCCCCGCCTCCCAACCTATATCCCCGCCTCCTTCTTAGTGACGTCATGTAACCACCACGACAGGGCGGACCACCTGCTCCAGGTGTTGCTGCAGAAGACTCCACCAGAGGGCGCTCTTGGTTTGAAGATAGAGGCTGAAGAACTGGCAATGACGTGAGATTTCAAACATTTGTTGAGCAGACAGCGCCATCTAGTGGCTCCAGAAAATAAAGACAGTGGTTCGTGAAGCTTCAGTTGGCCGTCACGAGCAGAATCTACTCATGCTCCTCGCTTTAATAAGGCCAGATGTTGGATTTCTCAAATAAGAGGATATTTTTTATTTTTTTTAAATGCTTTATGTCTTCTTCTCCGGTTTTGGCCTATTTCTGTGGCCGGCACAGCGCCACCTAAAGGCCTGGCATATCTTCTACATTGTTTTGAGCCGTGTTCATAGTGACGTGTGGACGGAACTCCACGGTTGCAGTTTGGGAGCCCGTTCCAGTCAAACTTGTGACACTGACGTTTAACCACAGTAACACGTTGAGAGATTACACCTTTAATAAAGTAGAGTCAGCATGTGGAGGCAGCCAGTAGGTGCAGTGATTAGCTGAGAGGGCAGTCGGGGGAAAACTAAGGGCCAATCATTTCATCCCGGCTTGTCACCACACAGAACATAGTGTTATTTTAAAGAGAGGCAGAGCGAGGGAGAGGGCAGATGAAGGGAGGGGGGGGGGGGGGGGGGTATAAGGGCTCAGAGGAGACTTATGGCTTAGTCAGTCATTGAGCTAAACACTCCATCAGCCTGTGCTTTAGTGACTCTCATCCATATCTACCTTCTATTTCCCATCGTCCATCCATCCATCTCTCCTCCAGCCACTGTTGTGTGATAAATCCCCACAACATCACCGTGTTTCAGCCATCCCTCCAACTCTTTGTGTGGAGTATTTTAAGCATCTCATCTCACCTATGTCCATGACTCACGCGCGCACAGGTGTGTACACACACACACACACACACACACACACACACACACACACACACACACACACACGCACACACACACACACACAGTGTGGGGGGGTGTATTAAAGCGGTTTTAGAGATATACTTAGTTTGCAGTCCAACTCATGGCTGGTCTGAGAGAACCAGTTACACCAGAAACATGATAAAATAATGAATCTGCAACTGTAGTAAGATCATAACAATAACTTTAAGTAAATGCTATTCCAATTTAAAAACGTTCCATTCATTGAAACTAATTTTGCAAAATCAGTTTTCTGTTCTCAATGATGGGAGTGTTGCTTTAATCCAAGCGTCTGATAAATGTCAGTAAAGAAAGATCGTGACATCACTTTCACAAAAATGTGATCAGAAATCACATGAAGCAATGTTTTATATGAATTTTATTTGACCTATTAGGATCTAAATTAGGATCCCACATTGTTGCTTTGCGTTCTCTCCTCCCTCCGTGATTCTGTGTGGTGGGCGGAGTCTGCATGTGCTGCAAAGACTCCGCCTCTTCCCCCACTCATGTGGCTCCGCTGCCCTGCTGCTCCTTCATCTCTTGGGATGTCCGGGTGGAGGATCCACCCATCGGCCCCAGATCTGCCCTCTCTCCAGCCTCCGCTCTGCCACCAACCTCCTTCAGTTAGGAAGAAATTCTAGTTTTCACCACCCTCATCGCTGAGTCAGCGCTTAGGTCCGAACTGCAACCGTCATTATAGTTGTCATGGAGGGATGGATGGATGGAAATAAGGATGGCTAAAATGATGGACGGAAGGAAGGAAGGAAGGAAGGATGGATAGATAAAAAGAAAGGATTGATCGATGGATAAAAGGATGAATGTTGGATGGAAGGATAGATGGGTGGAAGGAAAGGATGGATGGATGGATGGATAGATGGATAAAATGATGTTCATTCCAGGGCACAAAGTCATCCGGCATTGCCGCAATGTCTCGGGTTATTAATAGGAGTCTGGGTCAGCCAACATTTGTGGTTACACACAAAAACAAACCTGCACAGAGTCGAGTCATAATCAGAATTCAGCAGGCAGAGCGCATGCACAGGCAGGCGCCATGGTAACGGTGTATCTTATGAAACCTATCAGCTATCAGCTAAAGCCAGCCCTCTGATCAAAGGGAGGGAAGCAGTGCACACAGGAAGGACATCTCAGAATACATCAGTGGGAAAAAGAGTGTTGAGGAGATGCAACAGCTTGACTACACCTATACACCACTTGTTCCCCACGTTAACATGTTATTTTTATCCGCAGCCAGAGCCGACGTGACTGGAGGAAACCAGGAAAACTGGAGCTTCTACATGACGGGGAACAGAAGCAGAACTTTTTCTTTAAGACAAGTTCCAGAGTGAGGAAACATGAAAACGCCACCTCGGCTTTGAAGTGTGGATGGACAAGACGGACATTAGCTGAAAACGATGACGCCGTCGCCCCACTTCATGACCTCTGACCCCGCGGCGTCACTTCACAACAACAACATGGCGGACTACCTGCTACTGAGGCTAGTCACTTTGTTAAGAACATATGTTGGATTTCTCGAATACGAAGATTTTTTTCACGCTCTCCATTTTTGGTTTATTTCTGTGGCAGAGTGACAGCACCCCCTAAAGGCCTGGCATATGTACTGCATCATTTTGAAAAGTGTTCATAGTGATGTGTGGACGGAATTTTGTTTCAAGAACAACAAGAAGGAGGATCCTTTTGGCTCGTGTGAACGGGGTCCCAGCCCATATTCTCCTGGGACTTGGTAGTTTTATTTTGACAGTCACCGTAATAACAATCCGTCTTGGCGGTCTGTCCACTAGAATGTCCGTGTCTATGATTATAGGGCGTTGTTCTCTGCACGCACGTGTGTGATTATTTCATTACAAAAGCAAGAGCACCCCCCAGTGGCCCCACATGAAAACTGCAATGTTTTCTGCGTTTCTTCCATTTCCGTGCAAACGAACATAGTTTTTTTAATGTTGCCGTGTAAACGCGATAAACAATGCGTTTTCACCTGAACCGTCCCGAAACGATATCTGAGGTGTAAATTAGTGACGCTCCGAGGAGAAAGCCATGGGAAACAGGACAACATCTAGTGAATCGCTTTCATTTCCATTCGTTAGCCCAGTATGGTATTTTATGTGAGGTGTGCTTTAGCAGCGTAATCGGTGCGGCGGTGAGGGCGAGGGTGAGGGTGGGGGGTGAGGGGCTTTGCCTCCTCCATCCGTTGCATGCAGCCCTGGGGTGATCCTCCATTCTCTCGTGCTCGCTCTCTGTGATGTTACCGTCAGCAGGGATTGCCACGTTGCTCACCTCTGCCCTCTGCTGCCCTGCCTCTGTCCACTTTAACTGCTGTCAGCCAGCAGCTGCTTCTCACTGTCAAACCTCAAGTCCCAGGGGATCCCGGCTCGGTGGCTCTCTGCCACGTTCACACTTTGGTTGGTTGGTCCAATCACAACTACAGGGTCTATTTCAGCCTTTATAGAAAGGGGGGACAAATATTTCCACATACAACTGCTATGATACACATACAGTATTATGATATGTATTTTAAATCATTAGAAGCACCCGAATGTCCTGCATTAAGAGCAAGTTTATCTACCCCACAAGACTGGGCAGAATCATTGTATGGAGGTGTGGAAAGTGACTGGTGGTTGGAGAGCAGGGCGGTCTCCTCCGTCCGCTCGCTTCACCTGGCAGACATTTTGTGCATTTTTTGCCAAGAGGGTCAACGGAGAAGCAGCGGGATGGTGTGAAACTGGCTTTCCTCGCCACCACACTGACTCAGCGTGAGATGTATCCCCTCAGGACACGAGCTCAGCCGAGCACTGGGCTGCCGCCAGAGAGCACACACACACACACACACACACACACACACACACACACACACCTCTTCTCTAACAGTTTTACATTCTAACTTCATAGCATCCATTTGTTTTCTTTACCTCCAACACCTTCTGACACTCGGTGAGCGTTCAGCTCTGCTTCAGAGGCATAATTGTCCAGTTAACCCAACTTAGGTAACACACAATGTGCTTCTTTCAGGTACATCGAGGAGCGTTAATGATCTGAAAGCCACAGAGTGACCGTGAGGTGCGCTGGCCGAGAGTCTGCTTGATCTTTTAGGACGGGGTGTCAAACATGAGGGCCCCTGAGAGCCTCCGATCCGGCCGCCACGCCACCAGGCGGGCTGTAGAAATGTCCAGTTCTTGAGAGAATCGAAATTCTGGTTTGGTGAAAAAATAGACGTTTACATCATCTGCGTGAAGAAAAACTTTAAATAATTTAAAGCTTATCGTGACACTATTTTACAAGTCAGGACTTTTGGATTCTGTTATATAATTGATTTACTGTCATTTGTATTGTTAACTAAACTGTGTGGAACTTTGGCCCAAACACCTGAAATTCATCAAACTCTTCAGCTGTCATCATTTCTTAGTGTGAATAATACAATAATAAATATTTAAAATAAAAATGCTAAATGCTCCATTGATGTTGTCTGGTCCAACATTGATATGCAGCTTCTGAGATGAGTCCAGGTGAAAAGGTGGAGTGATTTCTTTAACAAACGTTCAGGCTCGAAGACCCTCCGTTACCCAAAGGCGACTAATGATTTAATGTTCATCGAGACGTTTCAGTCACTGAATTCCCCCGTTCTGACCTCTGTGTGGGTTATGAGACTGCTCGGCGGCCATGTTGGTGTGACAGAGTAAACAGAGCCCCGCTGGCGGATGTTTCTGCATGTTATGTCCTTCCAGACATAATTACTATGATCACCCATTCCCAAGTGATTATCCATGAGTGGGAAATCACATTGTCCATTTTTTCACGGGAGCCAGGCTGCGAGACGTTAGAGGAGCTGACGGTTCAGTCTGTGCTTCTGTCCCCGAGGGCGTCACTTTTCGAAAGGCCTTCGATCCTTTCACACATTTGTTTCACCTGAAAGCTCACCTGAGGTTGAAGCTGAAAAGAACCCACCGTGCTTGGGTGGGTGACGGGGCCATTAAGTTTACATGGTCAGTGACTGGGACTGTGTGTGTGAGTGTTAATATGAAGGTAGACGTTGCTAAGGCTTTGGGCTACAAAATAAAATACAGAGCATCAAAAGAGCACTTTGCTTTTGTTAGTCACTAGTTTATCACCTCCTATAGTGAAAATAATTTTTTTTTTTTGCATGATTTTGCCATAAAGTGTTATTTGAACTGCACTGAAGTCTCAAGCGTAACAATAAAATCATCCTTCATGCAGTTTAGCTGGAGTACTAAGTGGAGTACTATCTGGTCTGTATCAAGGCATGATTCACACGTAGACTGGTAAATAGTAAAAGATCTGGGGGCGACCTGGGAGCACCTTGTTCACCAGTTCGTTGTTTGTTTGTTCCTTTTTTTAAAGAAATGTTCTGTATTAGGATTTTCTTCTGCAAATAGTTGCAATGAGTGAAAGGAGCTCTGCTGTGGCCTCAAATCTGGTTTCTTTGAGAAAACTATTGCAGCTCACAGTCAACAGTCACTTTCTCCAGCTGTAATATAGGTCAGGTGACTAACTCTGTCTTGTTCAGGAGGTATTACCAGCGACTTCGCCTGGCCTGATGGCCGAGTATTGCTTTAACTTTAAATACGCCACTTTTAATGCCCCGTTTTAACAGAACTGGATTTCTATTTACATGACAATGGTGCTCAGAGCCGCTCAAACCACAACACAGCTGCAGAGCGAGTCGTCACCAATCGGAAGGTTGCAGGTTCAATTCCCATCTCCATCTGCCCACACGAGGCTGGTCTGTAGCGCCGCATGATGTAATAACGGTGCAATATGTCATGCAATACATTTTCAACTCATTATGTGATAATGCTGCATTTTGTAATAATCTCCTGCATTTTGTAATAAACGTTGCCTCATTTTAAATCAACTTGTTACACGTTGCAACAGAAATGACTGTGTTGTATTTGGTGCTTGATAAATAAAGTTCAATTGAATTATAACAAGCCCCCGGCCTGCTCAGTAGGTAGAGCATGAGACTCTCAAGGTAGAGGGTTCATGTCCCACGCCGGGCGCCACCTTCCTGTGGGCTCTCCACCTTCCTGTGGGCTCTCCACCTTCCTGTGGGCTCTCCACCTTCCTGTGGGCTCTCCACCTGCAGGAAGGTTCTTAATGGGTCCATGTGATCTGGGTGACGGTGCTCAGACTGACACCTCCACCACCCGGGAACGGAGAAGAGGGAGGAGATGGAGGGATTATAACAAATTGTGGAGGGAGGAGATGGAGGGATTATAACAAATTGTGGCTGCTCTCCTTTCTTTTAAGAAAATTTTATAATTTGGTGCATTATGTATAAAATAATCAAAAATGATGCCTTAATAAGAAAAGCCATCACATCAGAATAAGATTATGCATTCCAGTTTAATTATGATTTATTATAAAAATAAAAAAGAAAGAAATTTAATTGTAAATTATTTAATTCTTTATGTATTTTTTTGTAGTTCTTGTAAAGACACAAAAACTTAGTACTTTAAATTCATAAATGTAATAATACTAACTCAGGGGACATAAATTGACGTGAATGTCTGAAGAATCTTCGGCTCATCATTTCAATATTTTTTCAGTTTGCATTTACGTTCGACTCCCACTTTTGGTGTAATTGCTTGGTTTGCCGACCTCAGCTATTTTCCTTTCCAGGACTATATAATAGCTGTCTGGCTCTTAGACTCGGGATTGTTGTGTTAAGCGTGGGCTGTCGGCGCCGTGGGAAAAAAGCAAAAAGCTTTAGTTTATGCATCACGTAATGCAATCCATGCAAATACAACAGCATTGCTTAGCCCGACTGGGCGCATTCAGCTGTGCGTACACAAGGAAACCGAGCAAGAAAGAGCGATAACCCCATTACTCCGCGTAGTCCTTCCTGTCAGGAGCTATTCACGCCACAGACATTGAAGCAAGTGGTTCGAAAAGCAGTCAAACAAATGTGCTGCTTCCCATTATCACTGTGACCTTCTCAGAGGAAACAACAGGATTGCAGGAGATTCAAATGAAATGATATGTTTTCATTGCATGCAGAGACTCTCCGCTAACGCCACAGCCGACTCCTTAAATTGAAGGACGTCCCGACGAAATGAAGAATACGCTCAAAGTTGTGCTTCGGGTTCGTCGCCGCTTGGCTTTTCACAGACAAACACAGACGAGTAAACACCGAGTCAGATGGCGATTCGATGACTCAGCTGTTTTGGCGACTGTCACGCTGCATCATCCAATCCCGGCGAGCATGTGACCGACAGCAGGTCATGTTGCTCTCTGCTGAACCTCATGTGAATGTTCACCAAAAGCCCATGCAGGGACGAATGAATCCGGCTCTTATGTAACTGACTGACGCTGACGACCAAACAGTTCTCCATCAGCCGAAGGTCGGCTGACACTCACACCTGTTCCGGGACGGCGGCGTCCAGCTCAGCGCCATCATGGCAGCTGGTAATTCATTAAAACCAGGTACGTGTGTGGAGGTCTAGAGGGGGCTTCAAACGTCCCCCCCCCCCGATCTGTCCTCTTCAACTTTTTTTTCCTTCACACTGTTTCCTCTGTTTGCTCATATGGATTGTCTCGTATGTGACGCTATAGAAAAAACACTGAATTGAATGGAAATGTGTGTGTGTGTGTGTGTGTGTGTGTGTGTGTGTGTGTGTGTGTGTGTGTGTGTGTGTGTGTGTGTGTGTGTGTGTGTGTGTGTGTGTGTGTGTGTGTGTGTGTGTGTGTGTGTGTGTGTATTGTGAGGTTTGTGTGAATACAAACACATCTGTGTGTTTCTTGTTCTCCGACCATGACAAAGAGTAAACTATATGTAGGTCCTTCTCCTCAGTGTAGACTGACATATGGAATCTGACATATATATTTTTAGTTTTATAGCGTTTTTATTTTAGCCATTTCACTTTTTTTTTTAACTATTTAAAGGCCGTTAGCCATTTCACTCTCAGCTAATGCTAATTTTAAACTAATATTTTTTTAAAACATTGTTTGAAGCATTTTTATGTTTTGGAGATATTTATAGCAATTTTATGTTTTTCTTTTTTGAGCAATTTTCTGAGCTTTACACACACAAACAGCTCAAACAGCAAAAATAACAAAACAAAAAATTGTAAAATCATTTTAAAACTCTAAACTGAGGATATTACAAACCCAGAGTTAAGCAAAAATCGTGGGTGTTTTGAGAGACCCTGATATATAAAGTCTATTATTATTATTCTTATTATAATTTTTAAATGTTGTAACATGATAGAAAGGAACCCTCAGCTCATTGAGGGTTTATTGGTTATTCTGCTGCCTTGCATTATATTTCAGTGTCTTAGTGGCCAGAACTTTTTCTATACAGTTCAATTTCAGGTTGGAGTCTGACTTTATGGAGTTTGCATGGTGTCCCTGAGCCGACACATGCCTCCCAGAGTCTCCACGTACGGTATCCCTCCTCATGTCCGTCAGGTTCACTGCTCAATAATGGCTGACTAATCCAGATCGACGTGTCTGTCCTGAGTCTGGGTAATATGTTTCATCATTTCTCAGCGGTTCCAAACAAACAAACAAAAAAACTCTCATCTTGGGCTCCTGCAAAGCTGCAAGGCCGAATCGGATTCTCGCAGCAGCAGCAGCAGCCGCAGCAGCAGCAGCAGCAGCAGCAGCAGCAGCAGCAGCAGCAGCAGCAGCAGCAGCAGCAGCAGCAGCAGCAGCAGCAGCAGCAGCAGCAGCAGCCGCCGCCGCCGCCGCCGCCGCCGCCGCCGCCGCCGCCGCAGCAGCAGCAGCTATAAACAACGATACCCACACTCAAATTGTCCAAACTAGGATTGTATCTTTTGTGCGGCTCACAGTGTTTATCACCTCTGCTGCCATCCCTGATGCACCCTGTGGTCTACTTTATGTGAGCATGAACAGCTCCCCCCCAGCGGTGCATGTCTGAATTCTTTATTTGGAAGTGTGTTTTGGTGCAGTTGTGACTCCCGGGCAACGATGCACTCTGATGTCTGTGCAAACCACCAACTCTTAACAACGCACTGTTTTTATTTCCATAAACACTTAAAAAGAAAACATTCCTATACAGCGATAATCATCGTTTTACATTTATCCTCCACAATTAAAACCTGGGAAGGATTAAAAGAAGCAGCACGGCACTAAGAGCACCTCAGAGTCTGCACGCTTCCAAAAATGCAGAAGCGACGGAACAAAATTATTCTAAAAACAAAGAAGCGGCTCGAATTTGTTCAGGCAGTTTCTCTGCTGTGTTCAAACTTCCACACGATACATGGAGACTAAACGGCAGGAGGGAACCTTGGCCTCACTGCACACCAACACACCAGCAACATGGATGTCAAGACAGAACCGCTGCAGGAACGCAGAACCCATTGTTCAATATGGATGCAAACAAAGTCCAAGTTGCCCATCACAGTTTCTTTAATGCATGTGAGGTTTTCACTCGTTGCTCTCTCTCTTGCCTCACAATCATGTGAGCATCAAATCTAAACTCAGAGTTTAGTCTTGAGGGAATCCTTTTGGTGTTTTCAGTTTCGTGTTTGCAAATGACGCCTGTTTACACGTAAAGAAAAACCAACTGTTGAAAATGATGTAGTTTTCATGTCAAGCCACTAGTGGGTGCTGCTTGTCTTTAGGAATGAAACCACACACACACACACACACACACACCCACACACACACACACACACCCACACCCACACAAAACAATATGCCATAAACATCAACATTGGAAGAACACAGACATTTTAGTGTCTGTAGACCACCAAGTTGGATTGTTATTATGGTGACTGTCAAAATAAAACTGCCAAGTTGGATTGTTATTATGGTGACTGTCAAAATAAAACTACCAAGTTGGATTGTTATTATGGTGACTGTCAAAATAAAACTGCCAAGTTGGATTGTTATTATGGTGACTGTCAAAATAAAACTGCCAAGTTGGATTGTTATTATGGTGACTGTCAAAATAAAACTGCCAAGTTGGATTGTTATTATGGTGACTGTCAAAATAAAACTACCAAGTCCAGGAGAATATGGACTGGGAGTCACGACACCACGGAGGAAACTTTGTGGTTACTCTCCATCTACTGAGCATGTGCAGAAGAAATATTTAATACGGCCGTGGTGCACATGACTAGTAGCAGCGTTTCTGGCATCTACGCGGAGCAGGACAATTCTTTTTTTTTTTAAGTTGTCTCCATGGAGACGGAGTTGGACGGTTGAACTTTGGGGTCCGAGTACCGTTGTCCTGTCATGAACAACCTCCTCTCTCGTACCAAATCCTCCCATCCCAGTAAATAAACGGTGACTGTGCTGAGCAGTTAGTCTGTACATGTGATCACTATGGTCACTGACTCAATTTGCTGGATTTGTCTTTCTGCCGGGTTAAAGTACGACCAGCAGACATAATCACTGTTTAGCAAAATACTATTTATGATTTAAAACCCGGTGGCATCTAATTCAATTTTTGACTGGCGAATAATCCAGCTTCCTATTAAATGTGTGTTTTGAAACCTTTCACCGTGTGTATTTATACTTTTACTCTTCCTGTTTTTTTAGACACTTTTTAAAAGCCTAGTTTTGAGCCGTGTACAGACACATTTATCTCCTTCTTGTACGGTCGTATGTATTGAATAATAATTATATAATAATTCATAATAACGCATTATTCAAGCATCATCAACAAAGCATTGTCACCTCCTGGATGAGTCGTCGCTGCGCTCCGGGGGTAATTTGGTTCTGCCGGCCTGGTCTGGTCCTAGGAAAGTTCCCCACTGGTCCATGTTTTCTCCACTTGTTCTCACTGTGGTTCTCTGGAGTCCCAAAGCTTTAGAACCTTCTCCAGACTCAGAGTTCAATTACTTTTTTTCTCATTTGTTCCTGAACTTCTTTGGATCTTGGCCTGATGTCTATAGCTTCGGAGGATCTTTTGGTCGACTTCACCTGGTCAGGTAGGTTCTACTGGAGTGACTTCTGGATGGAGAACAGGTGAGCAGTGATCTGGCCCGGGTGTGGCGACAGACATTGAACTCAGGTGTGATCAACCACAGTTCTGCTGGGAACCACACACTTTTTCACACAGGGATATGTAGCTTTGGGTTGTTTTCTTCCTCATTAATAAAACTCTTCATTTAAAAACTGCATTTTGTGTGTACTTGTGTCATCTTTGACTAATGATTCAATTAGTTTGATCTGAAATATTTAAGTGAGGAAAACATGCAGAAAAGTAAGGAATCAGGAGGGGGCAAACACTTTTTCACACACATGGTGAACCAACACACTAATTTCTTTTCAAATCAGATCCTGGCTGAACCACTTGTGTCCTCCCTGTATCCTCGTCAATACCTCATTTATTTTCTGCTGTCTCAGTGAAGAAATATTTAAAGCGTTGTAATTGTGTCCTCATCACCACCACCACTCCGCTGTAGTTAGATCTTTAAACATTGCGCGGCGTTTCTACACCAAACTGAATCTCCTCTGCACCCCTTAACCATCTGGATTCAAACCAGCAACCTCTCATTGCTCATCCTGTTTGTGCATACTGTAACAAGTCCATGTGAATTCTCTGACTCTTTATTTAGTCTCTATGCAAATCTTTCTAATACAAACCTAAATAAAGATCTGGACGTGAGCAAAGCCATTTAGAAGAAGAAGATAAACAGAGAAAAGCAACCTGAGCGTCGAGTCGGAGGCCTGATCATCTCTGGAGGATTCCAAGGGAGACATGTTTTTAGTATTAGTATTTATTGATCATTTGTGTTTGTGTACACAGCACCAGCGTGATAACACACTTAAACTCTACCTAACACGCTGCAACGACTCCTCATCCCTCTGAAATACAACAAATATAAAATATGGAAATGTTATATATTTCTCTCAAAGATCTTTCTTAAGAACAGCAGATCGAAGAACTCTGAGACCTGAGCTGAGGTGTCCGTCATGCTGCCATGAAAGTTGGCAAACGAGCCTCGGAGTCAAGCTGCTTGTAATAACACCCACAATGCAACAGCTATAGGAGAAGGTTTAGGTTTTACTGTATTTTTCACCAGAACGTTTCATTAAAATTGGCTTTATGTTGAGATTTTAGTCCATTTTCTGTAGTTTGGTTGTTTGAAAAATAGAGAAAGTTTAAATTGACAGTGAATGTGATTGTGGCACTAATCCTACATCATACTACCAGTCCGGCCTACTTAAAGATGAGAATTGGATTGTTTCATTTATAAAAATCAGTGAGTCTGCATGTAATTAATTTATGTCACTGCTAACTTTAAGCATTAAAGGCTGAAGAGAAAGATAAAAACCACCAGAGTTAACATAGAATATGGCTGAAGCAGCAGGATCCTTGTTTATAACGGTAGAAATGTGCGAAGAGTCGCCACTGCAGGACATCAGTATTACACTCCTGTTAAGATTCAGCCACACGGCCCAATTTCATCTGAATATATTCCCGTAGTTTTGGTGTAGTACATTGACATTTACTGTCATTATCACTATTATGGCTTTAGTTCTGATCTGAAAAAGCTTAAACTTAAAGAAATTACATTTTTAATGATACAAACAAAAAACCACCCGAAGAAATCCTCTTTTAAAACACAACACACCGCTGGACTTAGTCTGTATTTTAGCCGCCCAAATCTACAGAAGGATGCCAAGTCCTTTCTGCTATTGTACTTATACCAACACTTTTTTTTAGAATACATGGTTTCTGGAGTCTTCGGCCTGTGTTTTAGTTTTCAAATTCACCATCACAATCTCTCAAGCATCAAGCCAGACAGGTACCACAGATAACACACCTGAGCAAATGAAGCACAAACTATCGTCAATTTCTATACAAGTCCAGCAGATAGTTACTCCCATGGCCCCTCTGGGGTTCTAGTTTTGGCCCCTGGGCCACACGTTTGACACTCCTGTCCCTGTAGCTGAGCCACCGATACTCTCTGACAACACGTAGTACTGCTGTGGAAGTTTTCTTGCAGAAAACACGTTACAGCACTTTCCTGCACCTCTGGTGTAAAAAGTGCAAAGCAATTGGACGGCAGTGAAAAACAGAAAAAAAAACCACAAACCAAACAGCAGCCGTCCTCCCAGAAACAACCAGAGGGAAGTTTCCCCGGGTTGGTTACAGATAGTAGAAAGTGTATTTTGTGTTTTCTTTTATGTGTACCCTCAGACCAGGGAAAGCAGCGGCCCCCTACGATTTCTGGCACACCCGTCCACCAGGGGGCCCCGGACCCCCAGGCGGGGAAACACTTTCCTCAACCACACTGGCGAGAGATCAAGTATATTTATTCAACTGCGGCCTCTTTCAGCGTCTCCTGTTTCTCTGCTCCGTCGCAGTGGGACCCGACCTTCGCCTCTGAGCTGACCGGAAGGTTTTTACGTCTAAACCCGTCCTGCGGCTCTCCAGGTTGTACGTTTCAGGACGGTCACTGACGTCCGTGGAACTTTTATAGTGTCTCCCTCACGCGTTCACTAAATTAAACCTAAATAAATATTGCAGATTATTTTGATTTCATTTACACACCAAATCTTTTGGATGAAATCGGTTTTAAAATAAAGCGGAACAAGGACTATAATTAAAAAAAATGACTCAAAACCAAAACAAAAATGAGAATAAATGCTGAAGTGACAAGAATGTCTGTACGGGGAAAAGAAAAGATAAAAAAACAGAAAAAGAGATCAGAGGGTTAAAATGTCCGTCCTTTCTGTGGACTAAGACTCTAACTCTTTCCTGTAAATAGTGTTTTGCTTGATTTAATTCTTTCTGTCCTCATATTAGTCACCGTTAAGCCTGGCAAACATTAATATTTAAAACTGCTTATTTAATTTTGTCCTGTCTCACTTGATATTCAGCTTCCTGGCTACTTGTGCCGTGTGCAGCAATGGTTAAAGGAATGTCTCTCTCGGGGATGAATAAAGTAGTTTTATTGGATCGTATATTCTAAAATGTCAAACAATTCAGAGAAATGATTGACAAGAAGGACAAAACAGCTCAGATAAGGTACAGCACTAAAGGTGTAATGAAATGTTTACCATCCAAAAATAAATTGAAACGTCATAAATGGAACATGTAGTTTTTGTCCATATTTCAAAACTACTGAATATAAGAAACTCTAGATGCTGTCAGCCTCAATTTAAAGTTTAAATGTGTCCAGCTAAATTTGCTGTAAAATATTTCTCTGAAACTGTTTAGTTTGTATTTAAACTTCCCGAAAGTACCTGGATGAATAAAGGTTTACTAGTAACTCAAGTAGAATCTCATGAAAAAGAAAGAAAAATATCCCAAGAGGGTTGATGTTAGACGGGACATAAATCTCTTCTTCACGTCAATTTGTGGTTCAGAGGATCTCCTGTCTATTTGGGAATCATAACAACTAAACAGAAAGATTGATGGGAAACGTTTTATTTTGCGTCCCAGGATGCAGCAGGCAGAGATCCGAACGGCAGCGGGGGGAAAAGGATTTTCTCTGAAAGTTCTGGGGTCCTGGAGGCCATTGGAGTCCTGGAGCTGAAGGCTTTGAAGCTGTTTCCACCCATTCTAAAGATGTTTCAGCTTTAATTTGTACAAGAACAGAATAATAATAATAATAATAATAATAATAATAATAATAATAATAATAATAATAATAATACCTGAAATAAATCATGGATATCAACTTGTGATCTCTGCTGAACAGTCAGATTATGAAGGATTAAAATAAGTCACTATCTTTCTTCATCAAGACCACAAATCATCATAAACCTAATTAATATTTCACTTTCACACTGCAACGCTTTATCTTCCATGATGAACACGATTTCAAATCAAATGTACAAATACATCATATTCAATACATGTTGTGAAAATCCTATTGAAAATCACTAAGATGGATTTCATTAATAAATGTATGTTTATTTTCTTAAGTTCCAAAACACACATGAACAAAAATAGGTTGTATTTTTTTTATAGTTACAGAACTCTAGTTACTCTAGGTAATAAAGATAAAAGATTAAATGAACAATTTCATTGTGACATTTTGTGCCGTAAAGCTCCGAAAGATGTTTTATTTTTTGTTTAATTTGATTTATTCCACCTTATCACTGGAATCTAACGAGCCATGTGCACTACGTCTGCTCCGAGTGAAATGAAACGAGCGTTCTCATTGGTGGAAATCCTTTATTCTCTGACCATCACTGATTGGTTCTCCAATTCTTAAGTCGGAAATAAGTGAAAACAGAGAATAAATTAGTGAATAATTCCACTCATTCTCTGTTTTTACTTATTTCCACTTATGTTCTGCAAATTATTTAATCTCTGGCAGAATTTTATCTCAGGTACTCTTTTATTGTGTGTTTTTATCTATCCATCTATCCATCTATCCATCTATCCATCTTGTTACGAGAAAATAGTGGAACATTTGGTTCTGATGCATTTCAACGCATGTTTTCAACAGATTTAGACGTTTAACAAAACCGACCGATTTGAATTTAAAATCCACAGATCTGTGGAAAACTGCCGTCCCTGAGGAGCTCTGCATTCAGTAAGACGGTTCACTAATTAAAATGCACAGTTGTCACAAATGAATAACCTATTTTGGTTTTGGAGTTCCTACGACTTTCACCAAACAGACAGCGGAGTTCTAAATATAAACCAGCTGTTTATACTTTAATTACACTTTATTAGAGGAGCAAATTATCTTATATTTCTCTAAAAGGGAAGGTTTAGAAAACTAAAACACAAAATCAATATTTCATCTGTTTTTGTCGCCTTAATTACCTTCTGGGATTAAACTTGCTGTGTATGAATGAGCTCCACCTCCAGCAGGATTCTTCAGTGTTTTCATACACATTTATACTCTATATAATATTATGCTTATGGAATACAACCTTGGTTTCCTTGATTGGGAGTCAATAAAAAAAATAAATCAGTAGTTCCATCATTTGTCATGTAAACTAAAAACAATGACTGATTCTAGCAAAAGACGACTTTATTTTTCTTTCAGGTGAATATTAAGTGGTTTGTTTTTTTTCCACAGTCAAACACCGACTCCTTCCTGCAGTTTGACTTGTGAGGGGCTTCCTCCACTTTTAAAGGAGACCTGGAGACCTTGAGCAGCTCGGTCTGTCTGCTCCAGAGCACACAAGCTGAGCTTCTTCCACCGGCCACGGGTACAGAGCGGCCGGGCGGCACAGCGATACAAGACAGGCTTGAAAACAAGGCTGAGATTCACCGTAAAGCACAGCGTCATCTGCTAAAGACATCCCAACTGAACAGGTGAACCACAGCGAGGTTCTCCAGGAACAACAGGAACAACAGGACCACGTCAACAGACTATCTATAATTTACCAACTGGCCTCCTTCCAATGCACAGAAACGGCAGGCGAGGTGCGAGGTGCGAGGAGGAGGAAGAGGAGGAAGAGGAGGAAGAGGAGGAAGAGGAGAAGCAGGAGGATGTGGGTTCCTCTAGGAGGAGAGATGTGCTGTTTGAGGCCCAACACGACGAGATCAGAGATGCTTAAATAAATAGATGGCGTGCGCGATGAGAGTGAGAAGGGCTTTCTGGGTAACGTGATTTAAAAAGGTCATCAGTTCATGTTGTCACGTCAGATCCAGTCTGGGAGAGAAGTGAACTCATTTGACCTCACGCCATCTCCCTCCAGTTAGAAGGATCTCACCGCTGCACATCTCCACTGCAGGACTGAGCACGTCACATTACAATACGCAATCAAATCAAATAAACTTGTTTTTTTTTTTTAAACACAGAACTCCTGTGGCAGCTGAGGAAACTTCTCATCTCACCCACACACGGTCAGCTTGTGTGTTCACTGAGACGTGAGCGTCACCAGGAAACATCCGATTTTGCAACGGTGCACGTGTGACAAGTTTGCTGAGACGTGCACACACACGGATAACACACTCATGCGGTTTTATAAGGTGATGGTGCCCCCGCAGCAGCTGCTGGGTACAACTTTCCTCCTCCTCCTCCTCCTCCTCCTCCTCCTCCAGGATCGAGGAGAGGATCTAGAAACCTCCATCCTGATCTAGATGGGGGGGGGGGGGGTTAATCAGTTGATTCAGAAATTACATTAAGGGGTATTTCCATCCAGGATTGTATCCTTAGCAGAGCGGATGAGGCGGTCTGGATGACCGAAGCAGTAAACCGTGATGCCTTTAGTGGAGCAGTGTGGGGGAGAATCACACGGGCTGCAGGTGGTGAAGGACGGGAGGACGAACTGCTGGAGAACCGCTTAATATTCTGTGCAATTTGAAGAGCAGAGAAAGGTTAAGCAGTTGCAGCCAAAAGCCCCCTTTTTCTTTCTTTTTTTTTTTTTTTTTGCGCAGCTTGCAAAGCGAGAGTGCGCAGTTCTGTGCGTCCTTGCGCTTGAGACGAAGTGAGAGGGGAGAGAGAGGGAGAGAGAGAGAGGGAGAGAGAGAGACAGGGAGAGAGAGAGACAGACACAGAGAGAGAGAGAGAGAGAGAGAGAGAGAGAGAGAGAGAGAGAGAGAGAGAGTCAAAAGTGGTGTCCAAGAGAAGGAAAGAGAAGAGGAGATGCTGCTTTTTTCCCCCTGCTGGCCATGGGACTCTCCATCCTTTTGCGCAAATGACGTGCGCTGCAAAATAACACTTTCAACTTGTCCTTCTCTGCACGATTCTCCAAGCAGTGAACTGAAACACAGAAAGCCAAGCCACTACGTCGTAGTTTCTTGATTTACCCCCCTTGCAAATGGCCAAAGCCACGGCAGTATTTCCTAATACCCGACAGCTGACAGAAGTCTGGCGCGTATTTACCGATAAGGAGAGGCTCCCATCCGCTGCTCCTTCGCTCCTCAGACTAGATCCTCCGTGCGTTACGTCCCGCTAGGATGGAGTCCATGTCCCCCAAAAGCCACATCCAGACCCCACAAGGAAATAAAGACAATCCTGGCGCTGGGTAATAAACCCGGGCGATGTTGAGACTGGCGCACTTTTCACTCCAGAGATGAGGAGGAGGAGGGGGGGCGCAGAAAGTCGGCTTCAATACGGTCCAACAAATTGCACACGCGTGGAAAACAAATTGGAGAGAGAGCCTTTTTTCATTATTATTGTTATTATTATTCCAAAACAAGTGCACCGTTAACCCCCCACCCCCCTCCCACACGAAAAAAAAAATAAAATAAAAAATTATCAGTTCCAACTGCGAGAAGACTGAGATCCTCCAGTGACAGAAGAGACCGTGACGCTCCGGGTCTCAGACGCGCTCCGGTCTACATGTTAATGACGCCGATGCTGGAGAAAAAGAAACACGAGTGGGATTTTTCCTCCCCATCGTCCGCTCCTCACGATCCAGGCTGCACTTGGCTGATAAAACAGCGTCCTCTCTCTCTCTCTCTCTCTCTCTCTCTCTCTCTCTCTCTCTCCCTCTCTCTCTCCCTCTCTCTCTCTCTCTGCTTCTCACTTGCTTTCGTTCCCTCCTCCCCCTCCTCTTCATCCTCCTCCTCCACCTCTCCAGCCCCTCTCGGAAAGCTTTCATGGAGCAGAGACGCACCTAGCGGCCTCTCAGGGAACTGCACGGACACAGAACTTCCTCCTCTGCTGCCTGGCCTGAGAGGGACTCCTGCTTGCTGGACTCTTTCCCTCTTTTCTTTTTTTCTATTTTTTTTTTTTACTTGATTAACACAGTGGCAGTGACAAATACGGTCTCATCAAAGTGAGAAGTAAAAAAAAAAGAACAACGATTAGAAAACATTGTGGATGATCAGCATGTTTGTTGTTGTTGGTTTCACACTTTTCCTGCAGTGTCGGTCAAAGTAAGTCCAAGTTCAGGAAATGTCACACAAATATGGAAACGTAAGTGAAAGTATGGGGGCAGATTATGTGTGGAGACTAAACAATTATCCAACTTATTTCACTTCAAAAAAGAGATGTGGAGTCGATCCTGTCGCGGTTCAGGGTTTGGCGATGACGCGAGGGTTTGTGTGTTTAAGGTGGAGGAACTGTGACTGTTGTATAAAACTGTAATGAACACATGAACATTGATGTTAAATTAGGAACATTTATTGTGTCACTGGACACAAAATTAGGATAATGACAAAAAGATATTGACGACAGATTGTGGCTTTCCTTCTACACGTTTACTCATTTGGATGTTCTTTCTTTTTTCTCTTGTCCGATTGTTTGTTTGTGTTTCTTACGAGTTCAAAATGAAGATTTATATCATGTCAGATATTGTAAAGGTCGTATCAGTAGTTGTGGTTGTTGTCGGCAGCTGCTGAGACTAACTAATAAAGTAACGTGGAATAACATTTTGCTACTTTTAAAAGCAAGTACTTTGTAAAGTAACCAAGTTGCTTTCTAAAGGGGTAACTAGTAATCAGATTACTTCTTCAAAGCAACTGTGGCAACACGGTTCCTCACACAAACACAAAAAACCCTGCGCCGTGGGTCCCGGAGTGTCGCGCTGTGGCTCCGCCCACAATTCAGTACAGACATTTCCCCAAGAGGATTAAAGGAGTCGTCGCCTGGAATTCTTGTAAATCCACTTTCCCTTAAATCATCTTGAAGTCTTTTTTTATTCCAAATTTATTAGGAGAAAAAAATCTAACGTAGTTCTGACACTTTTTCATACCGCAACTTCCTCTTGTGGGAGTACACGTGGGATTTTGAGTGGTACGGATGTTTGGCACTCATTGATTGGCCGCAGTCATGACAGTGGGGTTCAGCTGAGATAGAAAAAACTAAAGCGATGGTTGAGCTGTCTACAAACATCGAGCAGAGCAACACCCCCAACATGAAATGAAACAAATGAAATACAGGAGTCATTTGTAAATCACATGGATGAATAAAAGACTTAATTTGGATTTTCTACATTTGCATACGAAATAAAACATACAAATGTTTATTAATGATTTTGATGACATGTAAAATAAAAACCTGAGGATGACACAAAAAGTCACAACTAAGACTTATTTCCATTGTGATCCTCATAAAAAAAGACATAAATAATAATGAAAACCCATAAAAAATATGAGATAGTGACATTATAGTGAACAATTTAAAACACGAAATTGTACAAAAGTACGATATAACTTTAGAATAAATAGAGAAATACAAGTTCTACCTATACAAATCTATTCCACATTATCTATTCATGGGGTCAAAGTTTAAACGAGCCACATTAACACTAGTGGCTGAATTCACCGGGGGTCGTTCATGATTTCAGCCTCCCGAGTTGACGACAATCGAAACCTCCGTTTTGGGGTGGCGCCCCCTTGTGGGCGATTCTGGTTTGAACAAAGAGTTCAGCTACTTCCAAACTCCAGATTTCACATGAGGTCCGCCACCAATTCAAACGTTCCAACAAGGAAAAGTGATTTCCACGTGACGAATCCTTTAATATAGTATGATAAAATAAAATTAAAAAAATTACAAGGAAACGTTGCTGGTGTGTTTTTAAGTCATAAGACTCAGGATTTCTGGTGTTTAGTCTTCATACATTGTGTGTGTGTGTGTGTGTGTGTGTGTGTGTGTGTGTGTGTGTGTGTGTGTGGGAGGGGGGGGTCTAACCAGCCTGTCAGGTCACATCACTGTGAAACACTGAGCAGGGAGCGTCTCCATGGCAACAGAGGCTGATCTCCTTTGAGCTCCTCCATCAGGCGCCTCTCTCTTCCACTTTGTACGTGACTTTTTTTTTTTTCACAGTTTTATAGGGATTTATTCAGAAAGGTTTAGCCGTTAACGTTCTAAAAATCTATGGTCCTTGGATGATGACAAATCATCTCTGAAGATTTCATGTAATTTGGGTGAGTAGTTTTTGCAAAAAAATTTTTTTTTAATTCATATATACTAATAAAAAAATAAAACAATATATAAAAAAATAAAAATATAGTATTAATTTAAAGAGCCAGGCTGCAGCTGCAGTCCCACTCACTGTGAATTTCCCCCAAAGCTGTAGTGGGATCTGCAGCTCCAGCCAGTCCGGGAAGCAGCTTCTTCATCTTACTTTCTTGTCAGGCAGTGCAGACAGGTGCCTGACAGCCACAGCTGAGGGGAAACAAGTCAAGTGAAGTCACAACTGGCGGCGCTTCACTACATTATGCATAACGTGGTATCGTGATACGATGTAGTCGTTACTCCGTGGGTCAGAGTTTCTGAAGTAGCACCAAACTTACTGACACAACAATAAACCTTCACTATTAGTTACCAGGAGATGTGAATAAATTCAACACTGACGTTAACTCATTACAGTTCCCCCCCATTTTACTATCAAACCAGGTCTTACCTGTGAAGGTATAAACGGGTTTCACATGCTGGAAATTGAAAAATCAATGTATACATGTTTAGTCACAACTGTCATGCTCAGTTCTGCTGTCTCGGGTGGTGTCAAAGGACCAAAGAGGTTTTTTTCCTTCATTCTTTTTTTATAAAAAGACATAAAAAGAAGGAATAAAGAAACAAGAAAAACAGGAAAAAAGTTGGTTTCTCCATCTCCTAATGCCCACAGGTTTACCTTTCCTTGGATTGAGCACGCTGCATGGCAGCCACCTCCATTGGTGTGTGAATGGGTGAATGGACAACCCAATCAGTGGAACAGTGCCATTTAAGTCAAATCTATTTTTTCCTTTTATGTTTCCACTAGATTGCTGCCGTGGCTTTGTTTTTAATCCAGCGAGTCTGTTAACCCATTTTTATTTATTCAGAAAATAAAAATGTCCCAAAACAGTTATTTTTGTGTCCACAGAAGTGACAGTGTGTGTGGGGTGAGGACAGGGTGACAGTAATGGACAGGGACAGGGACACTCCCACAATTTGATTAAATCTGAGAGGAGAAGGATGAAATAACCTCGACCAACCACCTGGTTCCAGAAAAAATCTTCCATATTATGAAATAACAACACGCCAGAGTTAATGAGTACTGGCAGTTATAAAGCAGGCAAAAGGGACATTTGAACAATGACTAATGACGCTGTTTAAAGTCCGCGGCGGCAGTGCATTCATTAAAGGAATGAGGACATGCTGTCGGAGGATGTGGGGTAAAGTGATGGTCAGACAGGCCCTCTCTTTTCTCCCGCCGCACTAACAGTGTTACAACAAGCCGTCAACACAGCAAACGGCGTTCCCACCCACCATGTGACATTTCCTGCAGACACTGAAGAGGAGCCGGCGTGGGCCTGCGGCGGCCGGCCACGCTGCGACGCTGCTCACTGGGGCCAGGGGACTATTTTAAGAAAAAATAGAGAACTAGTACACCCCCCCCCCCCCCCCACCCCCACCCCCACCCCTCCCCCACCCCACTCACCCTCACAACCAAGGCGAACTGCAGACAGCGCCTTCCTTACAGCAAACCCTGGACCCATTTGGAATAAGTGATCAGCCCCATGCCACTAAGGCAGTGTTCACACTTGTCAAGTTTGGTTAGGTTAAAATCAACCCTGCCGCCATTGCTGCTTTAGTGCGGCTCATTAGTGGGAACACGAACGCAGTAGAGAGCAAAGAGCTGTAATCGGACTGACCATGGCACAAAATGGTCGTGCAAAGCCCGGGATCATCGCCGTGGATCCTCAGCGATGTGCTTGTTGGAGAGTCTCCAGCTGCTGTACTTTTTATAAACTTTTACAAACAACTTTTCCGTAGGAACTCACAGACCTTGATGTACTGCTGTCTGAGTTTTTTTTAATCTTACTGGTCCGCCGACCGATTTCATCATATGCGTAGGGACACTCGGGGTCTTTTTCCTCAACAACGCTTCAAGTGGCAATCCATCGCTTTTTCACCTCAGAAAGGTTTTGGATGTATGTGGCAACATTTTGAAAACGGTGTCCGTTTCCATGGAAACTCGACCGAAAACGATGTCGGTATCATGCCAGGTCACGAGTTGGTGCTGTTGGTTGTTTTTGTAATGAACCCACACACACATACGGATAGAGAACAACCCGCTATAAACATTAACATCTGGAGTACACAGACATCCATATAGATTAGATTAGATTAGATTAGATTAGATTGTACTTTATTTGTCTCACAATGGGAAATTCTAATTGTTACAGCAGCGGCGAGGTAAAAAGGAGCAAAATTCACGAGAACTTTAAGAAGCAAAAAATACTATATACGAAAAGAAGCCAAATCTACCATATAGTAGAACTTAAGAAGCAAAGTATACAATATTGTAAAACTAAAGTAGCAAAATGTACATTACAGCAGGAAGTCAAATGTACAATGTTTCCTAACAGAAAAGATAAGCACTCTACTATGAACATATTAACAATATACAATGAGTAAAATAAGCAAAAAACATTTTAATTCAGCAAGTATGGCGGTATATTGGAAGAATATTGCACATAACAATGTGAAACATGAGGATGGACAGTGCTGGGAGACACATCCAGGTTGTCCTGGTTGTCCTGGTGTTGAACAGTCTGCTGGCCGAGGGTATGAATGAGCTGCTTCTCACCTGGTGGGCGTGTCAGTCTGCTGGAGGAGCTGCTCCGGGAGCCCAGTGGCCTGCAGGGCGGTGGGAGGTGGTGTCCATGATGGATGTCAGCTTGACTCACATCAGGGGACAGTCCCGGACAGATGAGCTTGTTGAGTCTCTCCCTGTCCCTGTCCCTCTCCCTGTCCCTGCTGCCTCCTCTCCAGCAGACCACGGCGTAGATCGAAGACGGCAGAAGAGACCACAGAGTCATAAAAGGACCTGAGAAGAGTCCTGCACCCAAAGAAGGACCTCAAGTCTCCTCAGCAGGTGGAGGCGACGCTGGTCCTTCCTGAACAGGGTGTGGGTGTCCTCAGTCCAGTCCAGGTGTTTGTAGTTCCCCACTACCTCGAAGTCCAGATCCCGGAAGTTCACTGGAAGGACGTGTGGTGTTTTTCTGCTGAAGTCGATCATCTCCCTCCCTGGTCTGGTCGGAGTTCAGTTGGAGCTGGTTGAGCTCACGCTCCAGTACTCCAGTCCGTTCCCCTCAGATCCACACCGGCTGTGTCGTCGGAGAACGTCTGCATGAGGCAGTTTGTGGAGTTGTGTGTAACGTCTCAGGACAATATGGTCTGTTGTTATCGTTCGTCTCCTGAGCATGTGCAGTAGCAGCGTTTCCGCCGTCTACACAGTGTTTTCACCCGTCGACAAGAAGTTCCACGTCGGGAGACAGTTTCAAAAGTTGCTTCTTAATATCCTCGCACGCCATTTAAGAAACAGTCACCCAAAACGCAGGGAAAGTTTTGCCTTTTCAATTATTGAGATGAGGAAGGGTGGCCTTGTGCCTTTAACAGTGGATATTTAACCAACCAAAGAGCAGAGCAGACAACCTTGCAGGTCTCAGATCCAGAGTGAACATTACTGTTGAAAATAAGAATCTAAGTTCCTCCACTTTGTCTACAGTTAATAACAGCTTGTCTAAAGCTGCTCATCTACACTCCTCACAGCATGTTCAGTGGACAACATCCAACTTTAATATTTGAGGATTCATTCAATGTGTTTGCACCACTTTTTGACTTCCTTTTAAGTAAGGAAACTAGCAGACCTTCATGAATAAATACTATTGAATATTGTAAATATATTACAGCTATTGTGTGTATTTCCTCCATCTGGGTCTCTTGTATATCCTTGTGAGTCATGAGCTGTTTGGTGACTTTATCCTGTTATTACAAATCTAATTCAAAACAAACGTAAGTTGACATTTATGCTTTTCCAGACGGCTGACATCTTCATTTTTTTTACAATAACTCAGATTAAAACCAACATTTCAAACTGGTTTATGGCCACGTGGACAGGCTGCGTCTGTGCACACACAGCCTGCAGAAGGTTTGGCCGTCTTCACGCAACAGCGTTTTCAAGTGTAAATGTAAAACTTTTCTTGCGTCTTGGGGGTCCGATAATACGACAAAACTGAGAAAAATAGCGCCCAAGGTGGAACTTTTTGAAAACTTCATCTCAGTGTCGATGGTGGAAGCACTGCTGCTGGTCATGTGCACCAGGCCCGTGGTAAATAGTTCTTCTTCTGCACATGCTCAGTAGATAGACAATAAGAACAACGTTTCCTCCAGAGTGTCATGAATCCCAGTCCATGTTCTCCTGGACATGGTACTTTTATTTTGACAGTCACCATAAAAACAATCCAACATGGTGGTCTGTCCACTAGAATGTCTGCGTTCTCTCATTGTTAATGTTTATAGCATCTTCTTCTCTACAGCTGTGCGTGGTTTAATTCCCCAAAACAACCAACAGCACCCACTAGTGGCCCAACATGCTAAACTACATCTGTTTCAGTGTTTCTGCCTTCTCCATGTAAACTGACATCGTTTTCAAAACGGAGCAATGTAATAAAAGTGACGTTAGTGTTTCTGAATAAAAGTGACATTGCTGTGTAAACAGGGTCGTATTCCTTCCGCTTTAGAGAAGAAATTAATGACAACATGACTCAAACTCCAACGTCAAGAAGATATCCACATGATTATACTCAGTCAAAAGCCAACCTTTGTGTCTATTCACCACATCCTGTTGAAAGTAACTTGAGATTAAGGCGACAGGGATTTTTTTCTCCTCAGGTACTGAATCAGACAGACTGACCCTCATTCAGTCTTTGTCTGGTGACCTCGATGTTTAAGCTTCATAACACAATTTCCTGCAATAATGAGAGGATGGCACTAAATGGGAACACTTGAGTGGGTGAACACACTGTTCACACCGATAAAGGAGATTCTGTTCATACAACTGGCTGAGAGCCAAATCATCCTGCACTTGTTCATTGACAATTCAAGGCAAACAAGCTTGTGGCTCGGTTTGTGGTTTGCCAAAGCACAAATGAAAGATCTGGTACTTTGATTCAGCTCAAAAGGTAACCCAAAATTGAGTTTGACGTTTCGGCTTATTTTTATATTTTCTTGTTGATTTAGTTTTCTAAGGCTCTTGCCTTGTTTGAAGTGGCACTCCATAAAAACAAAATCTAACTATTGAGTTTTAAAGATGCAATAAAAAAACATCCTTTCAAGTTGCCTCTTAACTTCATTAGAGTAGCAATTTACTAGATAATGTTACTGTGCTGCTGTGCTACATAACATTGTTAAGCACATTTCAGCGTCCCCCTCATATCTGGCACAAGCTGGATGAACTGCATTAGTCAAAAGAGTACTTTTCTCTTTCTAAAGTCTGCACGTCTTGAGGTGACCTTCACCTGCAAGGAGATGACATGTCTTCTAGCTATAATGACATGTCTACCCGGCGCTGCCACCTCTTTCATTATGTCGTAATTTTTCTTTCTTTGTCTCTCTCGTTGCTCAGATTGTTTTTTGTTCCAGCGGTGAGCACCTAAAGTGGCCTTGCTGATATTTCATCATCTCTGGACACAGACTATCTAGTTGTTTTCATTTAGGGATTTGTGTACAAGAGGCTGAGGTTGTTGCAGTGAGCAGAAAAAAGGTTCTTTTTAAAAGAAGTCATCACTTGGAAATCCATTTTTTCCTTGTTAAAACATGTATATTGGTGTTGGACCTCAGTTGAAACTTGCCTGAAAATCTGGAATTTGAAAGTGGCTGATTATTTTTTATTGTTTGGGTTCTTTTTTCAAGCCAGAGTCGCCCACAAGGGGGCGCCACCCCAAAACTGGAGATTTTGATTGTGCTCAACACAGGAGGCTCATGTCATAAACCCACGTCTGTTCCACCGCCCGACATGCCCAACACCTGAAATCGCCTGCATAGCCGGTCGTGGCCAGTGTTGCCACAGTTACCTTGAAAAAGTAATCCGATTACTGATTACTACTTACTCATTTTAAAAGTAACTTAGTTACGTCACTGATTACTTGTTTTGCATCAGCGAACCAAAGTACCAGGTATCAGTGGATTAACTTTACCGTATAGTTCCTAATATGAGAGCACCGCCAAATGTGGCACGAGGGAAGAAAGAACAAGCCTCCCTCCTGATGATATTTGGCAGTGGGTGCACCATGCGCTGGACTCTTCTTGTGGTCATTCTATTCTTAACACGGTCTTTCAAGACTACCACAGCAACTCTAAATATGGGCAAGTGGTGCATGCGTGGTTTGCAGAACTACTTCCGTGTACTCCTATATTTTGTTAGGAGTCTTATTCTTTTTGCCGTTTCTATATCTAGTTAAGTTGGGGTTAGTTAAGAGTTTAGATTATACTTTGTACCTTTTTCTGTAACTTATCTTTGTTGTGCTCTGTGTGCTGCTCCTCTTCTATTAAGTTGCTGGGACTTAAATTTCCCTGTCGGAGTCATCCCAAGGGATGAATAAAGCAAAGTCTAAAGTCTAAAGTGTCAACAAAGGCACATTCAATTACTGAATTTTACCAAATGCTTCACTTGTGCTCACTTGTTTCCAATAAACGTGCACCCCGAGGCTTGCACCCGAGCACTGCACACTGAGAAGCGAGCTAAGATATTGGAGCTGCTGCCGTGAAAGCTAGTTACCTCGTTGCTATCAAACTAGCCTCAGAGCCGCGCTGTGAGGGTGAGTTAGTAAAATACCCCATAGAGTACGAGTTATAGGAGAAGGTTTGGGGATATTTCACTGTTTTGCACCAGAAGGTTTCATTAGAATTGGCTTTAGTTTTGTGAAAATAGTGGAAAGTTTCTAATGAAAGGTTATTAGGTATTATTACTCTTTTGAAGCTGAAGCGGCGCCAGTCCACCAAACTGCCTGAGTGTGGGAAACGGGAAAAGGACATCACCTTTACAGAGTACAACTAACAAACTGGATTTCACGTTGTGCTTTTCAATTCAACTTTTGAATGTTTCCATTTGTTTTGATCTAATTTTAGCTTATCTCAGAGAAGATGTACAGAAATGTATACAGTTGCATGAACAACACAGTGAGCATGTACAGACACAAGATGTCAGCCAGTTATGGCTTTCCGGGAAAAGAAGACGATACTCATTACATTTTAGACACGCATTTATGGCCATCTGGGAGTCAAGCCTTTGAATATTCCGATCTTGTCTTGAAGGAAACTGTAGTTGTGAAGATTTTATTTCTCATCCTAATAGGTGACCAGAGGTTTTTGAATGCGATGTGAAATCCTTCCAAACCTCCAAGCAGGTCCAGTTTTCTTTGAGACAAGAAAGTGGTATAAACGTGACGGAGAAACTATAGAACTCCCTCATACTCATTTTAATAGTCATCGTTATTTTCAAAGTTATGTTTTGTATTAATGTGTGAAAAAAGCCAATTCCCACAACTTCAATCTGAAAAACATTTATGTAGATGTAAAACCACAAAAAAGGCAATTGAAAGCTGTCGAGCATGCCAACGCAACAACAGCATTACTGTGGAGTGTGCTTCAGTGTACAAGCGCTACTGAGGAGTACATCCATTCAAAACAACAGACATCAGAATATTAAAGAATATCCTGTATCTACACCACTCAGGTTCTGATCACTGAAAGGTGAAGAGAGAACCACTGATTATCTCTTTGTGACGGCTGATGGTTGGCAGGTGTATGTCAGACAGAAACGTACAAAGTTTGAGGCCCAAAGAATAAACAAGCATTGTCATTTTTAGTGAATTTGAAAGCAACCAAACTGCAAATTGAGTCATTTACTTTTTTTGTGAATAAAACTAAAGCGTTCCTTCAAGCTTTAGACCTACCTGCAATAGGGAACAAACAAAACAATTGCATAACAGCAAATATAACAATGAAAAAGCAATAGGAAAATTAATAACAAATAAAACAGGCAGTGATGGTTTTCCACCAGGATGGTAAAAAAAAATACGGAAAAGAACCCAATACTCCAAACTACCTTAAATTAGATTTGAGTAAACTCAACTATCACCTCTCTTATGGGAATAAGCAAAACTGACAGTTCATAAAAAGACAAAGAACAGACCCATAACACTTCAATTATTTCAAATAGATTACAGACATAAGCTCAGAACTGAGAGATGAAGACCAAACAAGGGTTTGTTAGTCACAGACAATCACATTAAAAGAACATTACATATCATACAGCAGATACATAGAACTCAGCCGCCAGCAGCTCTGATCATTTAGATGCTGAACAAGCATTTGACCAAGTTAATTGGTAATTCCTATATCTAACACTGGGAAGATTCAGATTCAGCATGAAATCAATCCAGTGTATGAAACGTCTTTCCAGCACAAACACAGCCAGAGTGGAAAACAACAGCTCTCCTCCAGAGAGATTCACTCAGGAGAGGAGGACGAGACAAGGCCGGTGCCTCAGTCCAACTCTTTTGGCCGTCCACATCCAACCGTTGGATGAAATGATCAGACAGGAAGATTAAATCAAAAGAAATGAAATCAATAACTAACTTGATACAATTGGTCTGTTTGCGGATGATATCATGATCTACCCGTCAGACCCAGAGAAGAGTTGCACACCTCTAATGCAAACCTTGATACTATTCAAAAAATACTATGTACTGCTATGAAATAATTATCCATAGACAGTCCACATACCCAATGCAATTTAATGACAGGATTATATAGAAATGAATGTCTTACCTCCTCTGCTCTACTTATTCTTGCCTCTGCCCCTCGATGTACCACAAACCCCGTTTGATAAATGGGACAGGCTCATATCTCGATTCATGTGTGAAGGAAAACAACCCAGAATACGTTACTTCACATAGTATTTGCCTGAAGACAGGAGGGCTGGCACTGCCAAATCTAAAAGAATATTCCCATGCAGCCCAAAAACACCAACTCCTTAATTGGTGCAATAATAAATATGTTGCTCAATGGAAAGAAATTGAAACCCCCTGGATCCAAATACTCAAAGCAAACAAGTATCGGGAAGCCAGTAATTCCAGACCAATTGATAATGGTGAGATAATAATATATGTAGCCACTTTCTGATTTAGAATTCTGGACGGTGGAAAGACTGATTATAGTTTTACTTTTTTTAAATTCATTGCACAGAAGAGAAATGGGAAGGTCATTCCACCTGTCATAGCGTTTCCAAAAGTGCAGCTAATCCAAGCCTGCAGTGGTCAGAACCAAGAAAGGAAACGTGCTGAATGGATGACAGGGTCAAGGACGACCGGGTCCAAAAGGTAAGCAACTGCAATTCAAACTGGAGCAAAATGGCTCCTGCCCACCTTTAGGTAGGTAGGTGGTTATAATGTTGAGGCTGAGCTGAAATCCTCATGTTAGAAGCTGACATACAGGGTGATGACAGATCACAAACAATATACGAAACTTTTCCATCTTTCAAATCTGCAATCAGAAATTTCAAGATGAGTCAAACCGTCTGGGAGGTTTTTATGTGAAATGTTCACCATCATAGTAATAGTACTGTTTCTATTATGTGCACTCTTGGTGATTTGGGAAACAAAAGTTAAAATAACTTTTTATGAAGTTCAAACTTTTAATTAATATTTTCCCATGTGTGCACCAGGCCTTGACATCCTGGTGGGAATTTTCTCAGTCAGGGTTGCAAGAAAAACTTGTTAATTAGGCTTTCAGACGATGATGCTGTTTGGTTCTATTCAGCGCTCAAAGTACTTGGTTTGAATTCTTGTTTCTAAAATGGTGAAAGAAAAAAAAAAATCTCACGAAGGTCTTGATTTTGAGAATTCAGGAAGTGATTTTCGTCTGGTTTATATCTCTGGGGTCATGTTTTTGTTTTTTTTAACTTTTCTAAAATAATTCCATTCATGTCGTCGCTTCAAACATGAATCATCATGACTTTATTTTTTATCTGATGTTGTATTTTAACTGGAGAAGCACCAATGCCACCTTTTTAAGGGAAGATTACAAGCAGGGCTATTAACCTTTCACTACTTGTGGATACGGAATTCTGATACAAGTACTTATTAAATGCCTTAAAGCCTAAAACTGCACAGCCTCTTTGCTGCTGCTACACACACACTTCCAAAAGCCTTAATGGCTCCAGTATACCACTGCGTCTACGGTATCAATGAAGCAATCAAACTACATTTATATACCAATTTTAGTACAAAATATATGCAGCAGGAAATGTTTTACAGGTTAGAAAATTAAATAAAAACACCAACCCCCCCCCCCGCCATTGTATATACATTTCAAAATATATACATAAATGAATAATAAAGATTTTCACAATTAATAATAGGTAAAAAGGGGATGTTAGTTAAAAGACTTATTAAAAAGCCTGCTTTTAAAAACGTTCTCTGCAGTCCTCAGGTTCTCCGGCAGGCTGTTCCATAAACGAGCTGCCGTAGAACAACCTCACCATCAGTTTTCATATCAATGTTGATTATTAAAAAGGTCAGTCCTGGAACACCCGAGGGTTTGACAGCCGAAGGGGTCAATTTAGGAAACCAACATTTTGACTGAGGGCCACCGAATGGAAAAAACAGACAAACAAAGAAAATCCCAATTGTAATCATATTAATGACCAGGTTGCATCTCTACAATTTACATGTATTGGTCTGCATTCAGTAATCTACAATGACTATATTAAAAAATGAAGCTAAACCTGGTCAAACTTGAGAAAACCTCGAAAAACATTGTGACGCACACAGAATCCAAGCTGGGCTTGTCTGCCCTCTACAGGCAGATTTGGAATATGACAGTCTTGCTTGCCGTCCATTTCAGAATAAATGTAAAAACGTATTCAGAAGAGTCAGTCAGTCTCAGGGCCCGAATTAAAAAAAAAAATTACATTTTTAAACATGGGTCCCAGCGTGGAGAGATTCGGCTCAGTTTTGAGGTGTGATGGACAAGACCCACATCTGCGGAAAAGATGAAGCCACCCCCCCGATGTCACCTAATAACCACAACAATGGTGGACTACATGCTCCAGGTGGCGCTGCAGAAGCTACTGATTGTAGCAGGTTTAAAAAGGTGATAGGAGCAGGAGCATAGAGCTATAGAACTCAGAGTCATGTACAAGTCTATGTGCAGGAATCAACTTATATATTTCTATGTGCTCTGTATCTTCTGTGTTTTAGGTATACAGTAGAACCTCCGAGGAGTGGACCCGGAAAGAGCGACACCGTGTACTGGGCGGACACGTCACTGTGCACAGACACAAATTTAACTTTCAACACGCCTTAATGAGCGACAACCTGCCTGATGTGGACAAAGTACAGGTTTTCCTGGAAAATTTCAAGCTGAGTGACACTGAAACGGTCAAAATACTTGTGCTGGACCCGATTATTAGAATATTCAGGCCGCGGGTGATACACGATTGCATCCATACTACACGATTGCATCCATACTACACGATTGCATCCATACTACACTCTGGGCTCACTTCCTTAACGTTCCATAATGTAACGTAACATAACGATCCCAAAACTATCTCCACCTCTGCTACCCGGCCTCCTCCCTCTTCCTATAGTACTTTATGTTTCACATTATGAGTTCTGAGCCGTCTGGCTCTTTATTTGCTTTTAAATTGTGATTGTTCAGACGGGAAGACGGAGGATCTCCTCACACAAGCTCCTAGAAGACCTTGGCGCATGAGCAGTCTGCGCATACAGATCGCTTTGAAGTGTAAATTTAAAGGTTATTATAGCAATATTTTACCAGTCTGGTCCACTTAAGATGAAACTGGACTGTATGTGGTCCTTGAAGGAAATTAAATCTTATTTAATAATTATTTTCTATACATCTTATATACATATGTATATATGTATTTATATTTTATACGTCTTGTGTTGATTCAGTTATGTACTTTTAAATAACCATAACATATTTGGTGTTTGGTTCATTCAATATCAACTGGTTCTACAATTTGTCCTCGTGACCTGTCCCTCCAAAGAGAGGACACCTGTCTTCAGGGGACACTTGTCTTTCGATTGTAGCACGTCCAGTCCATCAGAGGTTTTACTGTATTTGTTGAGTCACAGCGCCCCTAAAGGCCACCCCTGGAATTACCTCTTATCCTCAGACCGAGCCTGTAGATGTTGCCACAGACCACGAAATGGAGCTTCATCCTTTCAAAACAATGCACAGTTGGATTCAAACTAACAACTTCTTTGCAGGCTGCCAGAAAACTCGCTGTGGACCGCCATTGGCCCGCGGGAACCTATGAGTTAAACTAATAAACAACATTGGGCTAACTCTGCCGGACCAAATGTCTGTAGTGATCTTTCGGATCCTCTTGATATTTTTTGCTGAACACAACTTGCTGTCTGTCTACTTTCGTCATTCTTGTTAATATTTAAAAAAAAAAAATATATATATATATATATATTTACAAACCGTAAGCATCGTTTGTCCTCTCGTTTACCTGTTGCTGATGTTGGAGATCGATGACATCATATAATACTCGGTGAGTTTTATCGGTGAGCTTACACGAGTACGGGTCGTATCAGACCCGATATCTGACACTGGTATCTGTACATCCTTAACTTTAACTGACATTTCATTTTTTTGTCCTGTTGTGATTACATTTATGGAATACATGTTTCCCACTTCTTCCTTGAGATCCTATGATCTGATATTTTGTATTTGAGATTTGTTTTGGTAAATACTTCTCAAGTCACATTTAAAACATGATTTTTCTACTTTGTTCTACACAAGATTAAATCTTTTAGACATACTTTTTTGGTTAACTGTCGTAGCGCGAGTATCAGCGGCCTGTTTCTAGTGCGCCTCTCCCCCAGAATCATTGAAATGAATCAACTTTGTATTGCTTATTAATTCTGAGATTCTCTTCTCCATCAGTCTCATCCGATCTCATTCCGGCACTCTTGGACTGTCGTGTCGTCACGCTGTGCCACTGCTTCACATGCCTCTTCATGTTGACAGCCACTAGACAAATCACTGCTTCTCCCATCAGCCTAAAATTGTTTCTACTGCCTCCCTGTTGCCCGAGTAGGCGGCTGGAGATAAATAACAGTGAAAAATTCCCATTTAAAACCTTGTCGAATTCTTTCAGACAACACTGTAATATATCTAATACTGAACATCTTTCTAAATATAAAAGTAGGTCATGGAGGTGTGCCTTTTTATTGGTTTTTTTTTTGCTGTCAACCCTGGTTTACTATGAACTCCACCTGGATGTTAACTACACATCAGCTGATAGGATATCTTTGACTTTTAAAGTAGGAATTTTAAAAGTGAAAAATATCATTAAAAATAAATTAAATACAATTTAAAAAAATGTTAATTTACAATCAGTTTTAATTGCTGATGTACATCTCTAATACATTAATACCTTTTTGAAGGAACTTCGTCATTACACTTGTATAGACGATACTCGAGTAGAAAAACGATCAGGCGACCAGTTTCACGACATGTGGTCTGGACCTGCCTGCCCTGGGGGCTGGGGGAGTTGCTGTTGGCCTCCCCTCTCCGTGTTCCAATCATACAAAGGCAGCTCTTGTCATCACTTTGCTTCTATAATAATAATCCCAAAATATTTACGAACCAGAAGCCTAGAATAGTAATTACATAAATATTGCACAATCCTTCCCAGTTACAATTTGGGTGCAGTTTTACTGGGAAATCCCCTAAAAAGGACTGAACTTACAGCCAGAGAGGCGCCGCAGGTCCCGTTTATTTTTATGGAGTTGTATTATAACCATTAATCTAGTTTGTCCTCATTCCTCCATCTCTCCTGTCCAAAGCACGCTCCATTAACAAAAAATGGGTCAGCTTTAATCCACGGCCAAATTAATGGAAATGAAAACGCTTCCATTTGTGATTGATGTTGCCGTGTGTGAGTGTTTCTCCGAGAGTTTGAGAGGGAGAGTGCTGTCAGTATTAATTAGTTATGCAGGTGCCCTGTAATGAGTATATAAGAGCCTTTCTGTGTGTGTGTGTGTGTGTGTGTGTGTGTGTGTGTGTGTGTGTGTGTGTGTGTGTGTGTGTGTGTGTGTGTGTGTGTGTGTGTGTGTGTGTGTGTGTGTGTGTGTGTGTGTGTGTGCGCCCACACGCTCCACTTGTGCAATAGGTCTTCTCATCAGGGCGACACATTTCCTTCTGCCAGTATAACTACAAAGCAAAACGTTTCACATTCCCGACTGCAAAAATGAAATAAAAAAACAAAATGAAGCCCTTCAAAGGGAAGTGTTTAAGTCGTACAGCAGAAACTCTGTCTGTCTATTTAGGAATCAACGGCTGTGACATTTCCCCCCACGGAGGCGAGCTTGCTGGATAGCCACGGAGCGGCAGGATAGCCACGGAGCTTGCTGGATAGCCACGGAGCGGCTGGATAGCCACGGAGCAGCTGGATAGCCACGGAGCGGCAGGATAGCCACGGAGCGGCTGGATAGCCACGGAGCTTGCTGGATAGCCACGGAGCTTGCTGGATAGCCACGGAGCGGCTGGATAGCCACGGAGCGGCAGGATAGCCACGGAGCGGCAGGATAGCCACGGAGCGGCTGGATAGCCACGGAGCTTGCTGGATAGCCACGGAGCGGCTGGATAGCCACGGAGCGGCTGGATAGCCACGGAGCGGCTGGATAGCCACGGAGCTTGCTGGATAGCCACGGAGCGGCTGGATAGCCACGGAGCGGCTGGATAGCCACGGAGCTTGCTGGATAGCCACGGAGCGGCTGGATAGCCACGGAGCGGCTGGATAGCCACGGAGCTTGCTGGATAGCCACGGAGTGGCTGGATAGCCACGGAGCGGCTGGATAGCCACGGAGCGGCAGGATAGCCACGGAGCGGCAGGATAGCCACGGAGCGGCTGGATAGCCACGGAGCGGCTGGATAGCCACGGAGCGGCTGGATAGCCACGGAGCTTGCTGGATAGCCACGGAGCGGCTGTACGCGCCGTCAGCTGGAATTCCACGGGAAGAAACCAGGAGAGAGTGTCCCGGCACGATCATGTTGACTATGACATTATTATTATCAGTAGTTGCATTATTAATACTATATTATTACATTATTATTCATATGAATTAGTTCAAGACATGTGAGAATATATATAAAAACTATCTCTCTATCTATACACCTCTAATCTAATCTACATTCACACTGTCGATATACTTCATGTCTGTAAAGGGAGGGGAAAGTCAAACTTGTTTAATTGTTCTCCCCAATATTCAATAAACACAGAAATATTGTCCTTCCTGACCCCTACCTTCTAAAAATATACAGTTTTATTTATAACTTTTGTGTGATTAAAAAATGCTGAATTAGCACAGTCCCTGTTCAGCCTGAGGGAAGAGACGAATGCCCGCCGTGGCGAGACAAACATTCCCAGAGCGTCACCCTGATTCTTCAAACATCTAACCGAGAGCGAGCCACTAACTCTGCACGTGTTCCATCAAATGTTTACAAGAGATGTTGACTCTGTCGAGTTCATCTGATGAGTTTAACGGGTTCATTGAAAGCTCAGTGGTTTTACAGCAGCAGCGAGGAGGCAGCAGGTGAGCCAGGCACTTCTTCTGCCTGGTGGTAGGGGGCGCTCGTGAGTCCAGAGTGAATCCAGGTGCAGAGTAAGAAACCACAAAATAAATTTGTGTTTACAATCTCCACTTTTTACACAATGGAGGATTACTATATATATAAACTATTTCTTCCTGACCTGGACTTTCAATCCAAGCAGGAGGGTCTGCAGAGGAACATCATTTATAAGTAAAGCTGAGCCCATTTAACGGTTTGTGTTTTTTATTATTTAAACGATATGTAATCTACGGTTTGTAGATTCTGCCTGTTTTCCAGTCACTCTTTTTCCTATCGTTGCATTTGTTTTCTTCACTTTGGGTTTGTTTCTTCCTCTTTGTTTCACTGTTGACAGTAGAAATGACTTGTTGTTATTCTTCCTTGTCATGATATATTCCACTGAGGGGAAGTGACAGTCGATCTGACCGGAGAGCCGTGAAGAACCAACAGCAGCTGCAGGGATCTCCACGGCTGAGCCATGCTACCTTTAATGATTTCTAACCTGGAGCTTCCCGTAACCTATTTTTCACAAAAGTTGGACAGGTCAGACGTTCGTCATAAAAAAACAGCAACTCAGCTGACGAGGTTCTGCTGCTTCCACCTTGTTTCTTTTCTTTCCGATGGTGAATGTTGTTGATGTTCAGAAAAATAAACAACACACACATTCCGAGTCCTCCGCTTTACTGCTCCATATCGGTTACTCTTTACTTCAAGCTGTGGCTCACACACACACACACACACACACACACACACACACACACACACACACACACACACACACACACACACACACACACACACACACACACGCTTGACCGCTCGGCCTGCAGCCAACCCGGCGTCCTGCTCCCAGAACACCGACTGCAGGAGGAAGATCACTAGTGACAACTGCTTGAGCGAGCCGAGCCGAGCCGAGCCGAGCCGAGCCACGGCAGGCGGAGCGAGACGCTGGACGCTCTGATCTCCAGGCACTTTGGCCATTTTAAAGGTCCCCGATCACACGTGTCATGTCAAGGTGCTTGTGCCAAAGTCAAATCCAGATGAGGAGTCGTGGGTTTTCAATTGAGAGAAAATAAAGTGTAATGCAGATCCAGAATACCACTGACACTTTTTTTTTTTTAGGTAAATTAGTGATTAGCCAACAACAAATGCAAATGTGGATTTTTGACTGGGATCATGGGAAACGTATATATCCTATAAAGCTGTAAATTCTGTCTCAACTACATTTGTCCATTTGATTAGATTTGCCTTTCCTTCAAGAACTTTGGGAATTTCTCCCTTGAGGGTTCACTACTATTTCCTCTTGTTTACCTCTGGATTATGAGCAACATACTGATGACTAACCTTCTTACCTTCGCCAACCAAAGGTTTTTGTCCACGTGTATTTATTAATTTATTGGTTTGTATTTATTTGACCAACTTTTCACAAAAAACTATTAACCCAAATTACACAAACGGTTCAGGGATGATGTGTCATCAAGGACTAATCCATTAGCTTTCGGGATTAATCAGCTCCTGGTGAGGGAAGATATTTACTCCTTTGTCGTCAGGCTGGCGCTCCATCCATCAGGGCTGCCGTGAGCCACTGCTAACTCCGCCCCCCTTCTCCACTCTCAGCCAATCACAGGCCAACTCACTCCAGTTGCACAAAAGAATGAGAACCATCAGAACATAATATAACCTTAACATTGCAACAACACGAAGCAGTTTAAACGACTATGATAAATGATGGAAGGAGTGGGGGATTAATCCATCGGTTTCCATGGTGACAAACGTGGTGCTGGCAAAGGTATGAAAATGCAAAACCTTTGTGGCATTTTGAACGTCCGTTAACACAACAACAGTGCTCAGAGCCACTGCAGAGGACACTTGGAGAAAATGGCTCCCAAGAACTTTTTAAAAATGCTTTGTTTCCATGGAAACTGGTCAAACTGCAACTTTTTGAAAGTGGCTCCCAGGATGAATACAGTAGATGGACTAACAACAATGTTTCCTCAAAGGTGTCACGACTCCCAGTCCATCGTCTCCTGGGAGTTTGTACTTTTATTTTGACAGTCACAGTGATAACAATCCATCTTGGTGGTCTGTTCACTAGAATGTCTGTTTACTCCCATCGTTAATGTTTATAGTGTATTGCTCTCCAGCGGAGTGTCTGTGTGTGGTTCCTTTACAAAAACAAACAACAGCGCCAACTGGTGACCCAACATGTTCATCATTTTCATTATTTTCTGCCATTTTTGTCGAACTGGACATCGTTTTCAAAATCCTGCCATGTAAACGTGAAACTTTTCTGAAACAAAAATGTAAACAAAACGATGTGTTTTCACTTTAAACTTCTCACAAACGCGTCTAAATGAACTGAATGGTACAATATTACGAGGGATGGGAATTGAAAACCGGTTCTGACTTAGAAGCGGTTCCAATTGATCAATTCCATTGGAATCGCACACCTTAAATGTGTTCGATTCTTCTTCCCAAATAATTTCCCAGCACAACGTCAAGTCGCGTTGCGGTTCGTTGCATTACGTCACACTCTGCGACGCAGAGCTCCTTCAACCAGGAGAAAACATGGGGTAGGTCCGAGTTGTCCCTTCTGTCTCCTTCTCTATCAACTTCTCTTTAAACCCGGAAGCATTTTGTGTGGCGGCCATGATGAGGACCGTCTGAATTCTCACCAAGCAAAGGAAAGGAGGCGCGTTGCTTCCTTTAGAACCTCTTTTAGCTTAGGAACCACTGATGCATCCTTTAGAACCTCTTTTAGCCTAGGAACCATTGATGGTTCCTTTACCAAAGGAGACCAGCTCATGCTGCCCCACAATTCCTTGCGGCGACAACATTTAAAGGAACCCGCTCATCAGAACGTTCAGGGAAACTCAGGATGACTGAAAAAGGAGCAGATCATGTAAGTCACCAAAGCAATAATCTGCCTAGAACAACTTGAAATCATCTAGAACCCAGCTGAGCTTTTTGTAGTCCATTTCCGTAAACTTGTAGTTCTTTCCCTACCATGGCAGACGTCACTAACTTGCGCCGCCGTCGCATTTTTATGACGTCACGACGTGAAAGCGCGGTCCGACTGCCACACTAACGTCACCACCTTTCACTAATTCCTTTACGAAACCTTCTCACGCCTTTACTTAACCCCGTGACGTCATCCAGGGGTTAAGGTAAAGTCCACAGATGAGATAGGAGGGACTTTTAGGACGTGCCCAAGGAGAGGAAGAAGGTCTCAAGTGGGAGACGATAAACGACAAACTAATACGATACGTTAATACATGTTCCACTCACCACGTCCTGAATCCACAGAGTCCACAGCCTCTCGCCTCACAGCCACAAGGTCCCGTTAAAATAAAAAAGTCTCGGCAGGAGCCTTTCTGTGTGGAGTTTTCATGTTCTCCCTTCCGTGTGTGCTGGTTCTCCTCCGGTACTCCGGGTTACTCCGATAGTCCAAACAACCTGCACCATGGCTCCATCACCTCCCCAGAGCACCGCGCTGTGTGGCTCCTGAAGACGGTCCATTTGGTGAAGAAATGTCCTGTCAGAGGACTAATGAGGGACTTTTAATAAATGAACTCCGTCAATCTGTTCCGTGTAGTCTGCTCCAATGAGCCGACAGTGTAGACATATGCTAGTAGATCTTTCATTTATGTGAGCCACTAGTTTTCACACTACATATATATTAAACGATCTACTAGAGTATGTCTACGTGTAGACATACTCAATCTAGGTGAGGTCTACTACTGTATGTCTATGTATTAGATCATTGTGTTAAATATCCACTCAAAAAAAGCACCAACACAACATGAAAACACAGAATTCCCTGCGGACAGAGAACGTGTCCCTCCTCCAACGTCACGTCCACATTCCTCTCCAGTCTCCGACCTCCCAGAGAGGGTCAGCTTGTCAACAGCACAAAATTAGAAAAAGTGTAAATTCCAGGGAGCATCTTATGAAAGGCAAATACATATTTGACTGTTCTTTTTCAAGGGAAAAATTATATTTCAAGTTTCATGTTTGGAAAAACATAAAATTGTTCCTTTTGGTGCAGAAGACTGTAAAACTACTTTTTTTTCCACTCAAAAAAATACTCAGAAATCATTAGAATTGATAAGGAATTGGATTGAAAAGCAGAACTGACAATGGCATTGACATTGATAAAATCTTATCAGTTCCCACCCCCAGTCACAACCCACCATGCGTGTTTTTAGCCCGTACATTTTTTGGGGAGGCCACGGCTGCCATGTTTTTCTGAAAACGTAGGGAGGGAGTGGCAAGAGCAGGGAGGGAGTACGTCAACACGCGTCACTTACACGGTTGCGCAAGGTGTAAGTATGTGGCCCGCACACCATGCCTGGCTGTGAGCAGTTGCGTGCATCGTACAATGCACACGTGGTAAGTGAGTTGTACATGCTTACAACGTGCTTACAACGTACGATCTCTATCCTATGGAGGCCGTACTTACACGTGCTGCTCATGTACGGTGTCCTTACTCACTTGCATGTTGTAAATGCGTGCAAGTGCGATGAACGTGAGTCTTTCCGCCCGATGTCCCAGCTGCTGCTGCCTCCAGATGCCGCCCATTCCACCGCAGAGACTCCGGGTTCTGATGCTGAAAGAGCAGCTTCAAGTGGCAGCGCATGAGCATTACTTGCCTTGATACGGGAGAAGGGAAAAAATATATATATACAGGGAGAGGCAACGGTTACGCCGACGCAGGAGATGGTCATTTCGTCCATGCAGAAATCAGTGCGCACAACATGCATTATAACTGCAGAGCAAGTGCTTACTCGGTACGGTCCACGTGAGTTTTTCATGCTTATTGGACAGTAGAACTGGGGAAGTGCAGAGCAAGCACAGACCACGCACTTATCACCTGCGCAGCACACAGGTGATAGTGGGAAAAATCTAAAAGACTCACGGAGTCAATGCGTTGTGCATTGGCTGTAGGAGGCACGCGCATCACCTATATGGGGGTGAATCCATAGCCCGAACGCAGCAAAAGTTCCTCATGCACAAAAAGTGCTACCGCTTGTCTGCGTGCTCCTAAATCCGTACGGAGGCGGTACTCACTACGTACAGATCCCCAAATTTTGCCCACGATTTTGAAAGTAGACAACATGCACTTGCAAGTATGGCGGGTTGTGACCGGGGCGTTACTGATGTGATGCTGAAATTCTGCAAATAATAACCAGGCATATGAATAAAATGTGTCTGCACCTTTGCCAGCTTCAACACATACACAAATGACACATATGAGTAGTATTTTTCATTTATTAAAACAGAACTGGGCATCAAAGAACATGCATATATGCTTTCTTTATAACAAACATTCTCTTCAAGGTACAGATGTTATGAATGCCAGAGCTGTACACAGTCCACCACCTCTACACAGGACCTGAGTCACTGGATCTTTAACGAAGAAAATATATATTGATAATATAGACCGTTTCTGAAACTTACACTCAACACAAACACTGGGTATCACATCACTGGCTGTGACTTTGATCTAATGGCTTTGAAGATGGAAGGTTGATAATGTCACAAGAAGTCTACAAGCTTTGATCCCGAAGATGAAAAGTTGATGTCATAAGGTGTCTGCAACTGAACTTTGTGCCTTTAAAGTGAAAAGAGGTCACGTTGGATAACCACAAACATTTTGACTGTTCACCTGCAAGGACATAGCACTAGCTAGCACAGTTGGCAACACTTTTAAGTATAAAAAAAAGATTATAGAAATGGTACAAAGAGAAGGTTTGGAACAGGGAGCTACTGCGGCTCTTAAGCCTGACACTGCTCATGAGATTGTAAAGCTGCAGTATCATATCAGTAAACTCATGAAGAGACGTGAGGACATATTAAAGCTGAAAAAGGCTTTCAACACCTGTGAATTAATCAAAGTTGAAGAAGAGCTGATGATGAAAAAATCCATACTGGAGCATCTCCAGATAACTGCTGGACTGGTGGAGGAAGAAGGACAGAAGAAGACTGAAGCCTCCTCAAATACGGACTTTGGACATGAAGTGGTCCAGCTGAAGGCAAAGCTGGTTGGCAGTGAACGAGACATTGCAGAACTCCAGAAGGAAAATGAGAGTCTGTCTGCAAAGCTGGACATTGCCTTTAAAGACATGGCTGAAATACAAAGGCAGGACCTCCAGAAAGGAGGGGAGAGGGGGACTGAGAAGCCCAAAGCTCTGGAGGAGAGGCTCCAGCAGGTGGTGGAGGAGGGAGACAGGCTCTGGGCTGAGAAGGAGGCCCTGCTGGAGGGAAAGGAGACCCTGCTGGAGGAAAATGAGACCCTGCACAGTCAGCACGATAAAATGTTGGCTGAGAAGATCAGGCCAGTGGCCAAAGTCTTAGAAGAGGAGGAGACCCTCCACAGTCAACACAATGAAATGTTGCCTGAGAAGATCAGGCTAGTGGCCAAAGTCTTAGATGAGGAGGAGACCCTCCACAGTCAACACAATAAAATGTTGCCTGAGAAGATCAGGCAAGTGGCCAACAAAGTCTTAGAGGAGGAAAAGAAGTCCATCCACCGTCAGTACAATACTGTGCTGGAGGAAAAGGAGTCCCTCCACAGTCAGTACAATACTGTGCAAGAGGAAAATGAGACCCTGCACAGTCAACACGATAAAATGTTGGCTGAGAAGATCAGGCTAGTGGCCAAAGTCTTAGAAGAGGAGAAGGAGACCCTCCACAGTCAACACAATAAAATGTTGCCTGAGACGGTCAGGCTAGTGGCCAAAGTCTTAGAAGAGGAGAAGGAGACCCTCCACAGTCAACACAATAAAATGTTGCCTGAGATGGTCAGGCAAGTGGCCAACAAAGTCTTAGAGGAGGAAAAGAAGTCCCTCAACAGTCAGTACAATACTGTGCTGGAGGAAAAGGAGTCCCTCCACAGTCAGTACAATACTGTGCTAGAGGAAAAGGAGACCCTCCACAGTCAGTACATTACTGTGCTGGAAGAAAATGAGTCCCTCCACAGTCAGTACAATACTGTGCTGGAGGAAAAGGAGTCCCTCCACAGTCAGTACAATAATCTGCTAGAGGAAAAGGAGTCCCTCCATAGTCAGTACAATACTGTGCTGGAGGAAAATGAGTCCCTCCACATTCAGTACAATACTGTGTTGGAGGAAAAGGAGTCCCTCCACAGTCAGTACAATACTGTGCAGAAGGAAAATGAGTCCTTCAATTATTACTACTACAATGTGCTAGCGGAAATAAAGACCCTCCACAGTCAGTACAATACTGTGCTAGAGGAAAAGGAGTTCCTCCATAGTCAGTACAATACTGTGCTAGAGGAAAAGGAGTCCCTTCGCATTCAGTACAATACTATGTTGGAGGAAAAGGAGTCCCTCCATAGTCAGTACAATACTGTGCTGGAGGAAAAGGAGATCCTGCTGAAGGAAAAGGAGTCCCTCCGCAGTCAGTACAATACTGTGCTGGCTGAGCAGACCAGGCTAGAGGAGGCCAACAAGGCCTTAGAGGAGGAACTCCAGGCCAAGAAAAAGAAGAAAAGAGGCTTCTGGAGGCGGCTCTTCAAAAGGCATTGAACAATGACAACAGAGAGAAGAAGGCCAGAGAGACGATGGAAGAAGCCAAGAAGGTTTGAGGTCAAAGAACTCAAGACAACAAAACAGTCGGAAGAGCAGAACGAGGAACAGATGAGGCTGGCAAGGAAAGTGAGAGAGAAGGAAGTGAAAAAGAAATATGAGGGTTTCTGGCACGGATGGTTCCAGGTAAGTATGAAGACACCAAAAGAAGAGGAGGTTGCTGTGGGACCGGTCCTTTCTACTACCTACCGTGACAACGACATCCAGAACCGACTCTTCAGAAGCCATTAATCCATTAGAAGTTATTCATGTGGGTTTTCTCCAGGTGCTCTGGTTTCCCCACAATTCTGGTTAAATAACTAAACGGACGGACCCAAGCACAGACTCACAGAGTTCCATAAAATTAGGTTTATTGTAGAAAAGTCCAGGGAACACAAGGAAACGCAGGGGACACAGGAGCGACAAGACGAGCCGACACAGACGACAGAGGGAGACGGTTTAAATAGACAGGGTAGGGAGGACACAGGTGGAACTCATAATGACAGGTCCACACAGAGGGAGAAGACCATTGGTCAATTGGAACCATGACGTGAGACACACAGGGGCAGATAGACAGAGACAGAGGTAGACAGACACAGAGACGGGGGCAGACAGACACAGAGACGGGGGCAGACAGACACAGAGACATGGGCAGACAGACACAGAGACTGGAAACATGACGTGAGACACACAGGGGCAGATAGACAGAGACAGGGGTAGACAGACACAGAAACAGGGGTAGACAGACACAGAGACAGGGGTAGACAGACACAGAGACTGGGAACATGATGTGAGACACACAGGGGTAGACAGACACAGAGACAGGGGTAGACAGGCACAGGGGTAGACAGGCAAAGAGACTGGAACCATGACGTGATACACACAGGGGCAGACAGACAGAGACAGGAGTAGACAGGCACAGAGTTAGACAGACACAGAGCCTGGAAACATGACGTGAGACACACAGGGGTAGACAGACACAGAGACAGACAGACAGAGACAGGGGTAGACAGACACAGAGACAGACAGACAGAGACAGGGGTAGACAGACACAGAGACTGGAAATATGACATGAGACACAAAGGGGCAGACAGACACAGAGACTGGAACCATGACGTGAGACACACAGGGGTAGACAGACACAGAGACTGGACACTGGTGAACTTATTCCGTTTGTTTAGTGAAATATATTTGGTTGTTGTGAATTTGTGATTTTGATTTTTGATTTGGATGTTGAAAATAAAAAGAAATTTAAGGAAATGAAATGAGTTCAGAGCTTAAATATGAAGCCAAAATCAACAGCAGAAAAAAACCTAAAATCTCAATTTATCCAAAAAGATCGTATTTAATTTTGTCCACATTTAGTTAGAAGATGTTCTGCAGTGTTACATCGCCTCCATTCAGCTTTCACCTGGATCACAACACCAGACGAGAAAAGTGCAAACTTTTTGGTGTTTCTCACTCAGTTCCGATCCACTTTGAATGGAAGATTTTCTTACTGTTTTTAACGATTTTTTGGGGGAAACCATTAGCCGAGTCGTTAATAAAAATTATAGAACACTGTTCTCAAATTTGCCACACATTTTGATGTGCTTTGTGTGAACGTGCTCCAAATGGCGCAGGGCTTGTTATGCGCTGAAAAAGCGACGGAAGAGGAGGAAGAAGAAGGTAAAAATTAAACGTTGTCGTAGGAATAGTAATCTTTGCGCCTCGCCATAGGCAGGCACAAGAATAAATAAAAAATAAAAAAAGTAAATGTATTTACACGTAAATCCCATATTCATTATCCATCAATGAACTGAAAAAGTGTCAAAGCTTTCTTTTCCCAGCCTCATAATACAAAGAATGGCACCATGGATACCAGCTCAGGTGTGTTCGGTAGCCCTCTATATAGGAGCACCTTCATTTGCCTAATTATGCTCTAATTAGAGACTAAAGAAACCGTGCACTGCTGCTTTCTCGCCCTTTCAAGTGGTGATGGATTGGTAATCTTAAGCCCCGTTTCCACCGCACAAAAAGTGCAGGAATGGAACAGTATGGTCCGTTTGGGTTCGGGTTTCCACCGCAAGAATTGTGTATTTCACGGAGATAATCGCTCCAAAGGTTGACGCTTTTCAGTTGCCCTTCTGTTGAGGTACTCAGGACAACAGAACGGGTCTCATTTTGAGGAGCCGTCTGCTGATTGGTCAGTGATTTACGACACACCCTCACTATTTTAATATGTCGGCTGTATGAATCCTCTGTTGATAACATTTGTAGCTTTGCACTGGTTGTTTGTTGTTGTCGTTGTTGTTTGTTTTTCTTTCCTGCACAACTTTCATGTTGGTCCAGAAAGAGCAGAGGCCAGGCAGGGACGGAGACTGGGACTCTGGAGCAGATGCTGCAGCCGTAACCGATGCGCTACCCAGTCCGCCCGTCGCGTCACGCTGGCCGGTGCTCCATTGCACGGGCCGCCACCCCGGAGCTCCGGTGCGACGTGATGCTAAGCGAAGGTCGGACTCGGACCGTGTCCATACACGGTGCGCCAGGACACTGGAGCTGCTCCGAGCCCCGAGCCCCAGTGTCTGGCTGACACCGCTGCCAAAGGGTTTTGTGTACGCCAGGGTGGCTCTGGTGTCACTTCGCGGGGGCGATGTTCGATCTCCCAGCACCGGAGCCGGGGCGACGTCACCGGGGCCAGCCGGCGTTCGCTCTTTTGGAACCAACATGGAAGTTGCAGCTGCAGCTCTGGCTGCAAAAATAACTAAATAACTGGTGCTAAGCAGAGGATGTAAACAACAACAACAGAGAATGCATGAGGTCCAGATCTGTCGCCCCGGCTGAGATTACTGTTGCAATGTCACATATCTGCATATCTCTAATCCCCGCCTACATTTGAGCCCTACTTTCTGTGGAGGAAAAGCAACCGATTCAGCTCTGGTTACATTTTGCCATACTGCTCCGTACCGCTCCGTTCCATCCCTGCACTTTTTGTGCGGTGGAAATTGGGCTTTAGAGTAAATCCACCAGTCCTGGCTCAGGCCTGCTGGGGGCCTGGTTATTCAGACCACTTCTGATTCAAAGGCCCTCCATTACGTTACAATACAATACTGACTTTAAGCTGACTCTTTGTCCAGAAAACCTGGCACCTCTCCCCAGAACATAGTCTAACATAGCCTTACACTCATACTATAAGGTATGGTACTGTGGTACTACGGTACTATGGTACTATGGTACTATGGTGCTTTTCTTAACCTGGCCTCTCTGCTTCCTACAGTTAAGACCAGGAAAAAGCATGACTGTGTTGCTGCTGTGTAACATGTTTTCACCCGAAGGCCAAACTCCAATAGAACATCAGCAGTAAACGTGTTCTTTGTCCTGATGGTTTATGCTTCCATGACCGACAGACTTGTTCACACCGTGAAGGATCCGCAGTATGAATTGAATAATGATGTTCCTGCGAAGCCTGCAAAGTAGCTCAGGCCCAGTCCAGCACCGGTTTACACAGAGGGACATATTTTTGGCGTAACCCATTTGGAGAAACGTCCGAACACGTCCAGGATGTGGCTTTTCATCATCGTCCTGTTCACTCAAGTGCTGCAGAAACAGTCTTTGCCGTTTTACAGGGAGGCCTGCCGAGCATGGGGAACAACCTATCCTGAAAAATATTGTGGATCATGTTTGATGAGAACTGCGAAACAATTGCACCTCAAAAGAAGATGAACACGATGAAATTAATTTAAATCATCCAGTGGAAAAGAGAGAATGACAGTGAGTTATAATCCGAAAACAGCAGTGATACGTTTGACAAAGGAACTTGCTCATAGCCCAGTGAATATCGTGGGCATCTTGATTGAAATCTTAACGTGTGATTAACAAACTAAAGGTTTGGTATTACCCCAAGATGTACTGTATGTGAAAGTAGGATATGAAAGAGAAGCAGAGAGAGGACAGATGGTGACGGCAAAGATAGAAGGACTTACAGAGAAAATGACATGACAGCAGACGAACAAATGAAGAGGGAGGAAATGGCCGAATTGAAAAGCAAAATAAATAATGCCATCCTGCATCAAAACGCCTTTTCCAATTAAGAGTCCCGATAGGTGTTGTAAACAACAAGAGGAGGAAATAGCAGTGGAAGAGAATCTGGATGAAGGGAGGGTGTGTAGGGATGGTGGTGTGTGTGTGTGTGTGTGTGTGTGTGTGTGTGTGGGGGGGGGGGGGGGGGGTCTGATTCTCAAACCATTTGTTTCTGTCATTTTTGAGCAAGGTCAACTAGATAGCAGCATTGCTATATGAATTCCTCCCAACCCTCCTATTCCTTTCACCACTATTGCCACTTCTCTTTTCCTCAGCCTCCATCTCTGAACTAAATTGCTTCTGACGTTGGGATCACATTTGTTGTCCTCACAAGGCCAGGACTAAATCTTCAGTGCCTGTGTCCCTTTTTCTAAACAGCACCTCTTACTTAGTTCCTGGCAGTGAATGGAAAAGAGGTGTTTGGTTAATGTGCTGTATACCCTGAAGATCTCACATTTGAGTGTTTTCTATTCGCAGTGATCCAAACGTTCCATATTTGGTGCGATGGCTCTTGTCTCATCTTCAAAAGAAAAGCATTTGGACTTTCTGTAAGTAACCATTACTTTTAAGGCAAGACGGTAACTTGAGTCTGCTTTTATTCCCTTACTCATGCATTTCTTCTCCACCTGTCTCCTACAAGTCTGTGTTCTGAAAGCCAAGCCATTCTATGTGTGAAATACCTCTGACTGCAGTACTGAAACACAAGACACGAGCAGTAAACATGTGCATACAGTAAATGGATTCTATATGCAATACATGTTTTCTACTTTACTTATTGTGTACTTCTGTTAACCCGTCAAACGCATACGCCCATATAAACTACGGAGTACGGTAGCTTTCTTGCTGTAAACCAAACAAACAGGAAAGGACAAAAGGACAAACACAGAAGGACACACAACAATGCCGTCACAACTATGGGCAATTTGAAATAATCAATTGCCCCACATATGCCCCTCACTCCATTTCACCACTGAGGGTCCCTGAGCAGGACCCTCGACGCCCCCCAAGCCCACCGCATCCAAGATATAGGACGGGTAAATTCAGAAACAAAAGGAATTTAAACAAAAAAGAAAATTGAATAAAGTATTAATAAAATATGAAAAAAAAGATGCAATCAAACGTTTTAATTTCTGCTCACTTCATAAACATGAGTCAGTGTGTCCAATGTAATTTCCTTTTTTTGTTTCCCCTCTGTGGGACTATTATGTAACTACATCAGAGTAATGCAAAAAGTAATATGTCGGACGATGTTAACCGAAACAGCCAGAGACCTCGGCTGCCATTGTTATCAGAATAAAAGCCCTTGGGTTACAAAGCACATTTGCACCTCAGTAAGCTTCATACGATCGTTCACATCCTGCCATTCATGCACTTCCACTCCAAATCACTTCCAGTGACTCGCCATGAAAGGTGCTTGTTCACCTTTTGTTACAACTTCTATTCCAGTGTCTTGCACAAGGGCACTTGGGACAAGAGGGTGACTGAGACTGAAACTGCCAACCTCGGGATCGAGACACAAGCCACTCGACAGCTGCGTGACGGCCGTCTCAATCAGGTTTTAGAAAATAGAAATGAGCAGATGTTCATCAAACAATCCCTTTTCTGCTGTTTTGGTGACCTTTTTGAAATTCCTTGATGTTTTGCATCATCATCATTAATCCTTTCGCTCAATTCACTAAAACCAGGTCATTAGTAGCACAGCAATCAGTTGTGTTTTTGTGAAAACACAAAATCAAATCACGAACCAAACAGTACAATTTGACCCCATTTGCACAACAAGATTATTCTTCAAATAAACAACAACAAAAAAACTACAGTAATTTATACAATACTCTTAAGTCATACTGGCTTATTTTTCAAATTAGTTGAACTCCAATATAATCACTTTCATCAACTATGAATGAAAGAAAAAGTTTTGGAAACCTAAGACTAGTCAAGTCCAAAACTAAATCATACTTTTAGAATTCAAATAATTATTGTCATTCGCTATTTAAAGAATTAATCTACATGACATATGACAACTCTGGTGTGGTGTTTGTTATCCGCCAGAAGCAGGAAATACAAGATTACATTTTTATGAATTATGCAATCGTTTGCCTTCTGCTTATGTCGAGGTGAATTATTAAAAAGGGACTATTTTTCATTGTAAATTTATGATCATTTACTGGTGAATACATTAGAGGTATTTTCCACGTTGATTTGGACTGAGTGTTAATGTGGTCAGATGAAATATTCATGGTGACATTTACACAGTGACTGGCGGTTGAAAGAAAGAGCCTCTGATCAGTCACATTGAGGTTCACCACACCGCCGTCTGCCAGCCTCTATGATCAGAGGGCCCGATAACGGCTGACCGTGTCATTTACTGTTAAAACAAACATTACTGTCCTGATGAATCCAGTTGTTTATCTCTGTTTGTGTGTGTCCCCCTGTTGACTGGCCATTTGTTTAGATTTTATATTCGCCCACTAGGTGGAGCTAGGGTAAGGTGCTGCTATACTACCTCCTGAATAAACATTTCATTCCATTCATCCATCCATACTTTCCCACTCAGTCTGAATGGGGTCACAGTGACATCTCCATCCTCTCCAACTTCCTCCAGCTCTTCTGTTTGGAGCCAAAGTCCCTCCCAGACCAAACCGGAGAGATGATCTCTCCAGCGAGTCATGGACCGACCTCCGTCCTCCTCGCAGTCAGATGTTTCTGGTAGACCTCTAAAGGGAGGCCACCAGGGGGCGTCCTGCTCCGATGAACCTCCTCAACTGGAGGAGCAGCGGCTCCACTTTGAGGGCCTGTCCACACCAGAACGCAGTTTCACATAACGCAGCGTTTTTGGCCATTCGTCCACCGAGGCGGCGTTTTAGGAGCCGGCAAATGTTTTTCTTTGTTTCGTTTTTTTAACAAGGGTTAACTGCTGTGGACGCATCTGGAAAGACTGTCGAATGATCAAAAAGTGTCGACTGAACACTATCTTTTTGACTAGTTTTCTTTTTTGTAAATCTCTCAAGAGATAATCTTATTTCTAAAGTGAGTACTAAAATGAAGACTCATCAGATTTGTCAGCTCACGTAGTTTCAGCTGGACATTCTTGCATTTTGACCTTCATTGACTTTAAAATCCCGTCGTCACGCCGTGATATGAGGGAGCCTGCTGTGCTCCATACTGTGCCATCCAAAGAACAATGACAAAATCCTGCAGAACGCCATCAAATAATTAAGCCGCTCACTCTGAAACAGCAGCCTCAGAAGAGCTACATCCAGGTAACAGGATTTCCCACCATGAACATGCTTTTTCATTCCTTGCGCAGTGTTCCAAGTGTCTTTCTGCATGAGTCGTAGTTTGGGCTTTCTCTGGAGGAAAGACATCTCCTCCGCTTATTAAACCAAACCTGCACTTTAACACAGACTGAGACTGTGAAATAGAGTAAGTACAGGTTTTCTTTCTGTGTTTTTCTGTACTTTCTTTCTGAAATGTTTATTATAGCACAATGTAACAACATGGCCCTCAAACTGACTTGGTCATTTCAGCAACATTAACAACTGTGGCTGCTTGTTCGTCATATTTCCCTCTTTCTTGAATTAAACATTCTCAGTGCCTCGTTTGGAAAACGAATGAACATGAATGAACAATGGATAATGAACATATATTAAATGGTGACTGGATTTCACACATATTCTGCTTTTCAGCTGCTTCAGGAGTCACATTCACTCATTCACACTAAAAGGGAGGTGTCTCCAATGCAAGGTGCCTAATCAATCCATTGGGAGCTATTTAGGGTTCAGTGCTCAAGGACACTTTGACATGTGGACAGGGGGAGATGGGAATAGAACCTGCAACCTTCCAATAGGGAGATGACTGCTTTACCAACCGTCCCCTTTTGGCATTAATAACTCATGAAAGCTCCTCCAGTAACTGCTGATCACGACAGTTTTGCTCTACTCTGATTGGGCCTCTCCATAATGTGGATTTACTTTAATTGCCAACCGCCGAGGAATTAATCGTATTGGTGGACAGATTGACAGGATTCACCGACAAGCCCTGAGACATCAAGGAATCCAAAATCATGACGGTCCCTCCAGTATATTTCATCATTTGGTTGGTTTGACACACATACATTAAGTAAATATGCTGCTATTGCTCTATCATTTAAAAAAAAAAAAAAAACCTTTTCAATGAAAGCACATTCTCTGATTGGATGAAGGTGGAGCCACCTGAAGATCGTCAGGAGCGAATCACCTTCCTTCCCATAAAGCTTTTTGATAAGTGAGTACACACTGGGAGAGGCAATATTGGTGCGTGTCAGTATCTGAGAGTTGAGTTTATGAACAGAACGCTGCAAAGGGAAACTGAGTCCGTGCATGTCTGCATACGACGAACCCTCACAGAGACATTGTCTCTTACTACCGTGCTCTTTGGCAAACCGAAGGTTTCCAGTGCGCAGGAATCGCCAGCTCCAAAAAGAGATTCAATTCATATAAATTGCTGCAGCTTCTGAAAAGTGCTCTCCACTCACAGCAGTTTGAGCAGCGTAGACCTTGGACAACACAGAGAGAACCCAGAGAGACAGACAGCAACACACACTCACACACTCACACCTACCAGCAGAGTCACAATTAATTCATGCCTCATTGCAGTTTTGCAACCGTGGAAGAAAACTGAAGTACCTGGACAGAACGCACACACTTAGAATTGAACCTGTAGTGAATGTCTGGGACGATGCGAGACAATAAGACCGGTGTTGTCCTGTATCTATTTTGAATGCAATCACTCGTCCACACAGCCCCTCCTCTGTTGTAGCTGCATCTGGCAGACTGGAATCGTGACTTTCTGGTCGAAAGCAGAGCTCTTATATCATTAGACATTGGTTCCCAGTCCATAAATGCCCTGTGATTCGCTTAGGCAGTTGGGCTTCTTGCTTCAGACCTCCTCCAAAACACTTGAGAAGCACTTGAAAATACTTTCATGCCAAAGAGCCTCATGTGAGTGCACTGAGAAAATGGAGGGAGTAAGAGATTGTCTTATATAAAAAAAACAAAAAAACAATGCACATGCAGAGATCAGGTTAGTAGTGTGGCAACAAATCCAAAGTCAAATGCACTGGAGAAGCATTTTAACAATGAATTATTAACTTATGTACCTGTCTTGGTTTGTCTTGTAAGTGTGTTAGTCTGGTTGTGTAACTGTTGTTAGTTTTGAAGTGTTTGGATCTGTGAGGTAACTATTATATATTTACCAACAAGGTTGCTCTCTCTTTCCAGCTCTGGTTGTGGTCTGGCAGCCATGACTGTGAAGACGACAAAAACAACTCATCCATCTTCTTTGTGGCTTAATTCAAGCCATGATCAGGTAATGTGTTCTTTTTTTTTTAACGAAGCCTGGACATCCCCGTCCCTCACAATTTTCAGGTCATGGCAAGTCAAGCTGGTGAAATATTATCTCAAGCAGGTCCATGGCTTCCGGGTCTCACTCCAAATTGTGTCACACCGACGGTTGTTAACAGCTGAAAGAATGAAGTCCTTTCAGGAAACTGCACAAAACAGCTGTGAAAATGTTTCATGGGCACGGCGGAAAATCAGGGTCTTTCAATTTGTGAGCAGTTTTGAGGATAACATCCAGGTTCTGATATTTCTACCTGAGCTACAAACCCCAAACGTTAACCACATAATCTAATCTAAGGCCCAGGAGGAGCAGGTGTTGTGAATCTAGGTGCTCTCAGTGCTCGTGCTCTTTGCTGGAGATATCCTCTAATCCCACCCTGAATGAGCGGCTCCTCAAAACAAAAGGTTCCCATCTAAGCTGGGAGGTTGAACTTTTAGTATGTTGTTCTGCTCTCCCTAGGGATCCCACCTGTGGAGGTTTAGGTCCTTTCTGCTGTTTATACAAGGTGTGGACAGCTCAAGCATTTGGTCAGATTTGGTCCAAATAAGATGAGATAACTGGGATGTATTCACACCCACCTCCTTCCTGAAGCGACTTCCTGTGAAGTGATTTTACCAGATTATGATTTGATCATTTTCAGAGGCCTCACAGTTTAATCTTCAGGTCTGTATCGACCGTAGAGGCCAAATGAGATGCAATGCAAACGAGCAACACGGGGTGAAAAGGCCCAGCCGGCTCCGTGACTGGGCCTCAAAGGGTTAAACGAGTTCTTAGGAGAATCTATAAAGGAACATCTGACACCCATCTTGTTCCATGACGAACAGCATGAACAAGAACAAGGACCTCTTGTCTTTTGGCACATTTTATAAAGACCAAAATGCAGAAGGTTGTCTTGTGCCATGATTTCAAATGTGAAGTAAATATATACCTTTACTACGAATGCATTCAGTGGATTTTAATGTACCACAGGTTTAAAGTCTTCTGACGCTGGGATTTGTTATTGTAGTAAACATTTCTCAAGTGGAACCAAATGGAGTGGGAGTGGGAGCCTTGTTCCACGTAGTATGTATAACTGATCTTTTTTATTTCATAAAGATACTGTGAACGTTTTCATTCTTATTCTTAGAGCCGAGTGCGTGGTTTATTCCAAATCATCTCTCAGTGCCAAACAGAGTGAACACTGTTGACTCTTGTTTAGCGTTTATAATATTACCAGCGCATATTAATGCATCCTGTGTCTAACCCAATGTCACACAAGTCCATCTGGCGCCGCATTTAAGAAAAATGAATCCGAGCAAAGGCTTGAATGAGAATGGCGTCTGTGAGCAGACAGAAGGGTGGAAAGAAGTATATTGTTGTCACACTTCTAATATGTAATACGCTCAATCTCGGTAGCCGTGGATACTCTGTGGTGTGTCGTGGAGATGGCACACACAAATACACACATACTGTAGGACAGAGATCTGAGTGGCCCCTGGCGCGTAATGTCAGGGAAGCACATCATGGTCCTTGTGATACAAGAGATCCCTTCACTCAGGAAGTGCCATCGTTCAAAAGTGTGTGAATGCAGAGGTCTTCATACGGTCCCACAAAACGGCAGTAATGTCAGTGGTGACAGTTTTTAAAAAAAAAAGATCTTTAACAGACGGTGTGCACGCAAAATGACCCTCTTACCAGCCCCGTCATTCGGTACTAGTGTGGTGAGTGGTGACAAAGTAATGCACTATAACACCACAACTTTTAGCAGTAATCTTTAAAACACCTCAGCTTCACGTTTCCATCTCGGGTGTCTGTTTCTTCCTTTGTTTTTTTTTTTTTTTTTTTTTTTCTTTCGCCCTTGTCCTGTTCGGCAGCTTGGGCCAACAATATGATGTGATTGAGAGCCTTCGGAGTCAGAACAGTTTTTGGTCTTGCAACAGGGAGAGACCTGGAGTCTCCTCCTGTTGCCTTCTCCGTCAGAAGCTGGCATGGCTGCCGTACACGACCGGGGGGGAACGCACAAAGAGAGAGAGAAGAGAAGAGGGAGAAGAAAGTCGAGGGGGGAGGGGGGAGGGGGGTGGGGGGAAGGGGATAACATACAATGTCCTTGTTGTGCTACATATATTATTTGCAATAATCACACTCATCCAAATACTTTCCAACTGTTATTAGATTGAACCAGCCTGAGCAGCTCTATCTAGACAGTAAGATGATTTCCTAGATTTATGTTTCTTCCTTTGTGCCGCAGCGACTGTGCGATGGACCGGCGCACACAGTGAAGGTGAAGGTGATGCCATTCACTCACCTCACCTCACTTCCTTCTTTGTTTTGTAGCCACACCCCAAACACTTCATCGCCACACCACACATTTGATTCATTCCCTTTATTTATAATCTATATGTTGTAGTCTTACACGGTTTAAATGAAGTGCACACATTTTCCCACTGAAAGACGAGCATGGCCACATTTCTGTTGTATTAATTATGTTTTTCTATTTTGAGTTACCCTGCTGATGGGAGGGGTCATCCTGCAGTGGCAAAAGGCAGCGCAACAGACCAGAAACTCTTTTATGCCGACGCCCAAGCAATCAGCCAAACCATCTCCTGCCATGGCAGAGGGGTAGTTTGTGTTTCCCCCTTTTCTGTCTGAATTGGTTTTACTACATATACTCCCTCATGGTTCAGTTAGGTCAGTTTGTTGTGTTACTACCTCAGTTTGTTAGTTATTTTCAGTTTGTTTTATTGTCACAGAAACTTAAGTTTGTATGTTGTATTTTTTGTATATATAAAATAAATAGTAAATAAAAAACCCTTTTCAGAAAAACCTGTTTCCCCGTTGCCTCACTGCTTGGTCCCTGACAGACTACATATTGACTATTATAGCGAAATCAAGTAAACCTGGGAAGCACATGAGAAAAGGGACATACAATTTAGTATTATATAAGAGATTTTCCAAAGCACATTTTGTTGCAGTCTCATGGTAAATGTGATTCTTTCCTTCCTAAAAACATCATATATAATGTCAATCTGCTCGTCCACCGTGGGTTTTCTAGTTTCATCCACTTCCTCCAGGCAGCACTAAGACATCAGACATATACATTTATCCTTAGAGGAGAAGTTATCAGGTGGCAGAACGCTGAGACACAGAGAAACAAACTCAATGTCTCTCAAAAAGATTTCATGCATAATTTCATAAGCCTCCTGTCACAAAAAGGTAACAGGATCAAAATATGCGAAAATGATTCTCCTCCACGCAGCCGCACTGTCTGAGCTGGAGGAACGTCTTTTTTTGCATTATAAAGAATCTAATAAGGTTGTTGCAGCAGAACTCTCTCCAAAGTCTTGAATTTGAGGTTTTCCATTCCCGATCTTCTGCAGTCAGAACCAAGTTTGCTTCCTTCTCCTTTTTCTGTTTCACTCAGGGAAGTGAAGGTTCAGTTCCACGGCCTCGTAAAGTTTTGAGATGTTGTTTTTTGGTTGAGGCCTGAAGCATAAACATCTATAAAGACCTTCAGTAAAATTGCTCTTGTTACATCGTCTTTCTAATAAACTTAATGTAACGATGGGCCCGTAAAATCTATAGAATTCCTTGTTTTTAAAGCTGAATTGTCCCTTCAGGTTCTGAAAATTGTTCACTGACCCCTTTCTCCGAGAAGTGCAATATGCTGCCCTTATGCTTCGTTCTACTCCTTTTATATCTTTTTATATATGATAGCTATTAGATAATATCTATTTATTTATTTATTTACTCTTTTGTTACTTAATTTTTGCTTTGCTCTGTTATATTTAGTTGTTTTGTTGTGGTTCCCACAAGTCTGAAATAAAGTTTTTCAATTAAAACAAAACAAAACCCCACCTTTCCCGTACCTTAAACCTCGCATCCCAATTTTTAGGCTCAAACTCTTGATCAGACGTGCTCCACCTCAAAACCTTTATTGCTTCCTTAAAATGACTTTGAGCCATTTGTTCAACAGCTTAAGTGGCAAAGCAACCCAAGGGTTTCCCATTTCCTGCAACTTACTCATCAACTGCTTCGCCCCTATGGAACTGTCATATCCTCCTCCATCTCCCTCCATGCAGCCCCATAATCTGGATTACACAAACATATTGAGGGTCTCAGTTGAACAGCCATAATCTTTTAGACACGGGAGCGTCTAATTGTGCTTCCATCATTTTCAGCATTATTGCTGTCTCCATGTAAACTGACATATTTTTTCAAAACTTTCATGGATGTGTTTCTCATTACAAAAATAACCAACAGCGCCCACTCCTGGCCTGGCATACCAACTACACAGTTTTCAGTGTTTCTGTTGTTTCTGTGCAAATGGTCATTGTTTTCAACACGTTGCCGTGGAAACGTGAAACTGTTCTGGAAAAAAACACCCACTTCTCATTCTAAACGTTGTCCTGGAAACGAGGCCTGACCTGTTGACATCATGCAGGATGAGGCTCATCCGACCAGGAGACATTATTCCAGTCTTTTCATACTGTGTTTCAGTAATTCTATATGAAAAGTATCCTCAGCTTCCCGTTCTTAGCTGACAGTAGTACACCTGCTGTGGGCTTCTGCTGCTGTACACCATCTGCTTCAAGGTTTTCTGTGTGTTCAAAGTGGATGCTCTGACCTTGCCTATATTCAGCGATTATTTCTGTCATATAGATCCAGTACAACCAGAGAGAACAGCTAGATTATGTATGTCGTCTACTTTAACTGTGTATCTACATCTCTCATGATGGTGAATTTTTCTTTCACACTTAGTTCTGGCAGTCTTGTGAAACTCAGTTCCAGGTATCATTAAAAGATATAAAAACATGATAAATATCATTGTGGAAACTTGCATATAGTCTTTCAACACAAATTAAAGGTGTTTGAAAACACGGAGTGCGTTTGCAGTTCCAGATGGCAGCAGCTCGTGTCTGGAAATGGTGAATCTTAAGTAAAAGGCTGCCGTTAGAAACGCGGAGGCAGAGATCTGTGCCAGCGCGGCTTTTCCCCACTTACTCCGTGTGTTTATGATTGTGGTATTATTTTTCAGGGCTCTGGCTGCCTCTGGTCTTCCGTCTCCGTCTCCATCCTGTCGTACCTTCCAGTTTTTGTCAGCTTTGATAAATCTGAGCCAGTCGAAAGTAAACATTGGCCCGACTCGATCTGCTGCCGTCAACAAACACGACACAAATGCAGCAAAAAGACGACATGAAATCATTCAAATGAGCAAAGATAAATCCAATGTTACTAATTGCGTCTGCTATCAGGAAGCCAGTATTGTTTATTATTGACATAGCAATGTTTTATTGGGAGGGCTAAGCTCAGTTTTGGGACACAGGCTGAATGATTTTATGGAAGAAATATGAAAAGGTGTGAAAATCAACTCTAAACTGCATAAAAATAAAATGTAGGCAATATGTTGAATTCATGCTTATGAGAACAAAGTCAATAAATGGTAAATACATTTGACACACTTCGACATGTGGACAGGGGGAGATGAGGAATCTTTCAACAAGCAATATTTACATTTTACTATTTAAAAAGAACCTCTGCCTCACCAAAACAAAATGTCTGAATAATTGCCAGAAAAAAAAAAGAATTGCTTTTCGACAGACTGAACAGATAGCAAAGAATACAAAATAAAACAACTTGACAACACAATTTGACATAAAAGCCATAACATGGAAACACAATCCCTGTGTGAAGTACTGTGGCGAGTGAATCATAACACCTCATGTTCTTGACTTCCTGCCAACGTGCTGACGAAAAGTCTTTCTAAACTCAGGATAATGTTTGTGTGGGTGTCCATCAGCTCAATACGTCTGAGATTATGCCTTCAAAAAAAGAAACCTTCGTTTTGGAGTGACCTCTCTGAGCAGAGATGTCTCTCCGAGAGACGAGGCAGAATGAGCTCAAAATACCAGTGACAATATAAATCTTAAGAATCTGGCTGAGCTGAAGCCGTTCTGGAGGAATCCATTGTGGAAAATCCCCTTTGAGTATCGTGCACCTCTACTGAAAGAGCTCAGTCCAGGTTATCGCTGCCAAAAAGAGGTTTAACCAGCTGTCAACGCCAGGGTTCACATATTTATTTATTTGCAAACAGCACCACGGCTATTTATTGGCTGTGTTCAAGTAAATGGTGCACTATGAGAATACTTTGTTTAGTTTCAGGTTAAGCATTGTGTTTCTGTCTATACATTTGACCTGGATGTGGATTAGAACAACCTTAGTGTCCCAATCATTCAGAGAACTAGGACATTTGAATGGATTCAGTTTTGCGAGCCTGTATAAGTAGGTCCTCCCCGCTGTACTCGGTCCGACCCTGTTACTTCACTGTGTTCCTGATACACTGCCAGGTATCACGATCCCAGGACACCCAGCACATCTCCTCTCTTGAAAGCAACTTCTCAGTTTTATCTGCCTATTTTCTTCAAATGACTTCTGACATGAAGATGAAACACGGCGGACATCCCTTGCTATATTTCAATATAACTGGTGGTTTAGATTCGTTTTGATGGCTTTATTTGGTTTATGTATACGATCCATACTTTTGTTGTTTCTATGTACATTCAGTCAGTTTTCTCAACTAAAATACTTTTTTGTGGTTTCATCAAAAACAAACTGGAAGGAAGTTGATGTCACCTCACGGATCTTAAAACTAGCTCCATTTGACCACAAATACGTTCCTATATATTCTATGCAAATGATTTTAAGCCATTTTTAAAGAGTGGACCTCAGTGAATGTCTATGGTACACCTGGATCAGCAGAACGTCTCCACCTCTGAGTCTGGTTCTGCAGAAAGGCTCTTCTGCTTGCTCATAGTGTGTATTGCAAGGACTGTAAAATAAAACTTAATTCCCTTTAATTAAACTCATGTCCTGGAATCCTAAAATGATTCCTCCAAGCAGTTGAATAAATCAACTTTTCTAAATCAACCAAAGTATTAAAGTTAAGCTAAATTAAATTTTCAAACTGAAAAAACTATCCTAATAAATGAATAAATCGAAGGCCACTTAAACACAAAAGTTCAGACAACAAAAGTTATTTAATTAAAACAACATAGTGTTGTTTTTCACAAACTTAAAGAAGCCCTATGAATTGAAATATTTAACTTGAAACAAGAGCCAGTTTCTGTTGTCGACTGCTGAGTGTGAAGAGGTCGGGATGCGGAGCAGCGCCTCCAGATTCCCTGGTCGTTTCCTGGAAAAGGATGGCAGGTCCTCCCCGGGTAGGCGGGTGGAGCTTCCCCAGGTGGAGGAGTTTGAGTATCTCAGGGTCTTATTTAGGAGTGATGAGAGGAGGGATGGAGAGGTCGGCCACAGGTTCGGACAGGAAGCTACAGTAAAGCAGTCACTACTGGACCGTTGAGGAGAAGAGGAGCTTGAAAGAAAAGCCCTCTGCTTACCGGTCGGTCTACATTCCCACCTTCACCTGTGAACTTCACCTGTGGTCCTGAACCTTGGGTCATGAATGAAAGAATTCATCACTGCTTCCTGATCTCTGAGTCTTGGACTGCTTTAGAGGAACGTATCGTGAGGGTCTGCCAAAAGGAAATTCTTCTCCTGATCCCATTAGCGGATCATCAGCAGATCATCTTCCTCCATCTCAGCCTCCCTCCTGCCTCCTCCAGCTCACACCCACCATCACCACGTCTCCCTTCACCACATCCATGACTCTTCTCTGAGGTCTTCCCCTCCTCCTCCTCCTCCTCCTGCCTGGCAGCTCCATCTCCAGCATCCTTTGTCCAATATATCCACTATCTCTCCTCATCATCTGTCCATCCTGGTCCCTCCCAATGACAATCTCAGCATCTTCACCTCCATCTCAGCCTTCTGTCTTTTGAAAGGAGCAACCGTCTCTAGACCAGACATCGCAGATCTCACTGCTAGATCTTCCCTTTCTGTCCTGTTGCTAACCTTCTGCCACACAAGAGCCCTGACACTCGTCTCCACCCACTCCATCCTGCCTGCACCTCTTTTGTGCTCTGTTCATTCCTCTGGATGCTTGACCTCAGGTGTTTGAACTCATCCGCCTTCACTACTTCTGCTCCTCCAGCGGCCTCCCTCTCATTCACACATGTATTCTGTCTGGTCTCCACTGAGACCGTCAAATACAACACAGTCAACTCAAGACACTTTTACATAGAGAAAACCTATAATTCCAAAACTGGAAAGGAAAAACTCCCTTTTAACAGGAAGACCCTGCAGAACCAGACTCAGAGGTGGAGACTCTGCAGAACCAGACTCAGAGGTGGAGACCCTGCAGAACCAGACTCAGAGGTGGAGACCCTGCAGAACCAGACTCAGCGGTGGAGACTCTGCAGAACCTGACTCAGAGGTGGAGACCCTGCAGAACCAGGCTCAGAGGTTGAGACTCTGCAGAACCAGACTCAGAGGTGGAGACTCTGCAGAACCAGACTCAGAGGTTGAGACTCTGCAGAACCAGACTCAGAGGTGGAGACCCTGCAGAACCAGACTCAGAGGTGGAGACCCTGCAGAACCAGACTCAGCGGTGGAGACTCTGCAGAACCTGACTCAGAGGTGGAGACCCTGCAGAACCAGGCTCAGAGGTTGAGACTCTGCAGAACCAGACTCAGAGGTGGAGACTCTGCAGAACCAGACTCAGAGGTGGAGACCCTGCAGAACCAGACTCAGACTTTCTACTATTACGGTTGTGGTTAAGGGGTCAAAGGAGAGAACATTTTAGAACATCAGATTGTGGGGAGGGATTCAAACCCCGGTTCAGATAGGGGGTAGGGGTTATACAATGATCTAACATGGTCTTTATTTGTATTTTAAGAACGTTTTCACCACTATTTGGCTTCACTGCAATGTTCCAGTGAGTAAGAGTTTCGAGAGAAGGCCTGATGCCTTGCTCAACCTCTGACCTGAGCCAATTTAAAGAAACCTGGTCATGTGATGGACAGTGATGGAATGACCCTGTAAACACAGCCCCACCAGCTGGGAGGCATTTAAAACTGGAGGAGTGCCTAAAGGCAGTGGTCACCAACCAGTTTCGCACCACGAACCGGTTTTAAGCAACATAATTTCACCGCAGACCAACGGTGGACGGTGTATGACAAGGCCTTAACAAGAGATTACTAATGTATGAATAAAACTCTGATGACATTAAGCACTGAAAAAAAGCACTGACGGAGGTGAAGATTGTTTTTAAAATAAAAGTCAATGTAGACTAAGTAAAAAGTTAAGACATTTTCAAAATAAAACTTCCTCTTTGCAGCCCAACACCAAATGATTTGTGGAGCAGCACCGGTCTAGTGCCTCAAGGGATTATTTAAACTGTTTAAGTCAATATCATTTCATTGGAAGAGTCATTTCTTGTCACAGGCAAGAAATATGTTTTGCAAGCAAGGAAAGAGGTGAACACCTTACAATTAAAATAGACATTCAACACCTTGAGCATGTACAAAATTTCATATTTATTTATAACACACACTCATTCTCCAAGAAGTGATAAACGTCTATAACTATCAATCACTGTCGGAATATTTGAAGTATGTAAAAGTACTGACCTGTGAGACTCTAGTGCATATACTCCCATTGTTAATGTCCATACACGGACATTCGTATGGACCGAAGACCAAGTATACGGTGACTGTTCACTATAAAACTTACAAAGTTGGAAATAGCTCGGCCAACTTAGTTGAAATGCATTAATTAGTAAAATCTAAATTCAAAAGTTAATTTAATTAGATTAAGTCAGAAGGACTTTATTCATTTAGATGTTATCAACTGAAGCAATTCAATTAAGTTAGTCCAATTATTTCTAACTATATTATTTTTTCATTGTACCAAGCCCCAGGAGAATAAGGGCTGGGAGGCGTGACACTCTGGACGCTGCCATTGTTCTTATTGTCCATCTACTGAGCATGTGCAGGAGAACTTGTGTTTTTGCTGACTACACAGAAATGTAGCCTAAACGTTTTCAAAAAGTTGTGTTTTCCTGGTTTCCACGGAGCATTTTCAAAAACATTTTCACCGTAGAAATGTTTTCAGAGAGTTCCGTTTTCAGTTACTCCCAGCGCCCTTGTCACGCAAACGGACCCCGAAACCCTAAAAATGTTATGGAAAGGGGGCCTGAGAAAAAAACATCAATTGTGGTGACTTCATAATATTCAGACGTCACTCAGGTATGTAAAAACAGTTTTCCATTCCACAGGGGTTTAAAAAAAGTACAATGACTTTTAAACACCTTATCTCCTCGTGGTTTGAGATTGCAGCGTGTTCTCCTGACGTATTGTCAGGAGAACACGTGTGTGCTTAGCGGCGTTCATATGGAAGCAGGCGCAGAAATGTGGGTTAGGACCCAAAACGAAGCCGGGGTGTGCGTCTGTGCATGCATGTGTGTAATTGCTACAGCTGTTCTGTCGGGGGAAGGAGAACCTTACAAGAGTGCCACTTGTGACAGAGTCGTCGGTACGGCAAGAAACATATGCAGCGTTTTTAATCACAGACAAAAGAGCGTGCACAGCCTGGTGAAGTGACTGCCTTCGCACGCATCCCCTCAAACGAGGGCTTGTGTACGCACACTGCTTCATTTATCAGCGCTGCATTATTTATCAGTGGCAGTGTTGCTACTCCTGAAGGTATTTACAGCAGAGAATACATTAGCAGCAAAGAATGCAGGGCTGAAAAAAAAAAAAAGAAGAATATTCCTTCAGATTAATATGCAGATCACATCCCCTGCCGGAATAATCAGCTCTGGTTGCAATTGGTCCCAGTAAATATAAATGAGATGGGCCAGTTTTACCAAATGCAATCATCAGAAATCTGTCAATTAGGGATAATTCTCTTTAAGCGGATCTAATCTAATCACTCCAGCTTTATGTGGGGAAACCTTATTAATCTGAGAGCATCGGCTTTCCCGAGTAACAAACCGGAAAATGAATTACAGTGGTAATTGAAGAAACCCGTGCAATATCACAGCGAGGCAGCGGGGACTCGAGTGTCTCCAGGTGGGGGGATGCATCTCAACACTTCGTATCACGAAACACACACACACAGAAGAAGTCTTCACCGTGTCTGCTCCTCGCTCCGCTGCAGCAAAGCCCACCGGAACGTCTCGCTCTTGTTTTGGTAAGCCCGAACAAACCTCCGCGCCGTGGAGGTGTAACGCTGGTGATTGCTCGGAGGGCGGTGAGCGCACTCCCAACGTTTTCCAAAGGTAATTAATGAATTAAATGACAGTGAGTCACAAGTGCTTCTGTTGTTTCCACAGATTCAAATTGAATACTCTCTGAGGCTAAATGAGCAAATTTAAAAAAAAAAAGGAGAGATGATTTCAGCGATGAAGAAAGGGACCTTACTAAATTGTGTTTGCAATGTCAGAAAATTTGAGCAAAAGCTACATCATGCATCAAATTGTCGAGCCTTGGAGACAAAGTAGGACTTGTAATGAAAGCAGAGTGGGGACATTATGACACACACATATAGAATAGAATAGAATAGAATAGAATAGAATAGAGTTCTTGTAAAACCATCCTGAATGAGAGTTAACTGGCGCCTGCCAGGAAAGTATTTATCAGTCTTTCATCATAGCAATGCCTTTTACTCTGGAAACACAGGAAGTCTGGCATTCACCCAAAATGTCCGAATTGCACTGATGTGAGTTTAGTATCAATTGTTTGAGTTTCATTCTATTTGCTTGAGAAATCACAGCATTTGATTTATTGAGCTTCTTAGAAATATGGACACTGTATTTCCAAGATGAATCACTGAATTTGGGCATTCCAATTACTTCTATGGCCAAAAGGTGTATACAATCAATCAATGAATCACTCTTATCCGTCTGGCAATCTGAGGGACAGTCTGGGTTTGGCGGCTGCCAGGAGAACAGTACCGACTGCATTGTACCAAGTGTACAGTTTGCTGGAGGGGGGGCTTGCTTCTGGGAAGTTGGGCTCTGCCTCTGAGTTCCAGAAAGGAACTCTGAACGCTTCAGCACAGAAAGACAGTTTGGTCAATTTCCAACTTCATGCTCTGAACTTTATGGGAACGGTTTGGAGAGGAACCCTTCCTGTTCCAACACGCCTGAGCGCCGGTGCACAAAGCCGGCTCCATAAAGACCTGGACGGTCCAGTTTGGCCTTTGAGAATGAGAGGGAGGCAGGAGTGAAAGTGAAGATGGACGAGGATGGACAGGACGAGGAACCAGCAGAGCAGAGGGACAGGAAAGGTAGAGCAGTTTAGAGACAAAGCTAGAGAGGCCAGGTTGAGATGGTTTGGACAGGTGTTGGACAGAGGATGCTGGAGAAGGAGCTGCCAGGCACGAGGAGGAGGAGGAGGAGGAGGAGGAGGGGAAGACCTCAGAGAAGAGTCATGGATGGAGTGAAGGGAGACGTGGAGATTGGGGAATCCCGGTGACTCTTGTCCGAGCAACTTGCTTGATTGAGTGCGTTTCTTTTTGATGAGTGTGATTTGACGAGGCCTTCATTTCAAACCGGTCCACTTTGGCCGGTCCAGCTGTGAAGATCACCAGAACATTCCAGGAAAGGTTCAGCGTATTGATTTCCCCTCGTCTAGTGATCGGTTTAATAATCTGTTAGGATGCTTTGTCTTTTTCAAACTTTGATTTATTATTTTTTTTTTTTAAATCACATTGAAGTAGTTTAAAACGTTTGTTACCTTTTTTGAAGAAGACTTTTATTTTGTCATTAAGTTATTTTGGACGAATGTAAACTAATACAATGTTTAGCTTGGAAGATGTTTGAGCAGGAAAAAGGGTTTACATATAGAATCTAAATACATCGAGGATTTCATGGGTCAGAGCCCAAAATGGAATTTTTCACGACCGGCCAACATTGCAAAACTTTGTATTTTCTTCCTAGGTTGATTGTTGACTCTAGATTCCCAAAGACATGAATGAGTACGTGAACATGTGTCACTCGTTCCTTCACACCGACTTCATTAGCTTCAGCTGCAGAGCAGCGCAGTCTAAGTCGGATGAAGACGGATGCATTCTAACCACTGCGCCCTTACTTCAGGCACCTTTTTAAAGATAAATCTTCTTTTATTTTCTTACAATACTCAGTAGAATTCAACTCCAAGAGTCATGTTCAATGCATTACCACACAAGATCAGTTCCATAATATTATACTAAATTAAGATAGGATAATACATGCCCCAGGTTGTAAGAGTCAGTCGTTCATGCTCAGCCCTCACCAACTCAGACCAACGTTCTTCTTCCATCCCCACAAGCAGCTTCACTGACGGCGGCAGAGGAGAGGAGAGAGTGCTGAGATCTAACCGAGTGTCAACTGAAACTCTGCTGAACCTCAGACACAAACGTATCACAGCCACAAAAAGTTGAAGACGACATTGGGGATTATTCATTCCTCGCACTGCGACGGTCACTCTGTGAGACTGGTCAGGATCATACTGTGGAGGAAAATCACCTTTTCTCTTTTTGCAGCACTAAAGCCAGTTGCATTATTTATTTGTCAGATTTTAGGTCCTGTGCCTTTTGAGGGTTTTAGTGTATTTAGCATTAAGCACAGAAAAATATAGAAAATGTTCCTGGACTTTTAGCTTTGGATTATTCACTCAGGGAAGGTGAACCTGGATTAGACCGTCGGGAGACAGGTTAGTTTTACCCTACAAGAGTAATCCTTATACTTATATAAAATATAGTGGTACCATCAATACTACAATTGCAGGTGCTTTCCATATCATACAACACACTGCCAATCTTTTGTTTTTTGCAGATTTACAAATCTTCCAAAATGTTTTCACTGCTTATTTCATCCTTTTTGTTGCTGTTGTTTATGATCCATCGGTTGTTCCTGGTTTCCAAACCAGGAGTTATGGCTTCTTTCAGGAGATTGCTCAATTCCTCAATGTCCATTTTCCGTAGTTAAAAACTGGGTCATTCAGCAGCCACACAAGTTGACCTAAAAACTAATACATGCATGAATATATGCAGTTTTGAGAGTGCAAATAAATTAACATATTGATTAGTCAGGCCAATACACGGGTATAAGCAAAACGAATACGATTGAAGGAAAGTAATTTCTCTTTTCTCTCTGAAAACCACCAAATACATATGTAAAGTGTGTCTAAAGGGAAGTCAGACGAATGTGAAACATCGTGAAGAAATGACAGCTTCCCTGAAATCCTTTGCTTACATTGCTTTTCAGACACATTCACCAAAAAGCAATCTCTCCACCTCTTCAGTTTGCATAGAAACAACTTGTAATTCACCAAGACGGCAAGGCTGACATCGTAATTTGATGCATTTAAAGTATTCGAGAATACAAAAATGATTGTTGGGATTTCTTTGGTTAAAAGAACAACAACCAACTAACAGGTTGGTTGTTAAATGCAAAATGACCGATTTATATTGTGAGTACACATAAGTTCTTCCCACAACTTATATTAAATGTTTATTTGAAAGAATAGACAGACACCTACCTTTACTTCTACCATATTAAATGATCTAAAATGTACAGGAAAACATTGAACAGGAGACATATTGATACCAGTATTGGGTCAAATATTGTATGTGTACTCGGTACTCCAGCGTACTCAGTATCAGCAAGTAGCTAAAGAAGGTTCATTCTTGTACTTTTACTCATACTTTAAGAAAGTGGTATTAATGCATCTCTGCATTGCCCCATTGATGTCATTGCTTCGACAATAAATATCTGGTTTGTGGGCATTAAGTAAGTTAGATGCAGTGAAATCATATTACACCATAGTACTGTAGCAGCAACCTCAATAAAAACAAAGCTTATTGGCAGTATAATAAAATACTTTGTCCAGGAACAACACAGTATACTTATTAGAAACTTTTTAATTAACTCAACAAAAAATTTAAGAATAGGCTTTTCCCACACAGACATGTGTACTCAATGCAATATACGTAAATTAATTAGTAAAGAAAATAGGACTGATGCCTACCTCTACAGTATTTGTTCAACAAGCCAGCATTTTTTATAATTAATCGTTCAGCAGCAACTTTCACCCATCTTGGACGGCAGGATTCCTCTTTGTCCGAGCTTGTCTCTCAAAAGCTTCCCCATCACCAAGGAAACAGCCGACCCGTGGTGGAATCTTTACAGGAATATTTCACTGGGAAAAATAAAGTATAGCTGCGATAATAAATAACTGCAACCGGCACACTTCAGAGGAAAGTTTTCAGCACTTGTTAAAATGAACCTTAAAATATTTGTCTGTTAGTGAGTTTTCTATTGCAAAAGCAAAAAGTTTGTGCGGTTTCTATATATTTATGCATCTGCATCTGTTTTCTGTGTATATGTATATATATATATATTTGTGGGCCCACACTGATATTCAGCTTATAAAATGATTATTCAACTGGGAGCTAATTTACAACAACTGACCTAAAATTGTCAAATTTCAAAGATTGTTGAATGTTTTTATGCACAAAGTTAATGAAAGTTTTGTCGTGTTTTTTTGTCCAACACATAATTTCCATCCACAAAGTTTGGAGGGGCAAAAGGTGTTGCTAGTTAATTCAGAAAGAGCCCATGTGAGAGAGAGCAGGAGAGTTGTTCATATTATAATCCGGTGCCAATAGTTTACTACTGCTTAAAATGGTTATTGGATTTACTCCAAGCATAGCCGTGCAATGTCTTCTTTCTTCACTAAAAACTACTAAAAAGGCACATTTTTCTTCATGGGAATAAAAGCCTTGGTAACCTTCTAGGACAGAGATTAACCAGGAACATTTGCTTCTAGTGGCGTCCTCGCTCAAAGGCAGCAGACTAATCTGTTCACAGCAGTGTCACATGCTTGCTTTTTTTTTTTTTTTTCCTTAATGTTCTTTCAAATATGGCCAAGAAACACGACTAGAGCTTCTGGAGTGGACAAAGAATCAAGGCAGTGGATCGTGCTTATAGCAAATGTTACAGTCGGCATCAATATGTCAGCCATAAACTCAAAAGCGTGACAAACAGAACACTTTTTTTTTAAGTATCCGTATTTTTATTTCATTTTTTATTTAAAAACAGAACACTGCAACCTATTCCAAGTCGGATTTGGTCTTTCAGCACCATGGATACAGATCACTTCACTAAAGGACTTCAGGTGGATTTGTACCTTTTGGCTGTCTGCAGATTTGAATGGCAACACATTTGTGAATTGTGCGTATTCTTCCATGTTCCTTTATGCCTTTAATAATTAGTCCAAATTACAATGACGTATTAATACCCTGTACTGTAGGAGAAAGGGTAATCCAAGTGAAAGGGTGTAACGGAAACCTGGGAACAAGAAATACAGCTATGGAAACAGTATTGTATTACTCTGAACCCAAAATATCCACTGGAAACAAAGCAGATATCTTGAGAGGCTGGACCAGGTCCCTGTGTGGGGACAGGACCTGGCTCTGTTCTTTAGGTCTGAGGCTACAGGTCTACGGCTCATTAGCAGGGAGACCAACACTACCACCGCACTCAGCACTGGCCAGAACCGCGTTACATCACCACATATAGAGGAGTAATTAGTTACTGTGATGTTCTCATGTCCCTGATCATGAATATATAGAGGCTCAGTTGGTTGCAGGTTCAATTCCCCGTCTCCCCCTCTCCACATGTTGAAGTGTCCTTGTCGCGTTGCGTTATGTAATAACGGAGCGATATGAAAGAATGTCCTACATTTTCAACTAATTATGTAATAACGCCCCATTTTGTAATAACTTCTTCTATATTGGAACAGTCATTAAAGAAATGCAGGTATTTCTGCTTAAATCTTTTTGGAAAAAATATAATAATTTGGTGCATCAAGTAATAAATGTGGCCCTTTATTGATATACATGGTGCCATGTTTAATAATGAGGACAACATTAAGATTCAGTTGGACAAGAATTATATTTCACTCTTTGCTGTTGCTCCTGTCCTGCCAACATAGTAAAGGTAGGATGTATGTAGTAAAGGTAGGATGTATGTAGTAAAGGTAGGATGTATCTAGTAAAGGTAGAATGTATGTAGTAAAGGTAGAATGTATCTAGTAAAGGTAGAATGTATGTAGTAAAGGTAGGATGTATGTAGTAAAGGTAGGATGTATGTAGTAAAGGTAGGATGTATGTAGTAAAGGTAGGATGTATGTAGTAAAGGTAGAATGTATGTAGTAAAGGTAGAATGTATCTAGTAAAGGTAGAATGTATGTAGTAAAGGTAGAATGTATCTAGTAAAGGTAGAATGTATGTAGTAAAGGTAGAATGTATGTAGTATTGGTAGAATGTATCAAGTAAAGGTAGAATGTATGTAGTGAAGGTAGAATGTATGTAGTAATGTTAGAATGTATCTAGTAACGGTAGAATGTATGTAGTAAAGGTAGAATGTATCTAGTAAAGGTAGAATGTATGTAGTAAAGGTAGAATGTATGTAGTAATGTTAGAATGTATCTAGTAACGGTAGAATGTATGTAGTAAAGGTAGAATGTATGTAGTAAAGGTAGAATGTATCTAGTAAAGGTAGAATGTATGTAGTAAAGGTAGAATGTATGTAGTAATGTTAGAATGTATGTAGTAAAGGTAGAATGTATGTAGTAAAGGTAGAATGTATGTAGTATTGGTAGAATGTATCTAGTAAAGGTAGAATGTATGTAGTATTGGTAGAATGTATCTAGTAAAGGTAGAATGTATGTAGTAATGTTAGAATGTATGTAGTAAAGGTAGAATGTATCTAGTAAAGGTAGAATGTATGTAGTAAAGGTAGAATGTATCTAGTAAAGGTAGAATGTATGTAGTAAAGGTAGAATGTATCTAGTAAAGGTAGAATGTATGTAGTAAAGGTAGAATGAATCTAGTAAAGGTAGAATGTATCTAGTAAAGGTAGAATGTATGTAGTAAAGGTAGAATGTATCTAGAAAAAGGTAGAATGTATCTAGTAAAGGTAGAATGTATGTAGTAAAGGTAGAATGTATGTAGTATTGGTAGAATGTATCTAGTAAAGGTAGAACGTATCTAGTAAAGGTATAATGTATGTATTAATGGTAGAATGTATGTAGTAAAGGTAGAATGTATGTAGTAAAGGTAGAAAGGATGTAGTAAAGGTAGAAAGGATGTAGTAAAGGTATAATGTATGTAGTAAAGGTAGAAAGGATGTAAATCAGGTTGAACCTTTAAGGTGAGCTGGGTTTGAGGCGCACGTTCAGAAGCAGGACCAAGTCCAGGTAAAAGACAGACCTTGTCCTCAAATCCTGTTACAGCGTCTTTACAGGCATTTGACAGTTTCCCCCTCGCCGTGTCTCGCTTGCAGAGACTGGATGAAGAGCTTCGCCAAAAGATGCGATTTTGTCTGTTCAGTAGCCCTGAATCCCGAAAACAGAGACAATTGGCTGCTGTGCATTTGTTTTTGTGGAGACGCATTGTTCTATACACAGACAAACACACACTCTTGCCAATATTTCCTTCTTCTTTTTTGTAATACGCGGTTTGAATTAAAATACAATGTTGGTAGAGCTGCACTGTGGAGATGTACTGCAGTCTGCTGTGGAGTATTCAGAATATACCCATGATGAAGGAAAAGGTCCGACCCCGTTAGTGATTATTAAAGATATAATACTTTAGGAAGATTAGCCTGTTGAAAGAGGAGCTCTGCACACTCCATGAGAAGTACCCTTACCTTCGGTATCAAATAAAGTCTCCACACTACTTCAAATTAAAATGTACCCTTTCCATTATTTTCTGAAAATAAACACAGATGCCAAAGTTCCAGGAGACTCGTTCTTCTCTGACACTTCCACACTAAACCAAGTTGTTTGGCACCTCGTGAAGTTGGCTGGTGGTTTCTCAACCTTAAAGGATTGGTTAGTATGACTCGACAATTCTCCTGTTAAAATGCTGAAAATGATGTACCTCGCATGTTTGGCCACTGGTGGGCGCTGCTGGTTGTTTGTGTAATGAAACCACACACACATGCACACAGAGAACAATACGCTATAAACATTAACGATGGGAGAACACAGACATTCTAGTTGACAGGCGACCGTTCATTTAAAAATCTCAAAGTGCCACAAGCACATTAAAAAGAAACAACATAAACACCAAAAATTAAGAATTCAAAAAGACTCATTAAAGAGGTAAGTCGTCGTACTTTTATTTTGACAGTCATGGTGATAACAATCCATCTTGGTGGCCCGTCCACTAGAACGTCTGTGTTCTTCCATCGTTAATGTTTATAGCGGGTTGTTCTGTTTTGGTTTCATTACAAAAACAAACAACAGCACCAACTAGTGGCCTGGCATGATAACTACATCGTCTCCATTGTCTCGGCTGTTCCAGAGGAAATGAACGTTGCTGGGTAAAGGTGAAACTTTCTGAAATCATTAAACGTCTTTCAGAGTATTGATAGACAAACACCAGCTGAAGCCTCTAACGATGATAAACTGAAAGTCCATATTGGTGCTGCAGTCAAAGCAAAACAACAACAAGGCTTTTCTCCACACTAAAGCTGCTGGAGGATTTCAGGTCAAATTTTGAAGCTTCATTAATTTTCACTTTTACCCCGACAATGGCTGCGTGTCACGAGGGAAGGCGGCACTCAAAGAATAAATCCCAACTTTGTAGTTCTTTACCTCGTCTTATTGTTCTGGCTTTCAGATGAGCAATCTGGATGAGACTCTTCATTCACTTTAATCTGGTTTCCGGCAGCAGATTACCTGCTCAGAGGCTTTTCACCGTCACAGCAGGAAAATCTTTCTCCAGTTCCAAAAGTCACATTTGCCTGCAGACCTGAGAGACTCTTGTTTATGAGCTGAACATTGAAGAGTGTTGTTGTGGCCGCCAATAATGATCAATAACTAATCCTCCTTTTAGGAGTCCAGAAGAGTTTCTCAGGTGGGACACACTACAAAAAGCTCAAAACTCCCAGATTGAAATATATCCATTAAGTGTGACTTCATATTCTAAATGGATTATTTCAATGGATCCCTCACTCAAAAGATTTCTGTTAATTTATCTGTATCTTTGTGTGTATTTATCAGAAGGAGGTCTCGCGGTGTTTTGAGGCGCTGTGGATTAGTAACTGGAGAAAACATGAAGGTCGAACAGAAATCAAGAGAAAGCAGGAAGGATATTTAGAGTGAAGCCGAATGAGAGAGAGATTTGTTACTCCACTATTTGAAACAAGTCAGCGGTGGGATTCAAACCACCCCAGACAGACCACATTGTACACAACATGTAATCTCAGATTACCTCACGAAGCAACAATCGTTATTCTTTACCGACAGCCGGGCTTGTAGCTGGAGGGAACACCGACAACAACACGTTTCACAAAAACTGCTCCCGGGGGGCAGTTTTTGTTTCCACTGAAAATTAAGTTTATCATTCTACTCATACTGACGTTACACATTTAAGGTGAGAGGTGAGATTCTCATGTGTGAAGTAACGTATTCTCATTTGGACCCACACACTTCTACAGTAGGTGGTGTGATGTGTGAGTAGACGGAAGAACTTGTTATCTGTGGTGGTCAGTGATGCCCTGGTTCCGGTCTGGCAGGATTCTGGGTCAGTTCAGAAAACTGTTGAATTATGTGGAACAGTATTGTTGTCATTGTGTGATCAAGGGATGGCCTCTTCCTGAATTTCATCTCGCTAAACTGTGACAGCAGCTGAAGGTACAAACATCTGAAACAACCACTCGCTGATAAAACATCATTTCCTGGCATGTGGTTTGTAAAATCCAGGGATTTCAAACTGAGATTACTTTGACGACCTTTAGAGAAGGAAAGTCTCAAGCCGCCCTTGTGATTTGGAACCCAGTTGGGAACCTTGGACCTCGAAGGGCGTCTGACACATCAAGCTGATTTTAAACTGGACGCTGAGAACAAGCACAGCAGGGGGTGGTAATATTTCAGTTTATTAATCCAGCCATTATGAATTATATTTATTTACCAGTGTGGCTTCGGCAGCTACTTGGAGATGGAGAGACAATTAGATGAGACCAGAGGGTCCAGAGGGCGACAAGCTGCTGCAGTGACACTGATGAACAGCAGATTATGTTGTTAATACTCACTTTTATGAATGAAGACCGCAGAGATTTTTAATCCCCCGAGCCTGTATCATCACTTTAATTCACTTTTGAAGCTTCTTTCTATCGACTGTATTTCATGTGACGTCCTGCCATTGTTTAGTGTTTACCTGTGGAGTTTACAGGCTGCAGTTCCTGCTCGGTGATCTTACCTGGTGTGTGTCGCTTCAGCTCCGCTGCTTTGGGATGTTAATAGTTTGTAGAGCCACAGACAGAAGCTGTGAGCCCGACTACTGACGAGCCCTGTGTGTGTGTGTGTGTGTGTGTGTGTGTGTGTGTGTGTGTGTGTGTGTGTGTGTGTGTGTGTGTGTGTGTGTGTGTGTGTGTGTGTGTGTGTGTGTGTGTGTGTGTGTGTGTGTGTGTGGGTGTGTGTTTTTTGTGTTTTTAACAATCACTGTTGCAGCTATGAGAGCTGATTTTAAGATATTTCAAGTCACTTAAATGACGTCATTGTTTACACTAAAACCTACAGAAATAAAATGAAGCTTGAGAGTCATGGTGTGCGACACTGGATATTGATCCAATACCAAGTAAAGACGATTTTATATTATTACGTTTTTATTTTATTGATTTATTTTCCACTCTTTCACACTCTTTCACACTCTTTCACACTCTAGGTTCTTGCATCAGCAAAGTGCCAAATCTGGATGAAGTTCCATGACCTTTAAGTGTTTTATTGGTTTTTTATTTGGTTTATTAATTAGTTGAACCTGAACAGACTTTTGGAAAAGTTTATAGGTAAAGATAAAATACTTTATCATAATAAAAACGAATGTGTTCAGACTGTTTTCTATCTGGATCAGAACACATTAGAAGAGCATACTGTTTCAGGTAGAGTTCAGCAGGTGATCAACAGACCGCAGTCCTGAAGCCGGTTTATTACCAAGTTTAACTCACTATTTATTTAATTATTTATTTATTCCAGACAAAGCCTTCCACAGTGGAGCACAAGGGAGACACAAGTCCTCCCATGGTTTGTGACATATCAACATAGATTTTACATTAAGAAAGAAGCTCACGTCGGAAGAAGAAGAAAATGTTTTTAACCCCCATTTCAAATTTAATATTCTATATAATGAGCCTCACTGTTACCTCTTCCATTTTTCTGTGAATTGTGGACTAAAGACTGATTTGCCAATCATCTTTACAACAATATTAATAAATCATACGACAAAAAATAAATAAACATATCAGCAATGGTAAAGAAACAAAAGCACACACCAACATTGAGTATTGATATAAAATCAAATCAATAATAATACTCACTCGTGGTTCATGTCTGCTGGAGCCGGTGGAGGAAGACGCTGGAGGTCATCGACTCTTCTTCCTCTTCTCAACACACTGGACCAACACCGGTCATCCCGCACACACACCTGCAGTAAAACACCGGAGCTCAGAGGGGAAACAACAAACTACACGTCCCCAAACCAACACCTGCTGAGACTCCACCTCCCACAATGCACCTGTCCTTTAAAGTGACAGGCTCAGCATGTAACGCAGCAGAGAAACTAAAAGTAAGTATTGTTTTAAGTATACTCTGGTATGATATCAATACCTGGGTAGGTATCGATATTATCAATATTTGGATCGATCTGTACAGTACTACTCGAGTACGCATCCCATTTTTTTTTAAATTGTTATTTCACTTTTTATTTGACCTTTTCTACAGTGTTCACCATGTCAGGTCCTGGTTGTATCAAATTCGACAGACAGACACACACACACACACACACACACACACACACACACACACACACACACACACACACACACACACACACACACACACACACACACACACACACACACACACACACACGTATTAAGTTGTACTACTGTCGAGTTCTGAGCTCACTTGATGACTTACTGAACCTTTTATTCAAGACATCTATTGTCTCATTTGAGCTTGGCAGCCACCTTGGAAGAAATATGTCACGCTGTAAAAATATATCACCGAGACAGCGGCCCAATGCGAATGCATTCATCATATTAATGCCCAAATCCTCTTTGTGAGACTCTGATGACGGCGTGACTTCACCGACAACCAACAACCAGCGACATCATTTGCAAACCGGCTCACAAAGCATTCTGACTGCCTTCAAACAGCAGCGGGGTACATCTGGGGTACATCTGGGGTACATCTGGGGTACATCTGGGGTACATCTGAGGTAAATAGGAATACAGACAACCACTGAAACATATACTGTATATTTGACCTCTCTGTTGTCTTGTTTTCACTCTAAAGTCTGCTTCAATGTTTTTACTCTTTTACTCCTAAATTATATTTTAGCCTGTAAATCTTTATCTTTATTATTATTTTCAGTTCTTTATGTGTGAAAATGTGTCGTAGGAGTGACAAATAAAGCAACTTTGAACTTTGACTTACTTTATGTTGATGATAACTCGTCGTTCTGCACGAGCTCAGTGGATTTAACAATAAGAAGAATGTTTCCTCCAGAGTGTCAGGACTCACAGTCCATGTTCTCCCGGACTTGGTACTTTTATTTTGACAGTCACCGTACTGTAATAACAATCCAACTTGGTCTTCCGTCTATTTGAATGTCCGTGTTCTCCCATTGTTATTGTTTATCGCGTGTCCTTCTCTTTGTGTGGTTTCAGTGTTTCTACCATTTCCATGTAAACCAACATCCTTTTCCAAACGTGGAGTGAATGAGAACATTTTCTGTTGCAATGATGAAGAAATTGTGCGTTTTTAGTCGTATCGTTGTGGTGGAATTGGGGTCTTAGTGAAACCGTGCAGAAGTTACCTCGCCATCCCTTCCACCAGCATTTCTTTCTCTTTCGATGGAGCTTTTACAATCGTGCTGCAGCTTTTGTAAATCTTTTGTTGAGACTCTGTCTTGTTGCGATATTTGCATTTGTGCATTGCCATAGTGAAGACCCTTCATATACACAATAGTGGGTGTTGGTTCAAATAATCAAATGTTTAACTTGCACTCCTGTATGTACAGCCAGTTTATTCAAAAGGTTTGTTTCCTCAATCCACCATAGACGTAATTGCATAAATCTGGTGCACTGACCTGCTCTAAGGGACAATATCCCAAAGCAAATGGCAAAAATAGAATATGTTCAACTTTACAAGAAGTTTGCCACAGATTTGTCGTACATTATAATAATTTTCAGTAGTTCGAGAAATCAAAATTAAACTGCATTTTTAATGGTGAGTACAATCAACCAGTCATGTACTGTGATTGTCTTTAACTTGTTAGTTTGAAAGAGTTTTGGAGGATGGAAAAAATAAATAAATAAATCACAGAATAGCCATTGCTGATTGCCAAAGAAAATTGCATCCATCTTTAATTTTCAATTCAGAGTGCATATTAGCATTGACTGTTCCAACATTTCATTCTTATCAAATTAAACAGAGGCCAAACGAAGATTTCTCTTATTGCCATTGATTTCCGTCATGCAATCATCAGCGTGTCCCAGCCTCGACACACTCAGCAGAAACTCCAATCAGCTTAATCAGTGGGAATGAAACACTGAGGCCCATTTGAGCATGAATGACAGAATGCCAATGTGCACCAAGGATAACGGCTGACTGATGAAGACAGCGACGGAGAGGGAGAATAAAGTTTGAGGTGGTGAAAGGGAATTTACTGGGACCATAGGGAGTATTGATCATTTCAGTGAATGAGACCTTCAACAATTACTTTTTACTTTGAATGCAAAAAATTGAAAAAAATAAAATAAGCTTTGAGCCAATGACTACGCCGTACAGGTTTTGTTTGTCTCTTTAAGAAGGTGGCATTGTGGGTAATGTAGGCAATACTTCAACTGGTGTTTTGGGAGGTAAAGAAAAATGTGCACGCTCTCTCTTTCTCTTTCTGTCGAATGTCGGAGTGTGGCGAAGGCAAGTGTGTCGGTCGGAGTGAGTGCACACCAAGGTGGTAGCAGAGCATTTTGTGGAGTTCAGATTCATGCAAAGGTGTTTTGCATTCATGTAGAAAGTTTATAATAAAGCGCTAAGTTGGGAAACAGAGTGATCCGCTTTCTTTCTTTCTTTCTTTCTTTCTTTCTTTCTTTCTTTCTTTCTTTCTTTCTTTCTTTCTTTCTTTCTTTCTTTCTAACCAGCAGAGGGCGGTAGTGCAACTTCACAGATGCCAACTGTCATTGAACCCAAGTGAAGCAGGAGAAGAAGGGAAACAGTCATCAGGGACAAAATAAACTGCTGATAAGAGAGAGAGGGAAGTAGTGTTGATGGCCATATGAAGCTTCATGAAGCTTCATGAACCACTGTCTTTATTTTCAGACTCCACCAGAGGGCGATCTTGGTTTGAAGCTGGAAGCTGAAGAACTGGAAATGAAGAGTGCTTTCAAACGTTTGTAGAACAGACAGCGCCATCTAGTGGCTCCAGAAAATAAACAGTGGTACATGAAGCTTCATTTGGCCGTCACTCAAAAAACAGTCACCAGAGACGACGAGAGCGGTGGGAAATCATGTAGATAGATTGAACCAGCAGATGGTGGTAATGCAACTTTATGGATGCAAGCTGCCGTTAAACCTGAAAGAAGAAGAAGAAGAAGAAAATAGTGGTAAGTTGTAGCAACAAGCTGCAGCATGCACATCTCCTTCAGACTGAATGCATCGCTGCAGAATGAGCCGGAGAGTAAATACAGTTACCAAATGAAAACATTCAGTTCTTTAACCAGCAGAGGTTCTCTACCATAGTTAAAAGGGCTATGGGCTGGAAGGAGGGAACAACAAGGTCATTAACAAGCCAAGACCAAGTTCACATTTTATGCAGGAGCTGATGAGATCAGGCCCAGTGCGACTGTGTTTGGAAAAAGTGTAACTGTTGTTGGGGTCAGCGTGTGATCAGAATATGCAAATTACCCTAGTGGCAGGCTACCGGAAGGTTCTACCCTGTCAGAGGTAATTTACATATAAACGAATCGCCAAACAGAAGTAAATTGTTATTTACGGGTTGACAATTACTGATCACTAGCGGTAGGCCACCAAAGTAATGGATTACTGGAGTAATAGATTACTAAGGTAATGTACCAAGTGTAAGTTATGCAAAGCTATAAAGGTTGATTGGAGTAAATAGTCAGTTATCGGCCAACAGCTTTGAGCTAAAAAGGGTCGCCTGACGGGAGGAACCTCCACGGGGTCCAATCGCGAAGGCGGTCCACCAGTGGCACGACCGGTCAACAGGCGTGACGGGTCACTCCTTTGTTGACAACTGCGGGTCAGTGGCGTGACCTACCGAAGCGCCTGTGGACCCACAGGAGGCGACTCGCTGGAGTAACCGGGGAAAAGCTCAAGCTGCGAAGGCGTCACAAATGGCTATTGACCTATCAATGAACAACGGTACTTGATTACGAGTGATGATTAAATTACGGAGAGCAACCTATGATTCAAGTTATCAATGAAACAAACCTGCGATTTGTAAGTCAATAACTGAGGGGAGGCTGAATTACTTCGGTGGAGTGGACCACCGAAGGTGATCTGCAAGTAATTTAGAATGGATTGTTAATCAAACAAGTTTGGTTATTTATCTAATAACAATCGGGAGTAATCAAGGAGGAGTTGGAATTAATTAAGTAAAGTCGGGGTTTACTAATTAAATACAATGAGTTATTTGAATGAGCTAAACCATTGAAATTGAATTAAATGCAGTTAGGATTATTAATTGGATAAACTTGCGCTTTATGAATTAATAATACTGGATAATTGGATGCTGAGATGCACGAAAACCACTTGAAAATGATTAAAAGCACTCTTGAGTATTAATTGAATAAATTGACTAATTTATTAATTAATAAAGCATACAAATTATCTATCTGCAACAAAAATAAATGAACAATAGCTTAGAGACAATTCAAGTTGTGATTAGGTTAACTGGGTAACAGATCAATCAATAATAGTGCGGGTAATTAACCACAGAAAATGCGATGAAACACTTAAAATTATTTAAAAGCAATGCGGGTTATTCCCGTGGAAAACCTGCATTCATTCGCCAACGCCTCCTAGGTGTGTTAAATTACCCAAAGCGTTAAAATCATTGAAATTGATTTAAACCATTCAAACTATTAATCAATTGAATATTACCGTTACTTAATCAAAGTCGGGGCACCAGCTGAAGTTAGGGTCTTAAACGAAACATCAGTCTTAAAAAAGAAAGTTCAATTAAAATGTTTAAATTATTATTTCTGATTGAAATGATAATCGCAATTTAACTGAAGCAGGAAAGGAAGGCTGTAAATCCGAGCACTGACTGTTACAACCAGCAGTTGTCGCTGAAAAGCACACAAAAACCACCAAGAATCGTTCAATTCAACTATTAAGTGTTTATTAACAAACGTCTATTCCTAAATCATCAATCTATGAATCACATCTAATCAATAAACATCAAGCAAGATCTCATAAAACAACACAATACAAAACAAAGCCAGCTAATAAAGTGTGTGTGTGTGTGTGTGAGTGTGTGTGTGTGTGTGTGTGTGTGTTCGAGTGTGGGGAGCGATGTGTGTGTGTGTGTGTGCGGGTTTGTGGAGCGAAAGGGGCGTGACTTGGTGAGAGGGTAATGACCACGAACGTCCACCAGAGGGAGGTAGACGTCGGCGGTCCGGTGTAATCACCCGATCTGGCCACTAGGTGCGCGTCGGCGCGCGGGGCAGTTGTGATGACTTAATGCAACCACCAGATGGCGGTACGAGCGGTTGCAATTACCCACGCGACTACCAGAGGGCGCCAAACGGCTCGGCGACCCGGCGAGGAAATCGATGTGATTACCCACCCGGTCACCAGAGGCGCTCGGCGTGCTCTGCCTGGGATAGCGTGACGTCACTGAGCTCCGCACGGGCCGTAGCCGTCGGGAGCGCGCCGGATTCCTTGTGGCCGAGAAATCCGAGCCGCAGTGAACTACACACGGTCCCAGGGACGCACTGAAAGGAGGCGCTTGGAGGCAGCGGCGGCCGTACCGTGCGCTGGTTAGTGAACAGGGAAACAGAGGAGAAGAGGAGAGAGAGAGAGGAGAGAGGAGGGGGTGTCTGACTGTGTACACTGACGCGACCGCCTCAGCTTACACGTACAGAGTCCAAAAACGGCTGTTCAGGCAGATATGGACTCTGGGAGCAGAAGCGTGAGCTGAGGATGAGGAGGCTCGCGCGTGCGTGCGATGATTCGCGTGGATGGCCGTCCACGCGTAGACACAAAAGTACTCAGAAACAGGGATCGGCGTCCCAAAGTTACAAGTACCAACAATAAACACACAGCAATAATAATATCACGTTATTCTAATTCCTGCCCAGACTCTAAGCCTTACTTGGTTGGACGAGGGGGAAACGTGCTTCCGTGGCCAGGTGAAATCCGTCGATTTGTGGCCGCGGGCGGTTCTCTGGCGTCCCAGAAAATAGAGACCTGACGTGGACTACGGAGGGGAAACCCGTAGTGTGATCCGAGGGGCGATCAGCAGCTTCTTGCGATGAGGGGGGGAGTGAAGAAGCGATGCTCAGGTCGGTCTGCAGACGAGCGTGCGGTTGCAGCGCGCGCTCGGGGTCCGGAGGATGCAAACAAAAAAAGGAAGAAAAAAAAGAAGGGGAAACCAAAAATAAAGGGAATTCCCGCTTTTCTTGAGCTCGTCCAGCGAGGTGAAGAAAATTCAGGCCCGGTCCAGGTGCGTTAACACGAGGCGCTTTGTCTCCTTACGAAAAGGTGCGTCTGGGTTGACGCGATTTCGTTTTGGAAGAGGCTGGATCTCTTCCCGGGCCTGAATTTATACCGTTATGATGTCTTCCGGGCTCCCCGCGGCGTTGGCCGTGGTTCAGCCAATCCACGCGGGGTTGGCTTGCGCGTCACCGGGCCGGTGACCCGGTGATGACGGGATTTTGGGTCCCCCTGCCGTCGAGCTGCAGTGCCGCAGCTAGAGGAGGGGGGACCCGGGGGCCCCCCAGGGGGGGGTCATGTGATCAATGGCGAATTTTCCAGGGTTGAGCACATGGTTTCTTTGTTCTCAAAGAAACGTGGCTCACCCCCCTCCTCGCCCCCCCCCCCCCCCTTCCTCATGAGGGTGAGTGAACAAAGGATTTTGGCTCCAACATCCCCCCTTTGTTCCGAAGAGTGGGATGCAGGTCACAGTCTTTGGAGCAAACCTGGGCCGAACAATCCATAGAATCTGTGAACGTCCCCATGTCCTGTGAAACATACTGTCCTTCTCTGTCCACCAGTTCACATGTGAGGTTATTTCCTGAGCAGGCTGGGCTAGTCTGGGCAGGCTAAGGCTAGTCTGGGCAGACTTACTATTTCTATTCTAACTATCTAAGCACACATACATTTCATTTCTTAAGGGTCGTCACCAGTGAACATGAAAGAGGTAGGAAAGGGACAGGAGAGTGAGAAATAGGAAGGGAACGGGTGGTTAGGAAAAGGGTTAGTAGGCCGTGCCTTCACCTCTTGGTTGGGTGAGGGCTGGCCTATTGTGTGTTTGTGGAGGGGCCCACAAAACGTGGCGAGACCAGGGTCAGGGAATCCAGTCGGGCCTGTAGTTTCTGGATGTACTTGTACATCGCGTACGCCACTACGGCCGTGATGATCCAGCCACTGAGCAACATTCCGAGCGCTGCCATGCTGATGGGATGGTCTTGGTATGGGTGTCCACCTGCCCGCCTAGGGAAAGTGGCTGAGAGCCCTGTGGGCTTTAAATTGAATTTAATCAATTTGGTTCCCTCAGCCAGAAGCTGGCTTTGGAGGGTGGCATCAATTGTGAAATTGTGCCCGACGAATGCATCCATCATCTCAATCTCCACCTCGTGTCGGTCGGCATCGAGATGATGGAGGATTATGTCGTCAATGTGTACTGTAGCCCCTGGTGGGACATTGAGGAATATTGTTTGATTGGGCAGGGTGAGCTTGGTGGCTATATCATGGCGGTCGTAGGACATGGTCGCTTCAGAATGAGGTGTGTTGACGAGCCATCGACTACCTGCTCTCTCTACTCTGGTCTCGGTTCCTTCATCTTTGATGGACAAACTACCTTGACATTTCTGCTCCGGGGCGTCTGCCCTCAGCCCACATAGATAGTTGGTGACATCTCTAATGAAAGGGTTGCTGGGACAGATCCAGTGAATGTCTTTGGTGTTTGTGCACATGCTGAGATTGGGGACCAGGTAGAGTGAGGGGTTGTCGTCGTGGTAGGCGAGTGTGGGTGGCGTTCGGAGGTGTACGTGTGTGTTACCCTCCCAGAATCCCACATTCAATACGGTTTTTAAACGGTACACATTCTGCTTTTCAATGATTGGTAGGTTTAGGATAAATCCTAACTCTAGGTTCTGTGGGTTCACAGAGATCGGAATAGCACTGCCGAGACTATATGCCAGATGTACCTGTGAAGGTTGTACAACAGTGGTGGTAGTGGTCTTGAGAATCTGTTCAACCAGTGTTAGTGGAACTAAGTACGTGGGGATCTTCCCGGTACTGAGGCTACTCACGGAGGAACTGACTTCTCTAAGGAGATCTTGCATAAGATCCCTGACTATTCGCACATACGTTATGTCCTCACTGACGATACTTGACAAGGTTGTTAAGGCATGCAAGGTGTTATTGATTAAAGCAGAATGCAAGTTTACAGTGAGTATGGTTCCCTGAACCGTTTTGGTCAAGCCTTGTAACTGTTCACTCTGTATTAGGAGTCTCTGTTGGATTTCCGGCATTTCTTCTTCGAGTTCCCCGACATGTCTCTGAAGGGCCTTCAGGCTGACCGAGTTGGCTGCGGAGAGGCCAATCGAGAACAGCGAGCCGATGACCACTGCTGCGATTTCGGCGTACTGACTGGTTTTCGGACCCAGCTGGAAGTGATCAGGCACCTCGCTTCTGCCGACCCAAACAATGCCCACGCCTGCCCTCATTTGGCTGTCGTGGTGGAAAGAGCAACCATCGACATAGACTTTCGGCATGCCGTCACAGATGTTTTCATCATGGTAATGATGATTGGAAGGGAGGGTCTGTGTCTTGACCAGGAGAGGTTGGATGTTGGACTGTCCCTCACAGTCACAATGTTGGCACGCAGCCAGACCTTGGCCCAAAGCCATTTTGTGGTTTTGTGCGTATTTAACCTCGATGTCATAACCTTGGAGTGCCATCATCCAGGCCGCGATGCGGCTGTTGGACACGCGTCCTTCCCTGAGACGTTGGCTGTTCAGGAAAGAGACTGGTTGATGGCAGGTTTCGATTGTCACCTTCTGACCCCCAATGTAGCTGCGGAAGTGCTCCACAGCCCAGACGGTGGCGAGGAGAGATTTCTCACAGTCGGAGAACTTAATCTCTACACTGCTAAGAGGTCGGCTGGCGTAGGCCACGACTCTCTTGTCTGTGTCGTACTTCTGTGCCAGAGCCGCGCTCAGGCATTGAGCAGAGAACCCTGCCTCAAGGAGGAACTCTTTGTCCTTATCTGGGTACGCCAGACAGGGTGCCACGCAGAGTTTCTCCTTCATGAGGCGGAAGGATTGTTCTTGGGGGGCTCCCCACTCAAAGGCCTTGTCTTTGCGGAGGAGTTCTGTGAGGGGTCTGGCAATGTCCGCATAATCCTCGATGAATTGACGGGAGTAGTTGCAGACCCCAAGAAAGCTCCTCAGTTCTGACACATTAGTTGGGGCTTTGATGTCTTGGATGGCGCGAATCCTCCCCGCTTGGGGTTCGATTCCGTCAGCGCCAACTGTTAACCCCACGTATTCAACCCTGGTACGGCACCACTGACCTTTGCGAAGTGCCAGTTTGGCGCCTGCCGCCAGGAGCTGGTTCAAGACGTGTCTTATCTCGGCTAAATGCTCCTCAAAGGTGCAGCTTCTCATGAGGATGTCATCCACATAGATGAGGTTGCCTCGGGCGGCGGCGTCACTCATCGCTTTGTGGAGGAAGATGTTGAACTCAGATGGTGAGTTTGAGTAGCCGAATGGGCACCGGTTCCAGGTGTACTGGCGGTTGCCAAAGGAAAAAGCAAGTTTGTACTGGTCAGATGGATCCACTTTCATGGTCCAAAATCCATTTGCCACGTCGACTGTGGAAAAGAAACGAGCACCTTTTACTTTGGCCAGCTCCTGATCCAGGTGGATCATGGGCCAGCGAGAAAGAGGAACCTGTTTGTTCAGCGGGCGATAGTCGATGGTAAGCCGCCATTTACCAGTGGGTTTTAATACTGGCCAGATTGGCGAGTTGTACGTCGAGTTGCACTCTCGGATAATGTTCTTCTCTCGCAGTTTGTCAAGGATCTCCTGGATGGATTCATAGGCAGCCAGCGGGATTCTGTACTGGCGTACGAAGGATGGTGGCGCCATTGGGTCGGTAGGAATGCGCACTAGGTGAAGGTCTGTAACCCCACAATCATGTGCATCCCTAGCAAAGATCGCTTGAAATTCGCGGAAAACATTTCTGAGTGCTTCTCGTTGTTCCCGTGTCGTGAGAGCATCTGCTTTTTCAAGTTGCTGCTCAATCTCTGACTCAAAACCAGAGTACGGTTCCTCCGGTGCAGACCCTGGCTGCCCACCGGGGTTCTCAGCACTTTCTGGTTGAGTCGCCAGCGCGTACACTATCATGTCACCTTCGGTGCTGAGGGTTGAACCACAGATTGCCTCCTGTGCGAGGGCTTCGTGACGAGCAATGGTGATCATGCGGGTGGGGAACGTGTACAACACCTTGTCGAGTGTCTCGTCCCTGATGAGGGACGGAGGTAGGTCGCCAATGACGGGCACCCTGAGCTCGAAGTCGTGAAATGAGCTGTCGACCAAGACGCCTAGTGGTTTTCCCGCATTCACCTGAACCGGATTGTGGGTCAGGTTCTGGACTAGCAGGTAGGCTGAGCGGTTGGTTAGCTCTAGAAGGGGTGTGCCACAAATTGTCAGGCAAAGGTCAGAAAAGCACGGTAAGGGTTGAAAGAATGCTTGTGGGCCAAGCATCCTCTGCCCCTTGAGCAGTGCGAGACGGATTGGGAACCCGGCTGTCCGTGCTGGAATTGTGGCTTCCAACTCACTAGCAGCGTGACACGCCTGCGGGATCGTCTGACCGGATGCCATTTGCTCCGGCTCGGTCGTCAGATGCTGCGTGTCCGCGCTCGCCAGTGACCACAAAACCTGGTTCACGGCGTCCAGCTGGACTCCAAGCCTGACAAGGAGATCCGCTCCTATGTGACAAGGAGGGCGGAGCTGCGGGACGACACTCATATAGTGCATGGCTTTCTTCTGCCCTATCTGCACGGAGAGGGCACATACACCAGTTGCTTTGATTAGTGTCTGCGGCGACCCTGCAGCAAGCAGGCGATGGCTGTGCTGCACTTGGACAAGGAGTGCGTTGTGTTGGCACAGATCCTTTAGAAGATCGGCATCAATGGCAGATTTCTCTGACCACAGAGCCAAGAGTGTCTCTGGGACCAAGGTCCCATTCAGGTGTACCCCCCCCACGATGTGGGGATTGTATAGTGGAGATCCATCGTTCGCCAGTGCGCATAGGAATGATGGATGCTCTCTCAGAGACTGATAGCTCCTAGACTGCCGCGACTGCTGGCCGTCAGGGAGCATGACAAGAGGGGTGTTTGAGCCAGATTCTTTGGAAGGCGTACACATGGGATTAGAACTTCTGGACTCGATGGCAGCGTTCATGCTGTCAGAAGAGGGAGGGTCCATGTCTGGACCGATTCGAGTCGGGTTGCGTACTTGGGCCCAAAGGTACCCGCGACGGCAATCGATCAGTGGGGCTAATCGGTTAAGGAGATCTTGGCCAATGAGTAATGGTTCTGTGTCCAGCGTGGTGACATAGATGGGATGCACCAAAGACATCTCTTGGAAAGTGACATCCACCCAGACGCGTTGGGTGATGGGTGAAGTGTCCTGAGTGAAGCTTCTGATGTTAATGCTGCAAGCTTCGACCTGCAGTGGCTTTCCAAGAGACAGCAGAGCTCTCGCAAGCTCGGCGAAGGTGGCTGAACACATTAGGCTTATTTCGGACCCGGAATCTAACAGCGCGAGGGCGTTTACACATCCTCCCACCACCACGGATGTGTAGATGCGGTTGGCGTTCTCTCGGTGCACGAGATTGCCTAAGAAAGTCAGGAACGGCAAATCGGTGGACTGGGAAGCTGTCGTTCTTGAACGTTCTCCCGCCTCACCTGTTTCTCCCCCCCACCCGACAAGGTAAACCTTGTTTGTGGTGGGTCGGGGCCGCCGCTCTAGTCAGGAGGGAGGGGGCCTACGTCCCCGTCCCCTTGAGGGGGGGTGGCGCCCCCTTTGGTTGGACAGGTCCAAGTTCTGTACAGCCTCTTTGATGCAGGTTTGAACCCACTGCTGTAGCTCAGTCTTTAACTGGTCAGCTCTGTAGCGACCGTGGTCCCTTTCCGAACCTTTCATTTTCCACTTTGAATTCGGGTCGGGCCCTTTCTTCGGTTGGAAGTTTTGTTCTGACCTGGCCCATTTTCCACCCTTTTGATTTGGTTGTGCGCCTTTCTGCTCAGACGGAGAGGGTGTACCAGACCCTCCTCCAGCATTCGTTCTGGGTGTCGGCAACTCATCGCCCTCAAGCCTCAAATCCGTGTTTTCCCTTGGCTCCATTTCCAGGACCCTCTGGTCAATGTCAGGCTTCTTACCCGGGCATTGACGCAATTCCCACACCATCTGCGCGTGCTGGCGCAGTTCCTTCATGGTGGGTTTGGCGGTCCTGCAAAATAGAGCCACATCGAACCTCCCACTGTCGTGGAGGTTGTTGACAAACAGAGACTTGAAGGCGTGATCTTCCTCCAACCCCGGTGCATTGCGGCCTTGGAAGTAGGCCACTCGTAGGCGCCTGTAATACTCCTTTGGAGGTTCAGACTTCCGTTGGGTGATCGCGAATGCACCAAACGTTGCCGAAGCAGGGTCATTGTACAATGAATACTCTTCCCGGAGAGCCTGGCAGAGGGTGGAGTACCGGTCTCGGGTGTCTGGCGGCAGGGATTCCATGAAAACATGGACTGTTCTGGACGTTGTTTTCCAGAGAAGCTTTAGCTTCTCCCGCATGGAAGGACGTGCGATGTCGAGGAGGCAGCGTTCAACCTCACGGAGGTAGTCCTCGATACTCGCGTCCTTGTTGCTCGGGTCAAAGCGTTCGATGTCCTTTGCGAGGGATTCGAGCTGGCGGGTCCGGACATCCCACCCCCTCACGGGACTGGGGCCGTCAGAGTCCTCTGACGACAGTTCCCCGTGGACTGCTGTCTGACGCGGGTCGGGGCCGCTAGGGCCATACAAGGGAGGTCTACTGGGGTGTAGAGGCACCCTCCTGGACCCCTGCTCCCGACTGCTAGCGTCGCGTGGGGGCTGCAGATGGGAAGGAGTGGCGGAGTCGTCGAAGCGCACCGTGCTGCGGCTGCGCGTGGGCTGAAAAGAATCACCATCTAAGCTATATGAGGCGTCATACCTCTGCGTTGTGGCGCATGAGGAGTCGATAGTGCCAGACCTCTCTGGCGAAGCCAGATTACGACGACCCCAATTAGGGTCACGTTGCGCACCTAGGGTGGCAGTGTAAAGCTGGTGTCGGAGATTTTCTTCCCTCTCCATGCCCATCGCGATTAGCGACTGAGCTTCTTCTAGGTTTTCCTTTAACTCCTGGATCTGAGGCTCACTCTCTAGTGTGCACTCATCGACCTTCGTCTCCTTATGAGGAGGCAGAGCCCGTTGCTTCTCGGGCTCTGAAGGCTGATCCTCGTCCTTGGAGGCGTCCAGCTCCTGTCGGAGGCGAGCGTTGTCCTTGGATAGCCTCTGGTTGTCCAGACGCAGCCGATCCGTACGCTCCTCCGCCTCCTTTGACTGTAGCTCTGCTCTACGCTGGTAGAGCAGGCTGATCTGGCCCAGGACGTCCGGCACTGTACGTGCCGGCTTGTCCCCTGGGTTGTTGACAAAACTTACCAGCTCTCGGATCTTTTCTTCGCAAATCTCAACGCTGTAGCGTTCGAGATTTGCTTTCTCCTCCAAGGAGAGACGGACGAGGTGGGACACCACGTCTCGTATGGCCGGCTCAGTTAGCACCGGCGGAGCCTCGGCTCCCTGTGCCCGGGAACTCTTACCCTCCATTGAGTGGTTGAGATTTACGCCCGAAGTCAACAACGTTAGCTGTGGTTAACGGCAAATTAGCTTTGCTACTGCACAGGTAACGGCTGTACCTGTGTCTTACAAACCTCTCGGTTTCGTTAATTGCTCGAGCTGCACCCTATCCAAGTTAGTCAGATGCGTCTAACACCTTGGCGAGCAATATTGTTAGTGTCTATTAATCGTAGTCAGAAATCTTAACACAGCGTGTTAATCATGCGTAGAATGCAGGGAAAGCAAGGCACTAACCACTTCACAACTGATTTCACACCACAAGTGACTTTGTTCGACAGTGCTGAAAAAGTGTATCTTGAAAACCAATTCTGGGAGAATAAAGTTAACGGCTACACCTTAAGTGAACGATTCAGGATTATTTTGTGCAGTTATTCGTAACAATGCTGGTTTACAACAGCCTCACACGGGGCACCATTATGTTGGGGTCAGCGTGTGATCAGAATATGCAAATTACCCTAGTGGCAGGCTACCGGAAGGTTCTACCCTGTCAGAGGTAATTTACATATAAACGAATCGCCAAACAGAAGTAAATTGTTATTTACGGGTTGACAATTACTGATCACTAGCGGTAGGCCACCAAAGTAATGGATTACTGGAGTAATAGATTACTAAGGTAATGTACCAAGTGTAAGTTATGCAAAGCTATAAAGGTTGATTGGAGTAAATAGTCAGTTATCGGCCAACAGCTTTGAGCTAAAAAGGGTCGCCTGACGGGAGGAACCTCCACGGGGTCCAATCGCGAAGGCGGTCCACCAGTGGCACGACCGGTCAACAGGCGTGACGGGTCACTCCTTTGTTGACAACTGCGGGTCAGTGGCGTGACCTACCGAAGCGCCTGTGGACCCACAGGAGGCGACTCGCTGGAGTAACCGGGGAAAAGCTCAAGCTGCGAAGGCGTCACAAATGGCTATTGACCTATCAATGAACAACGGTACTTGATTACGAGTGATGATTAAATTACGGAGAGCAACCTATGATTCAAGTTATCAATGAAACAAACCTGCGATTTGTAAGTCAATAACTGAGGGGAGGCTGAATTACTTCGGTGGAGTGGACCACCGAAGGTGATCTGCAAGTAATTTAGAATGGATTGTTAATCAAACAAGTTTGGTTATTTATCTAATAACAATCGGGAGTAATCAAGGAGGAGTTGGAATTAATTAAGTAAAGTCGGGGTTTACTAATTAAATACAATGAGTTATTTGAATGAGCTAAACCATTGAAATTGAATTAAATGCAGTTAGGATTATTAATTGGATAAACTTGCGCTTTATGAATTAATAATACTGGATAATTGGATGCTGAGATGCACGAAAACCACTTGAAAATGATTAAAAGCACTCTTGAGTATTAATTGAATAAATTGACTAATTTATTAATTAATAAAGCATACAAATTATCTATCTGCAACAAAAATAAATGAACAATAGCTTAGAGACAATTCAAGTTGTGATTAGGTTAACTGGGTAACAGATCAATCAATAATAGTGCGGGTAATTAACCACAGAAAATGCGATGAAACACTTAAAATTATTTAAAAGCAATGCGGGTTATTCCCGTGGAAAACCTGCATTCATTCGCCAACGCCTCCTAGGTGTGTTAAATTACCCAAAGCGTTAAAATCATTGAAATTGATTTAAACCATTCAAACTATTAATCAATTGAATATTACCGTTACTTAATCAAAGTCGGGGCACCAGCTGAAGTTAGGGTCTTAAACGAAACATCAGTCTTAAAAAAGAAAGTTCAATTAAAATGTTTAAATTATTATTTCTGATTGAAATGATAATCGCAATTTAACTGAAGCAGGAAAGGAAGGCTGTAAATCCGAGCACTGACTGTTACAACCAGCAGTTGTCGCTGAAAAGCACACAAAAACCACCAAGAATCGTTCAATTCAACTATTAAGTGTTTATTAACAAACGTCTATTCCTAAATCATCAATCTATGAATCACATCTAATCAATAAACATCAAGCAAGATCTCATAAAACAACACAATACAAAACAAAGCCAGCTAATAAAGTGTGTGTGTGTGTGTGTGAGTGTGTGTGTGTGTGTGTGTGTGTGTTCGAGTGTGGGGAGCGATGTGTGTGTGTGTGTGTGCGGGTTTGTGGAGCGAAAGGGGCGTGACTTGGTGAGAGGGTAATGACCACGAACGTCCACCAGAGGGAGGTAGACGTCGGCGGTCCGGTGTAATCACCCGATCTGGCCACTAGGTGCGCGTCGGCGCGCGGGGCAGTTGTGATGACTTAATGCAACCACCAGATGGCGGTACGAGCGGTTGCAATTACCCACGCGACTACCAGAGGGCGCCAAACGGCTCGGCGACCCGGCGAGGAAATCGATGTGATTACCCACCCGGTCACCAGAGGCGCTCGGCGTGCTCTGCCTGGGATAGCGTGACGTCACTGAGCTCCGCACGGGCCGTAGCCGTCGGGAGCGCGCCGGATTCCTTGTGGCCGAGAAATCCGAGCCGCAGTGAACTACACACGGTCCCAGGGACGCACTGAAAGGAGGCGCTTGGAGGCAGCGGCGGCCGTACCGTGCGCTGGTTAGTGAACAGGGAAACAGAGGAGAAGAGGAGAGAGAGAGAGGAGAGAGGAGGGGGTGTCTGACTGTGTACACTGACGCGACCGCCTCAGCTTACACGTACAGAGTCCAAAAACGGCTGTTCAGGCAGATATGGACTCTGGGAGCAGAAGCGTGAGCTGAGGATGAGGAGGCTCGCGCGTGCGTGCGATGATTCGCGTGGATGGCCGTCCACGCGTAGACACAAAAGTACTCAGAAACAGGGATCGGCGTCCCAAAGTTACAAGTACCAACAATAAACACACAGCAATAATAATATCACGTTATTCTAATTCCTGCCCAGACTCTAAGCCTTACTTGGTTGGACGAGGGGGAAACGTGCTTCCGTGGCCAGGTGAAATCCGTCGATTTGTGGCCGCGGGCGGTTCTCTGGCGTCCCAGAAAATAGAGACCTGACGTGGACTACGGAGGGGAAACCCGTAGTGTGATCCGAGGGGCGATCAGCAGCTTCTTGCGATGAGGGGGGGAGTGAAGAAGCGATGCTCAGGTCGGTCTGCAGACGAGCGTGCGGTTGCAGCGCGCGCTCGGGGTCCGGAGGATGCAAACAAAAAAAGGAAGAAAAAAAAGAAGGGGAAACCAAAAATAAAGGGAATTCCCGCTTTTCTTGAGCTCGTCCAGCGAGGTGAAGAAAATTCAGGCCCGGTCCAGGTGCGTTAACACGAGGCGCTTTGTCTCCTTACGAAAAGGTGCGTCTGGGTTGACGCGATTTCGTTTTGGAAGAGGCTGGATCTCTTCCCGGGCCTGAATTTATACCGTTATGATGTCTTCCGGGCTCCCCGCGGCGTTGGCCGTGGTTCAGCCAATCCACGCGGGGTTGGCTTGCGCGTCACCGGGCCGGTGACCCGGTGATGACGGGATTTTGGGTCCCCCTGCCGTCGAGCTGCAGTGCCGCAGCTAGAGGAGGGGGGACCCGGGGGCCCCCCAGGGGGGGGTCATGTGATCAATGGCGAATTTTCCAGGGTTGAGCACATGGTTTCTTTGTTCTCAAAGAAACGTGGCTCACCCCCCTCCTCGCCCCCCCCCCCCCCCTTCCTCATGAGGGTGAGTGAACAAAGGATTTTGGCTCCAACACTGTGGATCATCCAGGTGGAGACGTGGCGACTTTGGATTCTCAAGAGTCAAACAAGTTGTGCCCTGGAGCTGCAGACGGCCTTCACCTGTTCAGGAGGCGCAGATCGTTTCACATTTCACTCCAGGAAGTATCTGGTTCGCCGTGCTCACTGAATCAATGAAAGCTTCACACATTTAAACTTGTATATAGCCGTCAACACATGATGCAGCACATGGTCAGTTTCCCTCGAAGGAGAAACACTTATATTAATCAAATGTTTGACTGACTCAGATGTCATCATTCTACCCCATGTGACTGAATAGTCAGGGTCAAAGTAAGTATAGTATTTGGTCAGTTTTTTCTTATTTATTGTTTTTGTTTTTGATTTATTGCACATGAAGAGTCACAGCCTGTTGAACTTGAACTTTGTACTTGTGATTCTATAAAAGCTTAATAAAACAATCCAGGAAAGAGAAAGTTGACTTTCAGCTGAGGGAAGAGTTTCTTTGGTGTTTTGGGGGAAAAGTCATCGCAGGTCATGTTTAAAATGAATGAATGACTTTTAGATTTCGGGTCCATATTTGACCTGACGGGTCCTCTCCACTGTGAGGGTGTGATTGTGGCTTTATCACTCCTAATATTCAAAAGGTAGAAGACCAGAGGTATTCAAAGTTCCAGCCAGCCGTCTCCAGAGATTGCCCACACACTTTCAGAGGAATCCCGCTGGAGTTTTTCCAGCAGCTTTGAGGAAAGCCCACAGTCTCAGGCTTTGAAGACTGCAGAAGAAGACTCTCATGTCTATACACTTGGAAAAGCCCCAAGGGTTCCTGTTTACCTTCAAACGGTGAGGATCTGGATTCTGATTGGTCCTGTTGCAGTTTAGATCGAGGTCCAGCTTGAAAAATCTTATTTCCACTGATGTGAATGTGATTTCAGCTTCATATTGCTTGTTAAATCCTGAACATTGAAAAAATAAAATCAACTTTCTCAAACAATACCATTGAAGAAAAAAAAACACTTTTTAAAATCAGGTTGTCCAGCAGATATAGGATTTTATATGAGATAATATGGTTAAAATTAAGTACATGATTCATGCAACACAACTGATCTGTTTGTATTCTGAAGGTGAAAATGTTCAGTTTTGAGTTTAAGAACCGTTCAAGGATTCCATTTGTACATTATCAAACTCATCCCTACTGATGGAGCTCATCAAACACTGACCTGGGACGCTGTGGTGCGACTCAGCTTCAGTCTCCGTTTACTAAAACCTTTTCCAGTGAAAATGAAAACCATTGTCGTGTCTCGGGGTCCGTTCACATGACAACAGTGATCGGAGCCGAGGAAAACACAACTTTCTGAAAACAGCTCCCAAGGTGGAGCAGACATGGAGGGTGGGTTGTGTAGGCGGAGGAACCAGCGAGTTGCTTTATTAAGACGACTCCCAGCAGACCTCAGCTTGTACAGAATTCTACTCCCAGAACAGTCCAAATCAAATGTGGGAATAAAAACACAAACAAAAACACCAAACATAACAGAGCACAGAACGTCGTGGAGAGTCTTATGACGCTAAATTCACTTCCTGAAGGTTCTCCAGCAGTAATACTCGTCCCCATACCTGGACTGACGTCCCAGAAGTGAAGACAGTCTGTCCTCTCTGTCCCTGGCTTGTTTCAGGTTTTAAAAAGTGTGTTGCTCCAACCAGCCAATCAGAATCAAACCCTATATAGTGTCATCGGGGGTTTAGCCAATCCCAATCAAGGTAGGCCCTCCCTTTGACTCCTCCCACAATTAGGCAGCTCTGCTCTGGCACATGGCACCACGAGAGGAAGTACTTCCTCCTCTTCCCAAGATGGGCAGAGGAGGAGGAGGTGAACAGGAGGAACAGGAGGAGGAGGAGAACAAGCTGGAGGATAGGAGAACTTTAACCCAGTCCAGTTTGTTGTCTATATACACCCTCAAATATTTGTAGTCCTTCATAACGTCCTGCCTCCGCCGTTACAGCACGCTGTTCCCTACGGTCTTAGTTTTAGTTGTCTTCTGGTCATAATGTTCATCACTAATTCAACAACCAACCATGTGCTTTAGTGTTGACCTAACACGGTTTTCAATCTGTTGGACAGTCATGAAGGTGCTCAGAAGGATATGAGCAGCACAGACGGCAAAAGGAAACAACTTCAAATTCACTGGAGAGTGAAAACTGTCGGAGTGCCGTCAACACGGCCGCCGCACAAGTTTGGGTTGAGAGTGACGTCCCCATGGGTCACATGAAAGAACCTGGGCAAAAACCCTGAATACAAACTTAAAATCAAATGAATTCATTGATAAAAAATCATCATTATTTAACTGCTGGCATGTCTCAGCCACAAAATAATGTGAAAACTGTTGAAACACACATTACTCACTTTAGTCCAGTGTGTGTGTGTGTGTGTGTGTGTGTGTGTGTGTGTGTGTGTGTGTGTGTGTGTGTGTGTGTGTGTGTGTGTGTGTGTGTGTGTGTGTGTGTGTGTGTGTGTGTGAGATGCAGTAAAACCAGAATAATGAAGTTTCCATCTCTTTTAAAGACCATTTTATTAGTTTTACGGTGTGTCGCAAGTCCCTGCAGCAAAATATGGATCTGTTTTCAGCCACCGTCAAATGTCAGAAGGAGAATTCACATTTACAGATAATCTAATATTCTCCTGCGCTGGCATTTGTATAGAGCACCAATCTGTTTGTCCTTGGCTCTGACTTATCTCTGCTGCTTTTGTTGCATCTCGCTTCAATATTCTCCGCCCAGAGCTGCACCACTTTTAGGCATATTAATGGCTGACTGTGAAAGTTCCTCTGGAGAGAGAGCAAACAGGGTGGGACCACCTGATCCACGGCAACACAAACAAGAGAGTACGGGAGGACACAGCAGACAACCTGGAAGACAAAACGGGGGGAAACAAGCTCAGAGAGTCAGCTAGTTTTCTACTTTGGTCATTGATGGTTCCTCTGTATACTTTCAAAAAGTAGATGAAGATCCTTGGCCTTGGAATTAATCTGCTGTCTGATAGGAATTTCGATTGAATAAAAACAAAGCAAATGTTCCAGTGTTCAGAATACACTAATATTGGAGACACAATGATTTCATTCTACATTCCTCTAGCAGATATTCAGGGTGGAATTAAAAATGGATCTTACATCAATGCACATTGTACGAAGACCGGCTTTCCCGTGCAGAGAGCCCTTTGAGGCCACGTTTACACAAACCGGAGTATTTGGAAATAAGATGATATTTCTTCGGTCACAGTGGAGATCTGGGTAAACTCTGTGTCTCCGGTTGCATCTGAACAGGAGAGGCGGATATTTATGCCAGTATCCGTGACAGCGTGTTTTTGCCAGGGTTCTGATTGGCTACTATGGCTTCATGCTTTATGTTACACTGCCCCCTACAGGTCTGGCTGCTCATAGCAGCTCTGAACCAGGTGTGTAACCAGGTCCGTGTCAATCAAGATTTTTTTGTAAACATAGAGAGGAAATATCCGTTTTAGTAAAAACCCAGGTACTATTCAGCAACAACCCCCTCCTCTCACCCCAAGTGGAGACCCCTGCCTGGTGCCTCTTCCAAGATTGAAGCTTGGAGAAGTTTAATCATTTGTCTTCACACAGGCACAGCGTGAGCTGCACAATATTTTGATCCAGGAGAGGTAATTTTCTCTGAATACAAACGTCCGTCATGTTGCAAGTAGGAATTTCCGACTGACTCCATCAAAAGCTTTTTCTGCATCTAGAGAGGTAATCATGGCCTTTTGTTTGTTGAAGTGGTGGTGGTCTGTAAGATTAATTAATCTACGTGTATTGTTAGTGGAGTGTCGGCCTTTAATGAAAACAGTTTGATCAGGGTGTATCATCTGGGGTGTCATTTTCTTCCATTCTTCTTGCTTAATGCTTTACTGATTATTTTGAGATCTACATTGATTAGTGATGTTGAGCGATAGCGAGATGGGAGTGTGGGGTATCATGTTTGCACAATTCATATATAGAGGGAGAGTTGAAGATTGCTGTGGCAGAGAGGTGAGGCAGCGCACCAGATTCACATCAGGAGCTTAATCACCTCTGCTCATAAAGGAGGCGACGCGAGGTGAAGTGTTTAAGATGCAGCCATGATAAGGAGGGTTGGAATTCTCACTAAGCTAAGGACAGGAGGCTCAATGCTTCCTTTAGAACCTCCTTTAGCCTAGGAACCACTGATGCTTCCTTTAGAACCTCCTTTAGCCTAGGAACCACTGATGCTTCCTTTAGAACCTCCTTTAGCCTAGGAACCACTGATGCTTCCTTTAGAACCTCCTTTAGCCTAGGAACCACTGATGCTTCCTTTAGAACCTTTCCTTAACTCCTTTAGGAAGCCTCCTAACACCTTTCCTTAACCCCGTGACGTCATCCAGGGCATTAAGGAAAGGGGGATAGGAAAGGAGAGAGGAGGGACTATTAGGAAGCATCCTCTGTCTCGGTTCTGTTCATCTGTTAATGTTGGAAGATCATCTGTGCTCAGAAAGCTCTCTATTTCAGACTGTGATGGGTGTATCTGTGAAATGTACAATTTATTTATTGAATTCTCTGAATGTATTTATTTCTTGAGGGTCCAGTGATTTCACCATTTTGCGCTTTAACGGAGGAAATTGTAGATTTTCCTTTATTTCATTGCAGCTGATCTAGTGAGGAATTGGCTGGATTTATTCCCATGTTCACACTTATCCAAGCATAATCTCTGCAGTTGAAATTGTATTTTTTGGTCAATAATTTCATTTTAAGTTCTCTTTTACTTTACTTAAGTTAATCAGCATGTGCACCTCCTGGAGCAAGAAAAGCTTTCAAAACAAAGCTGAAACTACACGCTATTTTAAAATATAGCAATTTTATATCCCCATAATGATATGTATCCCAATATAGTATTTTTCTTAAAATTCTTATTCATGAGAAAAAATTCTATTAAGTCAAAAAAATACATATTAACCACATTTTTTATATCATTTTAATATAATTTTTATAAAATATTTTTTCTTTAAGTGGCAGAAAACATTACACGCAAACAACTTGTTGACTGCATGTTTTTTTCACATTTTTTTCAGTTGTCCGGCAGCTGTCTGACTTTTTAAACCCAAAACAAAAGGCAAACGATGACGATGTTATACTTTCTGAGCTTTTCTGTGCAATTCAGTTAAATTAGTTTTTTTTTGCTGTGGACAAACAGAGGCATTACACAGTTCGGAGTGAGACTGGGGAGTTCTGGCATGTTTGCTATTGTCTCGGAATCCTCAACCATTGTAACTGTCTCTCTAAAATACTGCATTTGCTTATAAATCTTAAAAACAAAATCTTCATCAGTTGGGCGACTTTTGTAATGTTTCAAAGTTAGAAACCTTCAATATCAATAAACTGAGACTTCAGCACAGAACGCCCTCAACAGAAAGGTCCGGAAAAGTCTTTACCTCTTAGGTCACGTTTACACAGACCAAGATATTTTAAAAAACGGTGACGTTTCTCTGCATTTGTTGCATTTAAATATAAACGCAGCTACGACTCACCACAAACGATGATTCCTGAAAACTCCGCCCACTGTGGAGATTTAGAAAAACTCTGTGTCTGTTTGCATCTAAAGAAGGAAGGCGGACATTAACGTCACAATTTGTGACGTTATGTTTTTTCTAGGATTCTAATTTACTATTGTGGTTTCATGCTTCTCGTTACACTGCCCCCTACAGGTCTGGCTGCTCATAGCAGCTCTGAACCAGGTGGATATGAGGGTCTGTGTAAATGAAGGTTTTATTGTAAACAAGGAGGGGAAATGTCTGTTTTTGTAAAAACCTGGGGACGTGTAAACGTGGCCTTTCTATCAAACTATGAACAAGCATCTTTCCTGGACAGAAGAGGTTGAATAATGTCAAACTATACGAGTGACTTTCCATTTTCAGATTTTATAAAATATTCGAAGAGCAAAGCAAGAAAGATGATCGACCAATTATCTGAGGAAGGAAGAATCCGTGCTTCGTACTGAGCTTTGGCCATACAGAGCAGAATAATTAGAGGCTTTGATGCTTCTGAAATGGGAGTAGCGGACAAAGAAAGTTGGATGAGTGTTTATTCATCTCTTGGTCTTCTTCTGTTTTGCTCTCGCAGCGAGTCGCAGTTTCTTTGCATCTTCAGAGAAAGGCTTCGGGGAACTTCCACCTCTTTGTTCTTTTTTTCAGGCACTTCTCCTATTGCTTCTCTTCCCATAAACTCACTTCTCCTATCATCTAAAATCTCCTCTGCGATGCAGCAGAATGCTAACGTCCCATTATATAATTTTCTATAGAAATAGATCAGCCTGTGTCATTCCTCTCTATTCTGGTCTTCCTTTGTTCCGTCGCTCTCTCTTCTGACAGCAAGGCTGTGACCTCCACAGCTTCTCCAAATCACAAGGAGTCTGTCGTGTCAGGGCAGCCTGGAGAAACAGCTCTGTCCCTTGGGCATGGTGTTGACAGTGGACATTCAGAAGTAGACTTTACCTGCATACTAACTATGTGATACCTGAAAGATACTGCAGCCAGGCTTATCCCTAATTTGTAAAGTCTGACTTGTTTTTTGTTTTTTAAACTGATGCATTGGCTAAGATACTTAGTAAAGATTTGGATCTGGTGACTTGATCAATGAAAACTGTGAAGTTCAGAAGACGTGAAATTAAAAAAGTAGTTTCTCTTCAATCATGTCTGCTTAAGTAGCCTAGTTCTGTTTAAACGTCTGAGGTATATCATGAATACGACGAGGAATGCCACTGAGAATAAGGTGACACGTTAAATGTTCCCTGGATAGTCACAAACGTTCAATGTAATTTCTGTGAATCATAAGCATATTATTGAATAGGGCCTTACACTTCCCTGAAAACCCCAAATAGGGAAAAATCTTTTATGAATCTGGAATTTTATTTTACTCAATTGAACATTTCTGTCACTAAAAGTTACAGTCATTGTAAAAAGATATGAAGCTTCCCTGGAATGTCTGCTTTACACACGTCGACATGTGGATTGGAGGAGATGGGCAATTGAACCTGCAACCCTCATATTGAGAGACGACCCCTCTACTAACCAAGCCACAACCAGTTCAGGTCTACTGATGTCTCATTTCTCAAACGCATGTTTTGTTTTTCAACCCGTTGTTCATACATTATTACGAGACAAACCTTGAATGTTTTGCTGCTGTGCAGAGTCACAGCGACATTTCTTTTTTCCTTCATACTGAGTTTTATCACCTGTTTGTCCCACTTTCCCTACGTGTATCCTAATTCATTTCAGATAAGCTGCTCACACTGTGACATTGTGAAGTGGTTGATTTCTAATGGACAGCGTGAAAAGCAGCACTGCTTTGGAGTGTTTGCAGATAAACTGCAGTCTACAGTACACATTAAGTCTGGCTGGGTGAGAATGCTTACAAAAGCATTTTTTCATGTTCTCCATAATGCGTTATTCTTTAAGAATGTACAATGGTTGCATGTTATGCCAGCCACTGCTCGGCGAGATTTGTATGAGAACAGAGTGACAGTGACAATGACACAAACACTGTGTAAACTGCTCCTGGTGTTCGCCCTGCTAAGCTCCTCTAACACAACCTTCAACTGCCAGCTTCAGTCGCTGCGCCACCAAATGAAAAGGAGGCATTTATGCAATGCAAACACTTCACTTTCTGTCACTTTTACTTGTGCCTCTTACATACACAATGAGCTCTCAAGTAGTGCAAGGAAAAAAGAAACGGAAAGCAAAAAAGAGAGGCTCAAGAGCACACGCACACACACACACACACGCACGCACGCACGCACGCACGCACGCACGCACGCACGCACGCACGCACGCGCGCACGCACGCACGCACGCGCGCACGCACGCACACACACACACAGGGACACTGTGTGCGTCACCCCTGTTAGGAGTGCATCGAATCAAATCCATGTTGAGACTCAAGACTTCTGTTTGAAAACTGACCATAAGTTTATTCTTCCATGTGGGCTTGTATTATACTTTGGATGTGAATGTCAGTGTGTGTGTGTGTGTGTGTGTGTGTAATTCTGTGCTCGCTCTGCGTGACGATCTGTCCTTGCGTCTAGTTATCTGGGACTGGCTGGAGAACGCTGCGACGCTGCGCTGGTTGATCCATCGTACAAGATAAATGGATGCATAAACAACACAACTGAAGTCATTCAGAAAGAGGGAAACCTATCTGGCAGGGAAGTCTGTGTGTGTGCGAGTCTTTGTGTTTCAGTGAAGATACATTCTACAGTTGTGCAAATTTGGTCGAGTTTGATCTGGTTTGTGGTACAAATACACATAAATTGTGCTTCAGGGTTCAGCTGAGTGAGACACTTCTAACGCCGTAAAGCACCACATGTGTATTGAAGCTGTGACAGGCAAAATATCACACATTAAACTCAGTGGCCTTCATGAACATGAATTATTGGGCGTGTCTCCCAGATCACACAAAATACTGTGAGGAGTATATTGTAATTGATTATTGTACATGAGCACAAGTTGTTGGTACCAAGAAGAGTCTGAGTGTTTGACAATCTGCTGATGGACTGGGAAACTGTCACGGAACGAGGGTGGATCCAAACGTAGGGTCCCTAACAGTCCCTCCTATCTCCTAATGGTCCCTCCTGTCTCCTAACAATCCCTCCTATCTCCAAACAGTCCCTCCTATCTCCTAACAGTCCCTCCTATCTCCTAACAGTCCCTCCTATCTCCTAATGGTCCCTCCTGTCTCCTAACAGTCTCTCCTGTCTCCTAACAGTCCCTCCTCCTATCTCCTAACAGTCCCTCCTGTCTCCTAACAGTCCCTCCTGTCTCCTAACAGTCCCTCCTCCTATCTCCTAATAGTCCCTCCTATCTCCTAACAGTCCCTCCTATCTCCTAATAGTCCCTCCTATCTCCTAATAGTCCATCCTATCTCCTAATAGTCCCTCCTGTCTCCTAATAGTCCATCCTATCTCCTAATAGTCCCTCCTGTCTCCTAACAGTCCCTCCTATCTCCTAACAGTCCCTCCTATCTCCTAATAGTCCCTCCTATCTCCTAACAGTCTCTCCTATCTCCTAATAGTCCCTCCTATCTCCTAATAGTCCATCCTATCTCCTAATAGTCCCTCCTATCTCCTTATAGTCCCTCCTATCTCCTAACAGTCCCTCCTATCTCCTAATAGTCCATCCTATCTCCTAACAGTCCCTCCTATCTCCTTATACTCCCTCCTATCTCCTAACAGTCCCTCCTATCTCCTTATAGTCCCTCCTATCTCCTAACAGTCCCTCCTCCTATCTCCTAACAGTCCCTCCTATCTCCTAATAGTCCATCCTATCTCCTAACAGTCCCTCCTATCTCCTTTCCTTAACCCCAGAAATGTTTAAGTGACTGCCATGATAAGGAGTGTTGGAATCCTCACTAAGCTGAGGAAAGGAGGCTCAATGCTTCCTTTAGAACCTCCTTTAGCCTAGGAACCACTGACGCTTCCTTTAGAACCTCCTTTAGCCTAGGAACCACTGACGCTTCCTTTAGAACCTCCTTCAGCCTAGGAACCACTGATGCTCCCTTTAGAACCTCCTTCAGCCTAGGAACCACTGATGCTTCCTTTAGAACCTCCTTTAGCCTAGGAACCATTGATGCTTCCTTTACCAAAGGAGACCAGCTCTCTTTTAGGGGAGGAGTTACAGCCCACAGGCTGGATGGCCTCTCCCCCGCCGTCTGTGCTGATTGACAGGAGGTCTCCTCACTGACTTCCTCCTCCTCCTGTCCTGATGTGGAGCACTCTGATTGGAGGATGACTGCTGATTGGCTCAGCTCCGCCCGCCAGCTCCAGCAGACTCCTCCTGGTGGCTGATGTGGGCGGAGTCAGCCCAGTCTGCCCAGAGAACCTTGGTGTGTGTTTAAACTAGTGTGGGACCTTTTGAACTCGACTCCACTCTGATCTTTGAGTATTTGCGTCTTAGTTTAACTTTGGTCAACAGGAGCCATAGTCCAGCAGTTTGGTGACGGTACCAGCTGTTTGGTTCTGTGTCAGTTAGATGTTTTGTTTGTCAGACGCGCCTGTGAAACAAGAATACACAACCACAGTATGTGACTAGAAAGATCACAACATAGAAAAAACCCACAAATATCATCCAAACTGGAACCACCACTATATAATATGTTCATAACTAATACACGGGGAACCATGATGTGATGAAGAAACAGTGACAGACACGACAGCAGCACAAAATGAAGGTCATGACAGGAGTCAAAGAACGTTTTAGACTCATGTGGTTCTGATACTTCATTTGACGTGAGCTTGCATCATCATAATTTGATGGTAGGAAAACAATTAATCCAAGTCTTCCTTGATGATTGCTGCTTGACTGATGTCAGGCTCTGTTTCTTGGTTCTGAACTCCAGTGGGAATCTTTCTTTGTAATGGGGAGAGTCTTGTTGCTGCTCTAGAGAAGGGTTTTGTTGCTTGGTTATATTAAATATTTTATTGCTGTAGAAGCTCATACTTGATTTGACAAATTGATATTTGTTCCCTCGACGGTTCCATAGATCATGCATCACCTTGTGCCAAACCCAGGGGCTCTTCACCAGGACTGATCAGAAGAAGAACCAAACCCTGAGGACTGATTTTCAATCAGTGGGCAGAATTCTAAACCTGTTACTGTGGACATGCAATCACATCAAAGAACTGCCTCTGTTCACATGAGGTATTACTGTATCATACAACAAAGGACACCAGGTCTCCTGGCTTTGTCCTGAATCCTGTGGACATGTACGCATTACACAGCGATACCTTGGTACTAGGAAGGTTGTCTAGGAGTAGAGCAGATACAGTTCTACATTTAACAAATGTTATAGTAGTATTTTTATATCCCCACCTCACAAATGACTAGTTTCATGAGGGAAGGAGGAGGAATCTGCCTTTGTGAAATTGACGCCACCTTTTTATTGAATGGTACAAAAATGGATTGATGCTCTGCTTTTATCACATCTCCATAGGACATGAACTAATGTAATGTCCTGTAGTAAAGACAATTTAATTGGTTAAATAATTCAGTGAAAACCCCAAAATGGCCAGTATGGATTGTGCTCTACTCTAGTTTACAGATTTATGAAGATATTTGTTCCCAGAGTTGGCTTTATAAAGAAGTTCCCACACTGGGGAAGCTGCTGGATTCTAACTATAAGACTGGTAGATGTGGCCACAACAGTAATCAATATAGGTTTCCTCATTTTGTGATATAGATATTTGTCACCATATGAATTCTTCTTCTTCTTGTCGTTGTACCCGTAGCTGTCCTGGGGAACGCTGTTTAACCACATTTCATTAAAGTTTAAAGTATCATAGCGTTTGTTTGTCTTAATTTAACATCAGCTGCTGCTGGGAGAAGTCACCAGTTAACAGGGGCACCAGTGAAACCGAAACACCGGACAGTGAAGCACCATCGTAACAATCCAGTTTTCGTAATATTATTATTAAATATATAAAAATATATGCTATACAATTTATTTTTTTGAGCTGATATCCAATGACAATAAAGTTGATTGATTGATTGATTGATTGATTGATTGATTGATTGATTGATTGATTGATTGATTGATTGATTGATTGATTGGCTACAGGAAAAGCTCTGATGACTCCGCCCACACTGTGGAGGTTCTATGTTGTAATGGAAAACCGAGGCAAGACAAGTAGAGTAGGGCTGAGTAGGTACTAGTGGAAAAGAGCCATAAAAGAACCATGATTGACAAAGGTCTCTTTACATGATTTAAATATTTTTGTAACAAACTGTAGACATGTTATCAAACTGGATTGTTTTTGTTCCATTTCTAATCAGTCGCCAGTTAAAAAAATCTATCTAATTAAGCATTTTAAAGTCAATCACAGCAATTGATTTGAATGTACTAGGTTAAAAAACAAAGGAAGAATCTCACTGACTACAATATAAAGTTCACTTCAGCAGCTGCATGATGAGTGACTGTTCATGGAAGGAGGTGACGGAGTTGCTTCATTCCTCCAACTGCACATCAACACGCTCGTTTTTTCTCAGCGATGGAAATAAGCCTGGAACATTTTGGAAAATGTCCAACAGGAGACATCTGGCAGGAGCTGTCAGATCATCACACCTACTCAAAGCATGATGCCACCATGACATCCAGCGCATGACAAGCCTGGATCCTATCTGTACGGCGCTCTCCCCCTGATGGAGCACTAAACATGGCTGGATTTATGAGGAAACACACCGTCTCTGTCCCTGCAACATATGCTGAGTCCGATCTGTGGACATGATGAGGCATCCACAAAGCAACCACTGCAGTGTCAGCAGAAGACATTTATACAATCACCAATATCACGCTTCTGTCAGCGCTATTTTTTTTTCTTTATTTGCTGTCAACTCTGTCTTCCTGTGAGAAAAAATAACTCGGTTGTTGTTCAATTAGATTCATTGTGTCTTTATTCCATTGATAAGAATCCTATTTTCTTCCATTCAGGCAGGGAGGCTTTTTTCAACAAACGTTTCTGACATGTTAAAACGGTGTTCTCCCGCCTTCGTCAGAACTGCAATCCGAGGTGGCAGATTGACGTGTCTGTATATCAGCTGGCGTTACGGAGGCATGACCGATCTGTCACGCTGCAAACAGGAACACAAAAACACAAACGGGCCAATCAAATGGAACGCAGAGGGACAATGTCTCTACCATGCATCAGGGAATCGCTGAACGCATCACAAGAGCGTTAAAAATACAGTATATAAAATGAATACAGCGGCCAAACCACATGATAAACTGAAACAGTTCCTCCTCCACCAAAATGACCAAATCCATCCAGAACCTAAATCCAAACCTGTGAAATCCTCTGACATTTCTGAAGAAGACAGGAGGACGCTGTCAAAACGTGTCAAAAAAGTATGATGAAAAAAAAAGGTTTCTTACCTTAATGGAAGAAAAGAGAAGACTTGTGTACCATGGCCTTGTTTTAAAACTTACCAAGTTTCAGATAAGAACTCATGAAGTGTCAGATCTCATCATGAATTGAGTTTAAAAGGTCAGGATCTTTGTTAAACCTGGATTTGTTTTGCATCTGGTAGAAAACAAGTTTCCCCGGTGTTGTCATTCAATCTTCCAAGTGTTTGAATGTCTGAAAGTGACGCATTACACACTCTTTCTTATCAGTGTGGAAAATTAATTACCCCCAAAATCCTCCACCTGCCCGTCGTGAGACCGCCTCATCACGAGATCCCGGGAAGAAGATCACACCATAACAACGCTGAATAAAGAAAACAACAAAACACAAAGAAGTTCATTTCTCTGATCTTCAGTGACGTAATGTTGACATGATACAATAGGAATGGGTGTTTTATTTTGAAGGACGGGGTTCTCTGGTTCATGTGTGTGTACATCGACGCATGTTGCTGCGTAGCTTTATTATATTATATTATTATTTTAATATCATGAAAAGATGAAGCTCATCTGTCTCTATTCAATTAAATCCCAATACTCACACAGACAGTCAGTGTCTTTCATTGTTTGAAGTTGTCATGAATAAAATTATTTTGTGATTCATTCCAATATATTGTCCCTTTATTTCTTTGGTTTATATTTACTGAGCTGCAACTGAAAGAAAAGTACCAAACAGAGAGTGAGTCCTCGTCTTCATGATCTCTGATCAGGTTGATGTGACGGCTCCTATGAAATCCAGTCCCTGAGTGTGTGACTGGGTGAGTTTAGTGGTTACATCACCGCTCAGCTGAGCACTCTGAAGCTACGAAAGCTCTGTAGCTCTGTAGCTCTGAAGCTCTGTAGCTCTGAAGCTCTGTAGCTCTGAAGCTCTGTAGCTCTGTAGCTCTGTAGCTCTGTAGCTCTGAAGCTCTGAAGCTCTGAAGCTCTGTAGCTCTGTAGCTCTGTAGCTCTGTAGCTCTGAAGCTCTGAAGCTCTGTAGCTCTGTAGCTCTGTAGCTCTGAAGCTCTGAAGCTCTGTAGCTCTGTAGCTCTGTAGCTCTGTAGCTCTGAAGCTCTGAAGCCCTGGAGAGTTTTGTCTACTGGCCTCCTTGTTCGTGGTTTTAAGGTCACTGAAGTTTTCTACTCCGTTGATATTAAATGAGTCTAGTTTAATTTCTATGGAGCTCCACACATGACATCAGAAATAAATATTTCAGATGTCATGTTAATGCATATTTAGTGGCCACAAATTATCATTTAGTGGCCATGTAAAAGTGTTCCATGGCCTCAGGTGAGCATTCCATTGGCTCATATTAATATTTTGTGGACAAACATTACTCTATAGTGGTCACAAAATTGTATTTATTGGCCCCAAATTAGTATTTTGAGTCCAAAAATGTGAAATTCATGAACACAGATTAATATTTTGTGGCCTGAACATGTTAATTTGAGACCACAAAATATTAATCTGTGGCCAAAATTGTATGTTTTATTTCAGATGTTGTGTCTATGGCTCTTTGTATTTCTACCCAAACGCTCTCTGAATCAATCTCACTCCTGTAGCAGGACCGAGACGTTTCTAACGACAACTGCTCACACCCTCAATAATACTCAAATATTTGGTAATTCATCTACATGCATAGTTATTATTGTTTATTCCCTCATTTGTGGATCCACATTTCGAAGCACTGAGCATCTGTTCAGGGAGTTGCTTCCTGTAAACAACAGTGAATAAGAGTCATCGTGTTGTATCCTCCGTACATCAACACGGGATTTTGAGTTGCTCTATTAATCCAGGTGTATCACAAGAAAAGATATATTAACACACAACAGATTGCATGCCAGCAGCTGCTTGAAGGAAAACTGTTTATGCTTGTGTGAGATATAATTGTGCAGCGTGAGCTCTGGTTGCTTGTTTCTTTCTGTTTTATATTGAGAAAGAAATGTATTAAGACCATCTGTTAGTGTGTTGCTGTGTCATCAGGTGGCTGTGTGATACTACCAGCCTCGGTTAGTCATCCTGTTCTCTTATAACTTGGCTGTGGTTTGATGGTGGAGGGTCTTCATCCTGATTAACCCCTTCTGCTTTATTGTCTTCATCACAGTGATGAAATCCTTCATTCTTCACATCGTTGCTTCAGCAGCAGAGTGGACCAAACACATTGAAAAAATGTCAAATGAAGATATGAATGTGCAGCAGCAACCTCACACACATCGAGAGTGACACTCGTGCAATAAACACTAATGTGAGAACTGAATCTGCTGTGAGAGCAGCAGAGTCTCAGATCCAGTCGCTCTACCGCCTCCTTTAACCTCCCAACCACTCCAACTGGGGTTTGGCCTTATTTAGAATATTTGTGTTTTGTTCTGCATTGTATTGATGTTGTTTTACGCTTTTGTGAGGTGACCTTGAGTGTAGAGAAAGGCTCCTATGAATAAAACACATTATTATTATTATTATTATTATTATTATTATTATTATTATTATTATTATGATTCTGAGTATTCTAATTCTGATTCTGATCATTTTTATTATTATTATTATTAAACTATATGTTAAATGAATGCATGTTGTTTGGATGAAGATATGTTAGAAAAGTAAACTGCAGTACAAAACGATATACATCTAATAAATTGTTCCCGATTGTTACTGTAATATTCTGGATGGAGGATATTTCTATTTCGCCATGAGTTGGAGGTCAGAAACACAGCTCTAGCTTAATAGACAAACAAAATAATCTGTATTTAAATAGATGTTCATGATGTCAAAACAAATTATATTAAGAGAAGGAATGTATTATTATTATTATATTGGCTGTCATGCAGAACAACTCTTGTGTTTCTTGTAGTTGAAAGTAAATATCTTGAGTGATGACTCTCCATCCTCATGCTGTGATATGCAGTGTATACATGTCCACACTCTCAGATCCAGCTCACTTCCTTCTTCCTCTTAAAACACAGCATGGATTTATAGAAGTGTCCACGCTCACCCACACTCCTGCATCCATTCTGCAATAATCCCCTTCAGTACCCGGCAGACTAATGATGAAATAAGCCCAGAGCTTAGCGTCACACGGACCTGAACTAAGATGACCTGACTTAGATGATACGGGGCAAACATAATTCCTGTGGCATCCGTCCAACATACACTCATCTGAAAAACACTGTCCAGAAAGTCCAAACTATTTCCCCTCCACCCCAAGCTCACACACATTACAGTGATTTATGGAGCGTGCAGCGAATTCCTCTCACTTAAGCTGATTATAAAGATAGTTTGTTGAGGGTTGCATCCGAGGCTGCGGAGAACGTTGCTCATTAACATAACAATTTCAGATCCGTCCTCGCCAAGCGTCCTGCAGACATTATATAATATTTAACTTAGCGTCCAGCGCAGGGCTCTGAAAAGAACATTTAAATTGTTCCGGAGACAGAAATGAAATGTTTACCCTTAAAAATGAAGAAAGCTTTTCAACTTGTTGGGGGTCAAAGGCCTTGCTCAGGGGTCCATGTGGCGACCAGGCCACTGTGGGAATCAAACTTGCAAACTATCAAACTTCCCAACCCAAGTCAACCTCTCTACCCTCGAGGCCGCCGCCGCACTTTAGACCAGCAAGCGAGGATCCAGTGTGACCGTTTCGCTCCAGGGAGGCGGAGGAAAGGAAAACAAAGATGATCAGTGGTTCTCTGAGATTTCAGCCACAAACAAAAACAACAAACACTGGATGTTCTTAATGTGAGGATCTGTTGGCCAAACCAACTTCTTCCTTCAGGAGATGACGCAACATCAAATCAACTCAAAATATTTAAATATGAGCAGATCAATCCTTTAAGCTCCAAATAGTTTTTCAACCACATCGTCTGCAAATTATGACACAACTTTACATGAGAGTAGATAATGTTAGACAATAATATATATATATACAGTATATGCACATTTAGTAATTACAATGGGAAGGAGGCTGTGGTAAATCAGAGTACACACACACACACACACACACACACACACACACACACACACACACACACACACACACACACACACACACACACACACACACACACACACACACACACACACTCTTCGTGAAACAATAAAACTTGGTGGTCGTGGAGTCGTGGCCAGAAGGTTAATGAAGTAAGAGGGTTAGTTACAAATGATTTGTTTTACTTAATGAAAAGTGAGCCAATCAGGGGTTCCTTTCTTCCTTTCTTTCTTTCTTTCTTTCTTTCTTTCTTTCTTTCTTTCTTTCTTTTTCCTTCTTTCCTTCACCGTCCATTAGAAAACAATCCATCGTCGCTGCACAAACTGCCACACATTAATAAGCAACAGGTGAGAGACACAAATCAGCACCTCATTGTTGTTTTGACTGCTTTCATCACAACAAAACAACTTGGTAATAGATTACAATGTGAAAGATCCTTTCTGAAGTTATGAAAAGAAAAATAATTTTTTTTTGTAAATTTACCTTGATTACAGAGTTGTTCTCCCAACAGTGTTTCGTTAATCATCTGTCAGAGGTTTATAGAACCCAGCATGGCGATGGATGGATGGATGGATGGATGGATGGATGGATGGATGGATGGATGGATGGATGGATGGATGGATGGATGGATGGATGGATGGATGGATGGATGGATAGATAGATAAACAATCATCGTTCCCACACCGACATACACACCTTCCAACAAGTAAGAGTTGCACAACCAAATGAGCCTGAGCAGTACTTTGCAGACAAACATACTCTGAGTATCAAACAAAGACAGAAAAAGAACAAGGACCATACAGAAGTTAATGATTTTGACATTTTGAAAAGTGGTGGCAGAGAACAAGCAATAACAGCAGCCACATCTCCTTAATGGTGGAAGGACAAGTTGGATCCATGTTGGGGTTTCAGGAGGTGGATGGGTTCCGCGTGTGTCTCGGGGTCCACCCAACAACCTTCCCAAACTGGGAAAACGATGGCGTAGTCGTCAGCTGTGTTGTTGTTGTTTCACATTTATTTTTCAGGCCTCTCCAAACAGTGGATCATAATATTTACAAAGTGCAAATAAAAATAAAAATACCCAAATGTGAAAATAAACAAAGCAAAGAAAACTATATACAAATCTGTACAGGTTATATACATAAGAGTTCTTCATCAACTTCAGGATTCCACAATGAAGCTCCACAGATCAGTACCGGTCCCCTCCTCTAACCAGAGTCCAACCCCCCCAACAGGCCCAGCTTAGCCCCGCCCACTGGGCGTAACCTTTCGCTGACAAAGTTCATTATTTCATTCTTAAACCCAAATTCTAATACATAAATAAATAGATTTTCCATAATCTATCTTTCCATAATTAAATACAAATTACCCCTTACTGACAGGATTATGCCCTCCCACAATAACCCCTCAGTACACAGCAATAGGTTTTAAAGAAAATAAATAATAATATTGTTCACGTGACTGTGAAACCTTCCGGGCCCAAACCATTCAACCCGACTGGTGGTATGGCCCGGGTTCGTCAGTCACCCTGCAGGCGCGTCACTGCCGGCTGCCCTCTGCTACTCTGGAGGGTGTGTGTGGGTGAGTGAGGGTGAGTGAAGGTGAGTGAAGGTGTGTGAGGGTGTGTGAAGGTGAGTGAAGGTGTGTGAAGGTGAGTGAGGGTGTGTGAAGGTGTGTGAAGGTGAGTGAAGGTGTGTGAAGGTGAGTGAAGGTGAGTGAGGGTGTGTGAAGGTGTGTGAAGGTGAGTGAAGGTGAGTGAAGGTGTGTGAGGGTGAGTGAAGGTGTGTGAAGGTGTGTGAAGGTGACTGAAGGTGAGTGAAGGTGAGTGAAGGTGAGTGAAGGTGTGTGAAGGTGAGTGAAGGTGTGTGAAGGTGTGTGAGGGTGTGTGAAGGTGAGTGAAGGTGTGTGAAGGTGTGTGTGTGTGTGTGTGGATGTAGGAGAGAGAGAGAGTGTGCACCCTTGGTCACCATACTGACAAAAGAGGGGGGAGAAACTGGCTTGTATGTGAGTGCAGGTTATTGCAGAGTAGGTAAGTGAGTGTGTGTCCGTGTGTGTGTGTGTGTGTGTGTGTGTGTGTGTCCGTGTGGGTGTGTGTGTGTGTGTGTGTGTCCGTGTGGGTGTGTGTGTGTGTGTGTGTGCGCGCGTTACGCGGCGGGTGCGCCGCGATGATATGTGCCACGTCAGCGCGCGTGATGGAGCTGCTCCATCCAGAACTAGAATCTTCTCTTTACAGTTTCTTGGACTAATCAGTGTAAAAGAAAAGCCTTTTAACTCTCCACTCGTATTAAAATGAAGTGATGAAAATCTTCTGCATGGAGCCTCCGTTAAGGTCCCAGTGATTCAGAAGTATCCTTTCTGTTGCTTCTAGCTGAAAACGAAAACACGTCACTGACGGTCTCACAGCTGAGCAGAGACGAGCAGCAAATGTGGGAAGAAAGTCTGAAGGTTATTAATCAAATTAGCCCTGAAATCCTGATGCACTCAGTGAGTTGTGCTCGTGTGTGTCTGTGATGTGAGTAAATCTAATTCATAAATCAGACGCATTCTGGAAACCAAACTCTATTTTATAGTTAAAAAAAAAAAGTAGTGCGTGTGTGTGTGTGTGTGTGTGTGTGTGTGTGTGTGTGTGTGTGTGTGTGTGTGTGTGTGTGTGTGTGTGTGTGTGTGTGTGTGTGTGTGTGTGTGTGTGTGTGTGTGTGTGTAGCCCATGAAGCAGTCCATATTTGTATGCAGAGCCTGTGTTTATTCTTGGTGCGTCCTCTCTTCCTTTTACTCACACATCAAAGTTAGAAAAAACAAAACTGCCACCGAATGTTTGCAAGGACACACAACTGCCTGGAAAAGGACGACTTTATTAAAAACTGGCCAAACGCCACTGTCAGGATCCTGCAGAAGGACATAAGGACATCTTTAGTACGTAGAGTAATCTACAGTCCTGCTCCTCCTAAATCCACCTTTATCCTTTTTTTTTTTGTCCTGGTATTCGATTTGTAATCTGAAACTAATAAGACTTTAATAAAATCAAAAATTAGAAACTAAAAACCATATTCTCCCTCTTCGTCTCTCTGGCTGGGTAATGAGTTTATAATGAGTTTAGCCTCGGTCTCGGGGTTCACGCTCGTAGGAGGATCACAGTGAAAAATGGAATTATTCTAATCGTTTATTCTCCTGTTCTCCAACTCTTCAACCTAACGAGCTCTGCTCTGGCACATGGCACCACAAGAGAAAGTAGTTCCTCCTCTTCTGAAGATGGGCATGTGTGGGCGGAGCCAGTCCAGCTCACACAGACACAGCAGATTCTGAATGTAGCTCCTGTGATCCAATATTCAAATGAGGAAAATGAAGGAGGAGCTAGAAAACTTAGAATACTGAAGGTTTCTGGAGCGACCAGACCTGGAGGAGGAGGAGAACAGGAGGAGGAGGAGAACAGGAGGAGGAGGAGGAGGTGAACAGGAGGAGGAGGAGGAGGAGGAGGAGGAGGAGGTGAACAGGAGAGGGGGAGGTGAAGAGGAGGAGGAGGTGAACAGGAGGAGGAGGAGGAGGAGAACAACAGGAGGAGGAGGAGGAGAACAGGACGAGGAGGAGGAGAACAGGAGGAGGAGGAGGAGGTGAACAGGAGGAACAGGAGGAGGAGGAGGAGGAGAACAACAGGAGGAGGAGGAGGAGAACAGGACGAGGAGGAGGAGAACAGGAGGAGGAGGAGGAGGTGAACAGGAGGAACAGGAGGAGGAGGAGGAGGAGGAGGAGGAGGAGGAGGAGAACAGGAGGAGGAGGAGGAGAACAGGGGGAGGAGGAGGAGAACAGGAGCAGGAGGTGAACAGGAGGAACAGGAGGAGGAGGAGAACAGGGGGAGGAGGTGAACAGGAGCAGGAGGTGAACAGGAGGAACAGGAGGAGGAGGTGAACAGGAGGATGATAGAAGTTTAAAAGAAATGAAAGTTGTATCTTTTCACTGCAGAACGTTGTACAAACGACACACTGACCCTGTGCACACAGTAATGTGAGCAGTAGGCTGGTGAACAAGGTGCTGAATGGAAGTCATGCTCTTCATCAGTACAGATATATCAGACAGAGTGAAGCGTCTGTACAGAGGCGACTGAGTGACCTCTTTGGCAGTGTCAGTTAAATTAATGCATCTCAATTCCTTAATTTAACAGACTAAAGACGGCAATAGCTGTACAAAGAGAGGAGAGAATAGGAGGGAATCGGGACATTATGACTCCCTTTTTGTCTGTGTTAGTCCAGTGCGTGTCTTTTACACCCGGACGTTCTCTTGTCTCCTGTCTGGTTGCTTTACAAGCCAGAATTACCGCTTCCAGAGTGTGAAAGCCATAAAGAGTGCAGTGAATGTGAATGTGAGCAGAATAACGGCAGTGTGATGGGCAGTGCTGAACATTTTACTGGCCGTTAGTACCTGCTGCGTGTTGCTTTTAGTCATTTATCCCATCACTTTACAGGGAGGGACACTTAAATAGGGCTGGCGCTTGATTCAAAATGACCGACTATATCTGTGTTTCTAGTGTTTAAACCTGAGAGTGTGAGCGACTCTCTTCCCCCTGTACTCACACTGAAATGTCCTCCTCTGTGGGATGTACCATCTCGGGCACCAGGGGATATGCAGTAGAAGCATCTGCTTTGGTGAGGACTGCTTTTGTCAGTCCAATCAATAGGTGATTTGTTGCGTTGCCGTATTTTTGAATCGGCACCGGCTTCGTATGCTCGAGGGACTAAAACCAATTGTTATTGAAACACTCTTCTTCAACGCAAACCTACAATACTGAACTAACTACATCCTTCAAATATTGAAACAACTATTTCCATCTTTTAAGAACGGTGAAGACAGAGCTGGTCCAGCCAGATATTGTCTAGATTCTCACTCTGTGGCGTTGGCGAAGGTCTGCGCTCTACCAAGGTTCCAAATGGGTTAGTCTAAAATAACACATGTTTACTTGTATGGCCATTCATCAACATGAGTTCAGATTAAAGGAGCAGTTTGTAAAATCTAATGTAAGGCGCCTTTTGGGCAATAGGTAGTCTGTCTTTAATCTGAACGTTTGTTTTAGAGTTACAGCTTTTGTTGTGTTTTAGAATTCAATGTGCCTTTTCTCACATTTCTGTGGATTAAAGACAGCCGAGCTGCTGGAGCTCACTGGTAAACACAACACTTCCATTAGTTCAACTTTTATTAACGTTTTAACATAAAAAAAACCATAATGAACCTTTACTTTACTGATCTCTGATCTGAAGTCTAGAAATGTAAAGATTCAGACTGAGACTGTTTAACATTACATGCACTGAAGTGACTGCAGTCTTTTTCTGGCAGCGTATTTACATGACAAAAGTTTGTTTAATGACTCCCACCGCTTCAATTCCAACATTTCCACACATACACATTATTAGCATTTTATCAGGGAGAGACAATTTTCTCCCAGACCTTCATTGCTCACTCTGCTTTATCAGAGCTCGCCGAACTGCGCCTCTTGAGCTCTCCTTTGCTCTCCTTTGCTCTCGGGATGTGTCTAGAGAACAGACAGTCTGTGATTACATAATGAGCTGCTCCCTCGCCAAATCAGACACTAATTACACACAGATTGTGTGTGCAGGTACTTTTTGTGCACACAAATGTGGCCCGCCGAAATGAGCCATGGTGAAAAACTTCAAACTTTTAGGGTTCAAACTAAAGACAAAGAACTGCTGTGGAAGTTCTTTTGACTTGCAGTGTAGGAATCATGTTGAAAACGGAGGCAGTTGTGGAGTTCGGTGTGGATTTACGACGTTTCTCAAGTGAAAACTGAAAACTTTCATTGAGCTTTGGAGTCCGTTTACACAAAAACAGTTCTGGGAGTCACTGAAAACGCAATTTTATGTGCATTTCCATGAAAACAGGGAGAACACAACTTTCTGAACATGCTTAGGGGAAAACACAACGTTTCTCGAACGCTGCTACTGCTCATGGGCACCACGGCCAAAGTTCTTCTGCACATGCGCAGTAGATAATAGAACAATAACCATCCATATTCCATATCCTAATGGGACTTGGTACTTTTATTTTGACAGTCACCATATTAACAAACCAACTTGGTCTGTCCATATGAATGCCTCGGTTCTCCGGTTGTTATTGTTTTGTGTGTGTGGTTTTATTACAAAAACAAACAACAGCACCCACTTGTGGCCCTACATGCTAATTACATCGTTGGCAACACTTCTGCCGTTGCTTTCTAAATGGACTTTATTTACAAAATGCTGCCGTGTAAACCTAAAAATGATCTGAAACAAAAGCATAAAAATGATGCATTTTCACTAGAAACGTCGTCGTGTAAATGGAGGCTCAGTTATTTCCTCAAGAGAAGAAGTCATTTACACAATGGTTCAAGGATATCTGCTTTCCCAGTATTAACCAACTTACAGTCAACTCATGACTGCTTTTGACATAAATTCATTACAGTGTAATGAATTTATGTTTAAAGAAGGTATTTTAGCACTTCTTCCTGCCTTGTCTTGCAGTGATATTTTGCCTAAAGCAAAATCTTTGTTTACCTCCAGGCTCAATGTATTCTATTTGTCTATCTCTACAAAATACAACACGAAATACTCCACTACTTATATTAAAGCTTCATTACATCTTTGAAAAGGGAGTTTGCTCTCAACAGAAGCTGCAGATGTTCACTGTAATATACAGGAACTCTCAAACTAATGCAACTCCAGCAGAAGCAGTTGTTGATATTTGTTGGTAAACGTGAGTCAGCCAGGCTACGTCTCGTAACGCGCGAGAAGCTTCGGAGGTGAAAGTGGCACTTCACATTATTCCAACTCAGCCGAAACCATTTTGCAGGTCCTGCTGCTGTTTTTAACCTTCACACGAGCCCCTCATTTGCTCATGTTGCACTCAAATTCTCACATCCGAGAGAAGACCCAGCGACTAATCGTCCTTGCAAAGCGAGGCGGCCTCAACACGAGCAACAAGGAGATGAAGTCGACCACAGCTGTATTCCTCACAACCCGGCTCAGCTCGGAGGAAGTGAGTAAAGGAAGGAACAAAGACCAACTGGAAGAGGTGGCTGCGTGAGTGGAAATTTTATTGTTGCTCCCAGTTTAAGTCATTTAACCAATGAAAAACACCAGGTACAAAACTAAAGCAGCGCCGAACAAAAAGGGAAAGTTAAAAAAACAGAAAAAACAACAACCTGCCTAAAGCGCTGATTCGTGATGACGTCATATCCCACCGGGCGCAAAGCACCTTGGGATTGCCTGTGGCCTGGCTGAGAAGATGGCGGACGTGTTGCTCAGATTACAGCCGTCTCAGGTGAAGGCAGCAATTTTGCCCATGGCTGTGATGAAGGACAACAGTTTCAAGGATCTGCGGTGATATACAGTAAATATACATTGCCGTAACTTTCGTGCTCGTAAAGGAGAGCTGAATGCGGTTCTTTTACACATAAAGAAGATTTGTTTTTATTTTTGTTGAAAGACTTTTACTCCCTTTTAGATCACCTGATCAGCTGGACTGTCCCAAACTAAACCTTTCAACAGTGTAAAGCTTCTGGACATGTGGTGTGGTGGAGAACTGCACCACATCATGGCTTTGATTGCACAGCTGTGGCTTGCAGGAGGGCGGCGAGTACCACACGGTACGAGTACCACACGGTACGAGTACCACACGGTACGAGTACCACACGGTACGAGTACCACACGGTACGAGTACCACACGGTACGAGTACCACACGGTATCCCACAATGCACCGCGGCGGAATTCCGTAACGCTATTGCAAATACTATTTATAATGGTGCTCTATTTATATATATATTTATCATAGGGATCAGACTGAGAGCAATTGAAAAGACTAAGAGAGTACTTTAGCACCAGAGAAAAATGAAGAAATCACAGCCACACAGTTCTCGTTCACGTTTGTGTTACACGACTCTTGTAATTTTTAATGAAGTCTTTTTTTTTTCCCTGTAATCTTCTTACATTGACTACGACTAATTTAGTTGGAGGGACAAGTGTCTGGAAAAACGTTTAAATGAAAACTCAACAAAAAGGAACCAAATAACAAAGAGGGCAGTACCAGATGGCTCCCTGAGCAAAGCAAAATGATTCAATAAAAGAAAAGGCTGCCTCTACACTAGAAGACTATTTCAAATAAAGTTGGGATTCTCATCCGTTGGGGTACCCAGCACCTTGGTACAATTCCATAAGGAGTCAAACAGCACAGCCGTCCGATCGTCGCTGTTGACAAGTGGATCATCAGACATATTAACACGCTTGTTTTTGTTTACATATGCCACTTTGTGCACAGCGGTAGTTTGGTTAACTCAGTTGATTGAAATGTCGGCGCCACAGAGCACACTGGTGAGATTCAGCAGGAGCCGGACGCTGCTGCTCAGAATGACAAAGTTCTCCAAGCGTAGAAAAGGGAGATTCACCAGATGTGTTCCACGCTGGTCCCTCGTTTACTGTTCCATAATGACGTCACATACCTGCAGCGTTCAAAAAGCTGCCGGCATTTTCATTTAATCACACTCTCCACAGTGAAACCGGTCAACGGAGTTGGGTCTGGGTGTGCTTTGCCTTCCCGTACTCTGCCGTACCGGCACATTCTGCACAGTGGAAATGAAGCTATTGAATGTCCTTGAGATCCACAAGCAGGAAGCATCCAAATACTTCGACGGCTGTGAAACTGGCATCACACTCAGGACTTTCACTGATTACTTGTCGGACATAGTTTTGGTGTTGGACAGTAACTTATAAGTTCTGATCCATATTTTGAGTTAACACAACAGCCTGATTTGCTTTTAGAGGGATCACCGTGTGGCTGCACTGCGATCACTGCAGCGATAACCGTTTCCTGACAGAACCCTCAGTAAGATCTGGACGCAGTGGAATTCAAACCCTGACCTTCCACTGGAAATGCCATCCGACAGTAAGTGAGCAGTAATTCCCACGACTTGAGAATATGGCTGAGCTGCCTTTATCTCTGCAATTCATAAAGTAAATGATTGCCTAGGTGGTGTATTGTGTGATGAATATTTCTGTGTGTGTAATCAAATATGGGTTATGGTGGTGACTTTGACTTGGCTTGTTTAAAAACCTTCCCCAAACTGCCTGCTTTCCAGCCATCTGTACACTCAGGGGAACGCACAGATCTAGAGGTGTTGATCCTGAGTTAATCCCATCAACTGATACCACAAAGCACCATGTCCTACAGCTGAATGCCAACAATGGCTGCATGTAAACAAGAGTACATAAAACATGAAGAGGGCACATAATATTACTTATCCATGGTGCAGAGCGGGCAGAGATGGACAGACTTCAAATAGAAGTGAATCAAATAGAAATGACTCAGCTCAGCAGGTGGTCTCTCGCTCTGTGTGTGTGTGAGAGAGGGGGGGGGGGGGGGTGGGGAGACCAGGGGAACACAGTAAGACGCCACTGCTTTCAAAACATTAATCAGATGAAACCAAACCATAACGCAATCGAACGAAACCCGTTTAGAAAGCTTGAAAAGACAAATGAGTGAGTCGGGACCGGTATCAGCCTCTCTAGAGGGACACATTTATTCCTGTCAGAGGAAAACACAAACCAAGTGCAGGTTGAGACATGACAGGAGACTGAAAATCCCTAGAAATAATAAAATAAAAACGCAAACCAAACTTGTTCAACACTAAAAGAACACCGTATCCCTCCATTACGGAGCAAAAACAAAATGTTGAGACATTTACAGCTTAAGTTGGAAACACAAGTTCACGTGATTCACACTGTAGGAAGAACCATTAACATACACACAGAACGTGTCAACTTTACAAACCAAACGACCCAGCCCGGAAACAGACCCATTTTATCCACCATGCAACACTGCCAACAAAAGCAGCTCAACTAAATTCAATCACATTGAGATCATTTTGATTAAGCTCAATTTAAGAAGCCTTGATGACGTTAATATTTCAGCTGCCAGTGCGTCATCACTCAGAAAATAATGACGTCAAGATTTCAAGTGAGGCTAAACGTCACGTAAATCAAGTTGACAGTCGTATGCAAAAGGAAGAGAAATTCAAAATAAAGGTGTGAAATTTTCTGACAATGGTTACAATAAAAGTATGTATGTAATAAAAGTCAAAGAAAAGGAACATCAAATTAGACATTACTGTAACCTTGTCTTGTAACGGAAAGCCTGTTTGAATGCCTGACGTTATTGGTGTCATGTTTATAATAATAGTACATTCTATCTTATATAAACCTATCAGTGCTTTCCAGCAGAGCGACATTGTTCAGAATGGATACGCTTGTTTAAAAAGATGCGTTTTATGATGAAAATTAAAAGTGTCCTGATGTTGGATGATTCTGATTGGGGGGGGTGAGGTAACGGAGGTCCTTGAACGTCAGAAGTTAAATGTAAGGCCCGGATTACTCGACATTTTAAGTGATAATACATAGTTTTTGCATTTTCACCATTGTTGTTATTGTCCCATTTCTCGTGCTTGTGCAGAAGATCTATTGACGACCGCCGTGGTTATGTAAGACCTGTCGCAGCGTTTCCATCATCTACACCAAGAAAGATCTGGGGCATTTTCACAAAGTTGCACGTTACCTCATATACACAATGACGGAGACAGAGGGTTTTCAAAAAGTTCCACCTTGGGAACCAAAAACTCTGAGCACCGTTGCCATGTAACTGGAGCCCCAAAAGGCAAAAAAATAAATATATAAATTGTGTTTTCACTTGAAAATGTCACTCTGATTTCACCCTCTGCCGCCAGGTGTACAACAAAGTTTCCTGTTCTTCCTGGAGTCCCTCCAGGTAGCATCTAATGATGGGGACCCCCTCTCTAATCTTTCATTCGTCAAAATACTTCAGCACAACCAACTCTTGGCAGACGCTCCTTCTGACCAACTTAGAAAAGAGTTAAACTTCAGAATGGAAGCCATGGGTCGTCGCCCACTTCTGCTTCAGAGTCTCAATGTGGGTGTTTTTAGAAAAGTGCAGAAAGAATTCTGACAACCTCAAAGTTTGTGAAGCTTGGTGTCTGCTCTCTCCAATTAAACAACAAACTGCAGAACACATGGACTGAACAGTCACAGTAGCTGGACGTGATCTGATTCGCAAATGAAGAAATGATGTGTCCTGCAGCGTTAGCAATGAGCGACCAAACAAACTAACGGGTGTTCCTGCCCTGCAGGTGTCAGGTTGTGGGTGTGACTGCTGATCGACTGATAAATGAAGCACACCGTCCAGATAGTAAATGTCAACCCCACAATGCTGAGGGTCAATACAAAACTACTAATGCAATATCACATCATCAGTAGGGTGAACGTGGACTTTGTCTTGTATTCTGTGGACAAGCCATCTCTTGATGGGATTACAGTGAACCAGCCGGCAGCTGCATCAACTTCAAATCACAAACATTCAATCCCCTTTGGCCAAAAGTCTGAACTCTGAATGTCTCCACCTTGCATTTTCTAAATGACCGCTTTAGTTAAAAAATGTTTTACCAATATTAACCAATGGAAGACATTTCATCATTAATCTAAATTGTATATGTCTACAGGAAGACAGGTACTACAGCTTTTGTTCTAGTACTAGTTTGGTGTCATGCACACAGAAGAGGCTCTGGCCTCTTGCTTTTGAAAACTGCCTGACAGACACGTTGTATTCCTCAGCCAAGAAAGAGACCTTAATATAAGCAGAAGTCATGTTCGTAAATCTGTTTTCCCCTTCCTGCCAGGAAATAAACTGCAAAATAATGTGAGTAAAAAAGCCCTAAACTAAGTGTAGAAGTGGACTAAAAAGGGTATTTTCCAGATTGGCAGCTCAGTCCACTGCCTGAGAGCATATTTCCTGATAGCCGAGGATCATTAGCGCCTACACAACTCACACCTAATCTGATCAATGGTATGTTAAGAGGAAAGGAATCCAATTTGTGCTGTATGGAGGTAACCTGACAGCAAAGTTTCTCTAAATCTACTAAAAGTGTGATTTGCACTTTCAAACTGACAAGAAAACATCACAATGGGGTTGCAACCTGAAGCCATTAAAATCCCTGATTTATGGCGAGTGCAGAGACGTCTGACAATGTGACTGGACTGAAAAAGAGCCGATAACAGACATTTGGAGACGGAGATCAAATAAAGCCATCAGTGGAGGAAAATGAAGATTTACACTTTCAATACTAAAACTCTTTGAAGACTACATATTTCTAAAAGTGCATGACAACTGCTTTGTTTATCTGATTACTTTTAGGTGAAGAAGTCGCTATGCTCTGAAATTCTGCCTTTTTTTAAAGGAGACAAGAAGCATATAATCCAAGGGCGAGTGTCCCCTGAAGACAGGTGTCCTCGCTTCGGAGGGACGGGTCCCGAGGACAAATTGTAGGACCAGCTGACATTGAATGAACCAAACACCAAATATGTTATGGTTTTTTAAAAGCACATACCTGAACCAATACAAGATGTATACAATATATATATTGTACATATACACACGTATAACATGTATACAAAATAATTATTAAATAAGATTTAATTTACTTCAGGGACCACATACAGTCCAGTTTCATCCTGAGTGGACCAGACTGGTAAAATCTTGTTAAAATAACCTTTAAATTCACACTTCAAAGTTTTTCTTTGTTGTGGTCATCTTGTATGTAATTAAATCGTCTGTATTTTTTTCAAGATCAAACCGTTAGTACTGATAATTCAATTCAATTCAATTCAATTCAATTCAATTCAATTCAATTCAATTCAATTCAACTTTATTTATATAGTACCAAATACAACACAGTCATTTCTAGGTGCTTTTAACAGAGAAAAGAGAAAAACCCAACAAATAATGGTTACAATCTCAACATAAAGTCAATTTTAATGAAACATTCTGGTGCAAAATACAATGAAATGTCAAATAAAACTTGAATAAATCCTATTTAATGACCTTCCTTGGTGGGACCACATTGGAGCCTCTTGGTGGGTTTTGGCCCACAGGCCTTATGTTCTCTGCTGTTAAGGGAAAGTCAAATTATCAGAGAGGAGCTTCACAGACCAGCAACAACATTCAGATCTCAAACTAATCTCCTGACACCACAACGTCTCAATATTCCAATAATCGGGTCCAGCCCAACTATTTTGGCCGTTTCAGTGTCGCTCAGCTTAAAATTTATCAGGAAAACCTGTCTGTTGTCCTCGTCAGGCAGGTTGTATATATATATATATATATATATATATATATATATATATATATATATATATATATATATATATATATACATATATAGTGCTTGAAACCTCTAAAAGTAGGTGACCGAGGAGGGATTCCCACTTAGAAAACCAAACCACCCCAACTGCCACCTCTCAATGTGGAGGAAAAGGGACTTTGACTCTCCCAAACGGCTGAGCTCTTCATCCAGTGAGGCCCACCACCCTGCGCAGGAAACCAATTTCCCTGGACTACGTGTGAGGGTGGAGATTTAGACTGAACAGTAAAAGAAAAGCTTTTCAGCTCAGTACTGCAATCGCATTACTGCTGCACCTTCTCTGAATCGGCAGTCAATCTTGTGATCCCTCTCTTGCAATCACTTGTGAAAAAGACCCCAAGATACTTCAACTGCTTCATCTGGGCTTCCAACAACAGAGAAATGTACACTCAGATTCCCAGGTGTTTATCCAGTGAGGGCTGAGAACAAGAGTAGCAGATTATCTGTTTAGGGTTTTAATTCCATAGAAAAAATAAATAAATCTTCACTCATGTTGAATTGCATTTATTTGTGAATAAACTCTGCTGTACTTGCAGAAATGACGACTTAATAGTCTTCCATTAAAGTACCTTCATTTCTTGTGTTGCAGAATAAGTTAACATTAGTAAGTTTCCATCACATCACTGATAACTGGCAGCATGTCAAAAGCCTCATTTAGGTGAATCTAAGTACCAGTTGACAAAAGCCCTATATAAATGTCAGTTCACTCAGCATGACGTGTGGGGCTGCTTATATTTTCCACCGCTTGTTCCACTCCTTGCGTCTGTGCATTTTCATAGTTTTCTCTTAATGACAGATGTTACAAAAGGTGAGTGAAGCCTGAAATTGACTGGTTGTTTGTTTCCACCCGACTCTATTGACTGAAGTCCTGTTGTCTGCTTGGGAACAGATTACTTCCTTAAGTCTTTAAATGTGAAAGAGACTCTTCGGGCTGCATAATTAACATTCAATATATATATATAAATATATAAACCCTTGTTCTCCCCTCACATTCTATCAAAGCATCTCAGAGCTGAACAAGTAGGACATAAACAGAAATCAATGCAAAACTGTGAAATGAAACTGACAGGATCTGATAGTCTCACAGGTTGTGACTGTGACAACTGACAAATAGAAAGCTGTATAACTCACTATGATATTTCTGTCTCATAATAAATGACAATAAATTGTGGATGAACTTAGAAAGCTAATTAAATCGTTTAAAAACAGTAGTCCGGGGGCGTCATGAACAAGGACGTGTTTCACTGTGGCGCCGCTGGAACATTATTTTTATATTCAACTTGCACTTTTTCACACTTTTTTTCCCCTCTATTTGCCCGTTCTAAATTTCATTCGACCATTTAGTTATACTGTTTCCGTAAAAGTGATTTGAGATGACAAGCCGAGAGAAATCCGTCTCTTCTAAAGCAGGCCGAAGCAAATTCCATCGATCCCCGGAGAAGGACGCCGATGAGCCTCCTGATGCTCGTGCTGCACTCCCGCTCAGTATGGAGGAGATGATGGATGAAATGCGTGCCGACTCCGTCAACAAGTTTGACTCCGTCATTTCAACGTTGGTGAAAAGAGAACTAAAAGCAGCTCTGGAACCACTGGAGAACATTCTACCCTCATGGGGTGAGGCCACTGTCGACCTGGAGCGCTCTGCTAACGACAGCGTTGGCACACCAACCGCCCTGAGCAGATCCTCACATTGTTCAGGGAGGGAGTCGGAGAGCCGTTCCAGATGGAAGAATCTTCGCCTGGTGGCGCTGCCCGAGGGATCAGAAAGGCCCCCTGTCTGACCGAGTTTACAGTGCAGCCTTTACAAGACCTGCTCAGGGTCGATGACAAGCTGACATTGGACCGGGCCGACCGCATCCTGTGCACAAAACCAAAATCCGGAGACCCTCCTCGCCCACAAAACTCTCCTTTCCACTGCACAGAATGTGACGGAAACCACCGCAAAAGTTGTGGATGGTGCCATAAGAACAGTACCCAAGGGTTATGATTTTTCGTCACCTTCCGTTGGGGTACCCAGCACGAGTGATGGCCAAATGAAGCTTCACGAACCACTGTTTTTATTTTCTGGGGCCACTAGATGGCGCTATCTGTTCAACAAATCTTTGAAAACACACTTCCATTAACATTCCTTCAAACCAAGAGCGCCATCTGGTGGAGTCAGAAGTACTTTTTAAGTACAGAACCCAATACTGCACAGAGCTGGAGAAGCTGCCCCTCTTCTGTACGCGGGTAGGAGGATTTCTATTTGACCTGAATATACAAATATACAACGCTGGTTGCTCAGAAATGGAGCCGCCTTTGCTGACGTGAAGAGAGAACTTTGTGCCGTTCTGAACTTCAGGTTTGGACTCCTCCACCCAGCGACGCTGCTCATCGCGGGTTCAGTCATTCAGAAATGACTACATTACATTACAGTGAGCTGATTTTGCAGGATCATTGACATGATGAGCTTCTCTGGTTGAAATGATGAAAGCATAAACAATGTCAAACTAGCAAGGACAGTCGGTCAGTGTCTTTTATTAGAAAGGTTTGGGTTGAGTTGGTCGTGCATTGACACTTCACTAGAGCCAAGTGAATTTGGTGATCCCGCACTGAATATAGGAGAACCTCCAAGTTTCATTGTACAATGTTGTATAATGACAATAAAGGTATTAAAAATAAATAAATTTGAGCAATCCAAACATTTCTCTTCCAAAAGTACAGCAACTCGTGTCTGTCAGGTCTCTGTGTCTCACCTCATGTTTTCAATGATCCTATCAGGTTCTTCCCCTGTTCAGGACTAATGTGCAGCACCTGTGGTCTCCTTGCCTTCCCTGGGTATTTAAAGCCTCCCCCTGTTTTCTGTGTCGGCTTGTCACGTTGCTTCTGTTTCCCCTGCATGTTCCTGGGCTCCCTGGACTATTTCAATAATAATCCCTGTTTTTAGTGGACCTTAGGAGGCTGCGGTTGGTTCCATCCTCACACGTCCTGACAGAGTTGTTCCCTCGAGTCATTGGTGCACAATAACCAACAAGGGACTTTTAGAGATGTGTTGTGGCCATAGAAGTCACAATAAGCTTTGTTTGTTTTACTGCAAAAAACCAAAAGGCTTTTAAAGCAGTGGATTGTGCCCTTCAGTGTTTCTGTACCTTTTACATGTCGTCCCAACCCTTTAAGTTCCTAGTAATTTATAGACAAACAAGAATCCTGTCCTATATGCACAATTTCAACAAAACATTTGCAATTCTATATTCTAAGTGCCAGCCTTAGGACCTGAGAGCAACTACACGTTAAAGGATGTGATGTGCACAGTGGAGTGAATCAGCAGAGTTTGTATTTGACTTTATTAATAGGCTCGTACGCACAAACATTACACAACTGGATTAGTGGGGAAAATGATTTTCAATAAATTGTTGGAGATGCAAATGAGAAGACATCCTTTCTTTATGTTCAACAAGGGAGGCAAAAACAACATTTATCCAATAGCTTTTAATTATAGCCGCTCCTCACCAACCGAGAACAACACTCCATTCAATAAACTATTAAATTGACCATCTTGTCTGCAGTTGCAAAGTCATAATTTGCTCTATAATTCAAATGCAAACTACTCTGCAATCACACAAACTCGCATGTCAAACAAGCTCGGTGTCAACAAACAAATTCAATAAGTGTGGGACGGTGATGAGGTGTGGGCTGAATTAATAGGAATAATAAAACAATGATTGGCAGTGGAAGAATACAGTTATTGTGGGTGTAACATGGTGTTTTTAATTGGTTGTGGCCTGCACCCACTCGAAGAAGAAAATATTGATGTTCAGCGTGTATGTCATAATCACTTTATTGCCCCGCAGAACAAGTTGCCATTGATCTTTGTGATGAGCACAAAAGATGAGAGCCATTACAGCAGTGTTCTGCCCGCCAGTAAATATACTGCTCACATACACATACGCAGCAAAATGCTTATTGTCCCGGTCTTATCTTACCCCCTTTTTTATTGTAGTTTACAACCGCTACATCTACATTATTTCTGTGAGCCAAGCCAAAAACCTATCAGCTGGTGACGTGCTGTAAAACCCTAACGGTGCGTGTTCCTAAACGACTTGCTTCCCGGTGACAGAGGACTTTTGAAAGACGTGGAAAACATCTACCAGCATTCTTAGCTATTAGCTAAAGTCCCCCAACAAAAAGCTTTTTACAGGCAGTGAAGGGCGCCGCTGCAAAATGACTGCATTTACTCTTCGTACACGACAAAGTGCAGCAGCTCGTTGGTTGGATCAAACCACAGCCGACAGCCTCCGCGTGCATCACTGGACACCACCATCTCGTCACAGGTGTGACTTTTTGCTTCCTTGCACCATTTGTGAGGAATACTGACTGCTGCAAAATGTAAAGACACCACGAGAGCATGCAGATTCTATGAGAGTGTGATCTTGTTAAAAACTTTATGTTGGCCTGTTTTTATACTTCTAGCACACTGGAGTGATCACAGAGGGATTTCAGACGTATTCCACTGTCTGGAAAACACATACTTAGTGTATCATGTATGTATGTTTCCCGTAAAATGTTGCAAAAATTGCGATTTTTAGGAATTCACCGATACCAGTACTGGGCCTCATATTATTAAGAACAGCTAAAGTAAATCAGTTCTAACAAAATAACAAGATAGTTCGTACCACACCGCAGGTCTTGACGCTCAATTCTGATTTTTTGCGTGATCATTTCAAACGCGACCTGCCATGTGAACGTGATCAGACCGGATGTTTTCAGGCCTCAGAGCACAGAAGATGACACGCCACGCCGCTCAGCACCAGGGTTGCCAGATGTGACTCACTGTTTCAGCCCAAACAAGGTAAAACCCAAACACCTCAATAAAAACCAGCTCCAATCTCAGCCTGTGTAGGAATCATGTTAAAACCTTAAAACTATTATATGTGTAATAAAGAACACGTCAAAAACACACAAATGCACAAAATAAAGTTAAAAGGTAAAAGAATTGAACTCCTCAACTGGGGGATACCCTCCATATCTGGCAACACAGGTCAGCCTGTAGATTCATTTTCCAGAGGTTGTTAAATATGAGCGACAGAATCTAGAGGACATGAGGAGGAAAGAAGAAGGAGGAGGAGCCGCTTCTTCTTATCAGTGACGTCAGTCACACGTCGATGACGAAGCAGTCGATGTAGATAAATATCAGAATTGGTTCCACGAGATCTGCGTCTGGTGTGAAAAATTTGGAATTGGCGCTTTCACACGGAAACTAAACAGGTCAAATATGAGTCACTTGTGAGTAAGAAATCTGAATTAGGTCTCATTTCCCTGCAGTGTGAACGAGGCCTGAGTTCCCAATCACACCAGCCCTGTTTGATCCGGACCAGAGTTCACTTCAGGGACTTTCATTTGGGCAAGTGTGAACGCTCCCCTGAACTCTGACCCAGATTGTGGGTCTCGATTCACTTTCACATGAACTGAGGTCCAGACAGTGTGAACGCGTCAGGGACAATCCAGGGACTTTCCAGCGGATGGAGTGAGACGTCGTGACGCAGAGCGCAGTGGCAGTGCATTTTGGGTAGGAAACCAACAAAGCTAACAGTGTGAATCAGAAGAAACGTTGGAAAATATCTCGTGGGCAGATGTGGAGTAGAGAGGAAGAAGTTGAGATCTGTGGTCTGAAGACCCGTTAGCCACGAGTTAATTAGTCCCTGTAGCGACAAGTGGGCTAAAAGGGCGGGATTTCCACTTTCAGTCCAGACCAATCAATGAGCCATGCTTTATGTCCTCGCTGGTTGGTTTCAGGCGATAGCAAAACAAAGCAAGCCAAACTAAATGAAGGTGTGAAACAGGCTCAGGAGGATTTCTACTCCAAACCATGCTACATGCTATATGCTAAAGAGTTTCAGGGCTCACAAAGGAGCAATGCTAACCATGAAGTATGACTGATAGACTCATCAAAAGCAGCCAAGTTTGTTCACCAAGTACAGATTTATGACAGAGAAATGGGAAGAACCAGCAACAAAGCAGCTGAGATAAATGTGCAGAAATAGCTCTCCCAGAGGTAAGTCGATGTCTGAGGCTGCTAATGCGTCTGAAGTAGCCTTCGTCACTGCGGAGAGTGATGGTTTACTGTTGCATTTCCCAGAGAATTTATGTGGAAAAAGAGAAAATGTTGGTGACGGTGACCTGTCAGTGTCAGAGGTCGGAGGAGAATGTGGCTTAATGTGATTACACATGTCGTATCTATTGCTAAGCCCATCATTTTATGTTCAGAATTATTCAACAGTTCCTTTGTTTTTGAATATTTGTGCCTAAATATAAACAATGCAGCAGAAAACAGGCTTTTAAATACGCTTGCATAATAAGATAAGAGTGTGAACATATTTTCCGCAGTGTGAGCTCTGAATGCTAGTCCAGCTCTCTGTGTGTTCCGGATGTAAGGTGATTTACCATCCTGGTAATTACAGTCCCTCTGGGGGGTCCGTACCCCCCCCACAGCACACACAGGAAAGTTTTGCACTTGGCTATCCATAATCCTGACATCGTAAGAGTAGCAACACACTCTCGGTTCTCTATTCTCTGTCACCTCCATGACGACCAGCTTCCCCTCTGTAGCATACAAACTCAACTGATCAGGACTACGTACGTTCAGAAAACCTAATAAAGCCAAGAGGACACGGCGCTTTGGATTTTACAAAGCGGTCTCTGCAGTTTGTCCCTGCACCGGGCCGGAATGCGTCACGTCAGAGGCTGTAATTTAACGTGATTTTTATCACCGATCTCAACCACCATCCATTCAGTTGGAAATGTAACGGCATCCTTCGAGAGCAAAATATACTGAGGATCACTCAATGAGGCTTAAAAATATTTCCACAGCATCTCTCGCTCTCTATCAGTCGGAACACAGATCCCCTCTCAGGGTCTCTGGAGTGTCACTAAAACATGTCCTCGTCCTTATTTCACTTTCCCCTGCTCTCCATTTATCTAGTCAGCAGATACTTATCCCATACACTGATTTACCTGCAGATAAATCTGATGCCATATGGATTGGATTAAGCGCCGGCATAAAGTTGAGTTTACAGTGCTGGTTTACGACAGAAGCTGATTGGTCGGGTTAGATTTAAGTCTTATTCGGCCTATTTCTTAGAGATTACATCAGGATTAAGAATATGATCAATCAGATGTGTCCTCAGTGCAGCAGGCCTATAAATCCCTAATGACAAGCTTCACAGGACTGACACTCTATGAAAATATGACCTAGACTACAAGAGTTAACCATGAACTGAATTGCATTCTCATTGAGAGCGTTAAGTGATCGGTTCAAATAGAAGAAGAATTATACTTTATTGATCCTCTTGGGGAAATTTCAAAAACAGTGATTAACATTTTGGCAGTAAACGTTTTATGAAACCAGTCAATCCAACAATAAAGGTGTGGAGGCATGTTCTGGATACCCACACAACACTTCCAAGTCCATTTAACGTTCTCTTTTCACACTCAGACATCCTGCTAATAAACACAATTATCATTTCTGTAGCGTCAAATACGATGCAGCGATTTCAAGGAACTTTTACAGAGAAAAACCACCAATTCCACATGAGCAAGCAGAGACAATGGAAAGGAAAATAAGGACAGTGAAGGAGTCTAACGGGAGTCTAAAATGTTTTCATTTCAGCCTCAACGCTGGGAAAAGGAACTGAATCTTTCTCTCGCCCGACTTCAACATACTTCTCCAATGGAATAATGTTCATTGACAACATTAACCTGTTTTGGAGCTGTGAGGACAGTTTCAACCTGGATAGGGTTCATCCAAATATCACTGAGCCAGACAGTCTTTCTTCTCTGAGATGATCACCAAACACAGTAATAATGCTCATTTCCCTCAGCATCAGTCCCTCAACTGTTATCTGATGGAGCTTGAAATGAGTCTGCATCCCATTTCACCATCAAATGAGCCCGATCAGACTGAGTCAGTCAGTGGAGCTCAGGCATTACGACTGGAACACCTGAGCCTCCACACAAAGATGTTCTGTCTAATCTGGCAGATTTCCACCTGTTAGACTGAGCAGCACTAACCCACATTGTTCAACACCTCAAACCCACAACATGCAGCCATGAAGCTCTACCCACAACGTTTTGAAAACAGTTTAGCTCCAGATGTACTATAGATGTCCCCCGGCTAGCTCAGTTGGTAGAGCATGAGACTCACGATCTCAGGGTAGTGGGTTCGTGTCCCACGCCGGGCGCCACCTTCCCGTGGGCTCACCACCTGCAGGAAGGTTCTTAAATGGTGCATTGTGATCTGGGTGACAGTGCTCAGACTGTCACCCCCGCGACCCGGAAACGGATAAGCGGAAGAAAATGAATCAATGAATGTACTATAGATAGTCCACAGCTCTCTTCAGACAGACGTTTTCTCTAAAGGCCAGCAGTTATCAAACCTCGTCAAAAAAAAAAGAGTAATCTGGATGCTTCAGTAATTAGTAACTTAATGTTTTTATGGCAGAAAACAAGTACTTCAATGTTTTCCAGTCTGGATTGAGGTCAAAGCACAGCGCTGAAACAGCTCTTATTAGCATGTTGAAAGACATCAACATGAGCAGTGACACTTCCAGAGTCTCACTTTTACTCTTACTGGATCTTAGTGCTGCTTTCCACCAAGTTACCACAACATACGGCTTCAGACTCAGCCTCAACGCTCCATCATTGGGCCCCTTTTATTTAACATCTACATGCTTCGTCTGGCTCAGATCATGGAACATTACAACATCTCTTATCATTACTGTGCAGATTACACACAGCTCTATATATCAGTGTCAGTAAATGATCACGATCCCTTATGCCTGCTGAGGAAATGTATAAATGAAATGAATGAGTATTAATGTTTCACGTTTACACGGCAATGATTTGACGTGTAAATGGTGCCTCAGTCACAAACCTTATTTGTGTCCATATATAGAAAAATTACACTTTATTCAGGCCAACAAATGTACATGATATTATATACATGGAAACAGTGGTTATTGTGAACAACTGTATTTTTATCATCACAGCAAAATCCCGGTGGGGCTGACTTCACCACAACTCTTGGTACTGTTTGGACTTAGATGACGTCTCACTAGCGTCTGCAGCAGGCTGTTTATTTGGCCTCATCAGTTGCCAGATATCCATGCATGGCAGCTTCCGTTTGTAGAGGGAGTCTTTGGAGGAGGAATGAGGGCCAAACGCTCAAAAGTTGGATTTTCCATCTTTGAAACAGACGTGATTGTGGTGTGGATTAACTGCGCGGACACACTTAATACCATTGTTCATGAACAAACTTTTATTCATGTGGGCAGAAATGCATCCATGTGCAAAATAAAACGCCCATAAAGAAATTCAAGCTTTCATAATACTACACAAAGAGATGTTGTTGCCCTCTCAGAGCAGAATTTGTTATCAGCACATATCGGATCGTTCCCAATAGACGCTCGATTGCAAGCCTCGGGGATGTACGTCTATTGGAAACATGTGAGTGCAAATCAAAACATTTGTCAAAATATGGTAATTACGTGTGACTGTTGACACACAAGTATTTCTGCAACACAACAAGGAGGACAGATTTGCTGTGGCAGTCTTGAAAGACGGTGTCAAGAATGAAATGTCCGCGAGGAGGGCCCGACGCGCTGCCATTGTCACTGCCGCTGACTCGTTAGGTCTAAAACCTCCATATGTGATGGTATGAAGGCGCATTAGTGCACATGGCATGAGAGCTTTGTGTGAAGGGTTCATTAATTGACAATACTCACAGGTTTTGGGGAGACATGTTCAGCAAAGACTCTTAAAGAAGTCATATTATACAAAATCCACTTCCTAAAGGTTCTCCAGCAGTACTACTCGTCCCTATACCTGGACTGACGTCCCAGAAGTGAAGACAGTCTGTCCTCTCTGTCCCTGGCTTGTTTCAGGTTATAAAAAGTGTGTTGCTCCAAGCAGCCAATCAGAAATCAAACCCTATATAGTGTCATCGGGGGTTTAGCCAATCCCAATCAAGGTAGGCCCTCCCTTTGACTCCTCCCACAATTAGGCAGCTCTGCTCTGGCACATGGCACCACGAGAGGAAGTACTTCCTCCTCTTCCCAAGATGGGCATGTGTGGGCGGAGCCAGTCCAGCTCACACAGACACAGCAGATTCTGAATGCAGCTCCTAAGATCCAATATTCAAATGGAGGAAAATCAGGGAGGAGCTAGAAACTTAGAATACTGAAGGTTTCTGGACCGACCAGACCAATGATGCCAAAAACAGAGTCCAGGTAATAACAGTCACCCACTGAAAACATGGCGCTTTGTGCAGTTGAGAGGTTACTAAAGCGCTTTACACTGTTAATCACATTCATCCATTCACACATGCACTTAAACATATTTGGCATTCCAGCCCTCCATTGGGAGCAGTTTGGGGTTCAGCGTCTTGCTCAAGGACACTTAAACATGTGTACAGGGGGAGATGGGGAATTGAACCGGTGGTATTCAGATTACGCGTCAACCCACTCAACCAACCGAGCCGCAGCTGCCTCCAGTATTTCATATTGTTTCCTTCAATGAACTTCAATGTTTTCGACCAGTCTTAGTACTTTATACCTGCTCAGGTTTGGCTTGTGAGCCACATCCCACTGGGCCACATGTCGACATCTGTTCCTGAGTCCCGAGGATAAAGCAGCTGATCGGTAACAGCACTTCTTAACGTCGGGTTTAACGTCGGAATGGGAGCAGCGAACGGTCGGCAGGCACCACTAAATTCTGATGTTGCCTCCGTTTTCCTGTGGCTTGAGGTGCTTGAATAAAACTCAACAAAAATAACAATAAATCAGCATTACCAGTGGTTTTTGGCAGCGTCTGTGTAAGTGTGCCAGAACTTGTCCTGCAGGGCAGTGCAGCAGGAGCCAACAGTCGCTCTGCAAGTCTTCAAACGGTTGAAACAGCCCGTTCTGGAGCGCCGGCAGAATGCTGCCATTAAAACCACGGCTTTGATCACTTGACGCGTGAGCGTGACTCTGACAGGGAAGGAGGAAGAGGCAGCGGTGTGGGCGGGAGGAAGGTAGCGCCTCCATCCCAGCGGCTAAACTGTTCGCTGCATTCAGGAGTCTCCTCTGGGACGGAGAAGCAGGATTAGTCCTCCTCGCTCAGCATCCCGCCATCTTTGGTCTTGACAGTGTTGTTGTCATCAGTTTTTTTCAGTGTTTTGAAAAACAAATTAGAAAGAAGTGCATCATGGGAGTTAACAGGCTAATGTAGTTTGGTCATGTCTCGTTTTGTAATTTTACATTTCTGATAAAACAAGTAGTAACACAAGTAAACTGCTGTGCTGTCTCTCCTTTATGATCTGTTATTCATGTCACGTCAATTCATTTTTATTAGTTTTGTATTCACGCAGTAGTATTTTCACTTTTTGCTGGTGTCACTTCTCGGTGTATTTTGGTAAATGTGAGTCACGTTAAATGTCTTTTTAGCTACGCTTCTCTAAAGTCTTGTCTTATTTTGTTTGTAGGGATGCACGGGCACCATCTTTTAAAGGATGAGTACAAGTATGTGTACTAAACCTTAGCTACTTACCGATACTGAGTACCAATACGAGTACTGTGTAAATGCAAGAAAGCCTAATTTAAACCCAATACACAAATGACATGTGAAAGCTTACTTTAATCATGTTTAGCATGTAGCATTGCTGGTGTGTGAGCCCCAAAACTCTGGAGAATGGAGCATGGAGCATGTAGCATGTAGCATGTAGCATGTAGCATGGCTTGGAGTAAAACCCTCCTGGATTGACTGAGCAGTGTAAACTAGTAAAATAGAGGCTGAAGGACTGACAATGAAGTGTGTTGTCAAGCATTTGTTGAATGGACAGCGCCATCTAGTGGCTCCAGAAAATAAAGACAGTGGTTCATGAAGCTTCATTTGACCACCACGAGTTTAAACTGCTGAGCGACATCAGGCTAACCCTGCTGGTCCAAATGTCTCTGGTGATGAAGTTGCTGCAGTTGTTCCAACTGTCTCGTCTGAATCAGGTGTTGGATGCCGAACAGAATGGAGTGTCTGACACGAGTGTAGTTTACAAGCTTTGAACAAGAAAATGTGTCTAAATATAAGATGGAAATCCACCTTCTGGTCTAAATATGCAGAATTAGAACCTCTGTTCCCAAATCCTGAAACTCATTCACCTTGAGCTGTCAAAATCAAATAACAGAAAGCTGCGGTTTGTTTTTGTCATCTTATCTCAGTCTTAATCAACCCCCCTTACCACCCCCACCCCCCCACACCCCCAGCGTTCAGAGAGAGCGTGAAACATCTGTCCTGAAACAGTTTTTGGAGCTGTACAATCTCCCTGCTTGTCTGCATGAGCCTCATTACACCATGTCCTGTATAAACATGCAGCAGCTGCTGTCCCACCTGCACATCTACACACACACACACACACACACACACACACACACACACACACACACACACACACACACACACACACACACACACACACACACACTGTAAATAAGAGCCACAGTGACAAATATGAAGTTGGATTTCTTCCATTAACTCCAGACACACATCGGTCCAATGGGGATTCTGGCCAGAAGTGGTGTTGGTCTAATACTTTAACCTCTATGAATAAACAGAAACAGTGGATTTGTGCCAGCGTCACATAAATATCATTGAATTTAGATAATAGAATATAAAAAACATGCAGTTTTAATATTTTATGTACAAAAATAATCAAAATCATTTTCCTCGCTGAAAAATAACAGATGGATTCATATCAACAGACTTCATGTGTTACCCGATAGTCTTAAATAAATAGATAAACTCCAGATATCAGAACTGAAAGAACAGCGCCAGACTCCCTTTTAAATTTCTTTCAATATGGAAAATAAGAAGTGAAATGATGGAGCTCTTGCCTCGTCACTATTACACTGGGTAGTGGTGTTACAGACTTCATTTAGAGAAAACAGAGACTCAACAACCAAAAATGATTGAGTTGCTTATAGTTTTATACGCTCAATATGACAGCATTGTTTGCCATGCTTCATAGTTATAATTATTAACTAACTAATAATACTAATACTAATAATAATAACTTTATTCATTGAGCACTTTTAAGAACAGTTGTTGCACAAAGTGTTTTACAATAAAAACACACAAACAAAAGGTTAGGTGAGACAAAGGAGACAAGCAAGTATTACACAGACTGAAGTTATTGGTTTATACTCATACTTATACTCCTACACAGTCAAAATAACTCAGTTGAATATACTATGTGAAGAAAGGAAATTTGGGGTTTCTTTAAAATATCATCATAATGCAGTTTTGCCCATGCATTCCCTTTTAGTTTTCTTTTTTTGTTTGTTTTTAGTTGGGTCAGGATCATGTGTAAAATCGGGATATTTTTAATGTATGATTTTCGCACGAGGGTAAATATTCACTCTTTCACTTTAATAAAGTTTAATAAAGCAATTCTTGTCGTCACCATTGAAGCGTGGGGGCGCGAGTCCTAAACGTCACTTTAAAATCAGACAGCCGCTCAGTTTCAAACTGGGAAACCTCATAACTTCTGGATTTACAAATAAAAATGAGATGGATGGACTCTGAGGAGCAGCAACAGGCTGATCCCAGGCCTGATTCTGTCTGAAGGTAAAGTGTCTTAAGTGTGTTTTAAATCTTAGCTTTTCGTATCTCATCTCGTCTCGTCCCGTCTTATCTTATCTGTACTATTAGTATTTAGTCCTGTGTTGAATATGATGTTGCTGAGGCCTGGATCTGTTGTAAGCATGCATGTGTTTGGTGTTAATTATTGGTTTGTTGATGAATGTAAAAGTATTTCAGGTTATTTTGTCCAAGCTAATTCAGCCAGACTGGCATGAATTCTCAGGACATCACCTATGGAACTCCGCCCACCCAACATAATAAACATTCAATCTCTGGACTCTTTTAAAACGCACCTAAAAAGAAAAGATCTTTTTAGAGAAGCCTATTTTTCTTAAACAACTAAAATCTTTCATTCTTGCCTCCCCAAGGACGTCTTCTAGAAGTATAGCGAGACCTTCTCCAGACTTTCACGTGTGCTGCTATAAGGCCAGCAGGCGTTTTAAGTAAAGCCTCTCTCATGGACACGTGCAAACAAAAGATGCATTCAGCTCTTATTTTCTCAATCGCTTCTATGAAGCCATTTTCTATGTAACACTGTGCACTCTTTTTCTTTTTCTTCTCTCCAGCCTGACGCGCCGCCATTTTTTCTCCTGCTGCTCTCAAGTTTAATGTAAATGTTTAAACTGAGCAGCTTTGTGGCACCAATGATCAAAATGCAGACTCACTTATTTTAAGACAAAAACAAAATGTAATACCCCTGAAATCAATAATCAGAATTATTCCACAGTGGTTCTTGAAGCAAGTGCTAATCTAATGACCTGGATGAACAAGGTGTCAACCATGTTCTCCTTCCTTGCACATGAGAGCTGAATAAGAAGTGGATTACCCCGGTGAAAAGCCCTTTGTTCCCCTCTGCTGTCACTTCCAGGATGTTTGGAGGACAAAGGCTAACGTTGAGCCTAAAAGCTGTTGAGTGTGAATCATCTTCCGGAGTTGCTGCTGCTGATAGACGCCCCGCTGAGCGTCAGTCACAGGAAAAGAACAAAAAAGGCAATATTTGTGTGTTTGATGGGAGTGTGTATTTTCAGGGTGTGAGATCGGGTATGAATGTGCCTGCTGTCTTTCTTTGAGCCGTTGAGTGACAGCCCTCTTCGCAGACAATAGTACACCCACGCCGGGGAAATGGAAAGAAGAAAAGAAGAGAGAAAGGGAAAGTTGGAAATCAGCACACGAAGCTAGTTTTAACTCTCGGCGTATGTCAAGTGATTATCTCTCTTATTTTTCTCCATTTTTCTCAGATTTCACTAAATGGCAGCACTACTGTATCAGCTGTTGCTCAAAACGGCATACGTCTCTCTTTAGGGACCCACATCTACACAAAATACACACAATCCAAGTTAAACTGAGGAGGATTGATAGAGGATATGACTCATACTTTCAGGGACTGTGCTTATGGATGAATACAGCACGTTTTAATAGCTTGTTAAAGTAATTCCTGCTTTAATGTTTGTTAGTCAGGCCTGTCCTAACAATGTGCACATGGATGCATTATTGCTGACTCAACATAACGCATTAGCTGAGCTGTCAGCAGCGTGTGGCTCAGATTAATAACTGACTCACTCATTAGACTGAGATAACATTACATCAGTTAGTGGGAGGAAGATGCTCCATAATCTGATGCTGGAAGGTGGAGATGCTCTATAATCAGATGTTAGAGGAGGAAGTAGAGAGGAGGAAGTAGAGAGGAGGGAGTAGAGAGGAGGGAGTAGAGAGGAAGACTCATTGATATCTGGTCTGAAGACTTTGCATTGCTGTTGTTTGTGGCTACCCATTAGCCACGAGCTAACTAGCCTAGCCACCACGCTCTAAAGCGGCAGGACTTCCTCTTTCTCTCCGGACCAATCAATGAGCCGTGTTTCTTCTTCACTTCCTCTCTGGTCAGGCTTTGTTTTGGACGACAGCGCCCCCGAACCAGCAGCTGGTTATTGTGTGACATTTTCCAGGAGGTTTGATCTGGACTCTAAAGTGAATGTGAACAACAACCGAACCAAATGAAGGGATGAATATTTGTTGCCTGATATCGGCACTGCGTGGTCCTGCAGGATAACCGACGTCTCTCTCTCCTGCTCCTGCAGCAGCACTGCCTCTCTCGCTCCACTTCCACCTGTTACAGTCCTTGAAGGGTTAAACGCACTCATAGCAGAAAGGAGAGAGTCTGCCACTCCTCTCTCTCGCTTCTTGTTGTTTTCCTTCAATTGAGAGCACAATTAATTCAAGCTGACAGTTTTATCAACACATTAGACTGAGTGACTCGGCGACAGAAGCCTTGTAAGAGTCTCAGTCATCACTGGAGCACCAGTGGTCCAGTGGTCGTGTTCTTGACTTTGACTCAGGAGGCTCGGGTTTGAATTCCGGTCAGCTGATCCGCTATAACCCAGCTAATGGGTCGAAGAGCTGCACAGTGAGGCAACGAGCAGCGTGAGGCTCGGCGAGCCGCGGATCGGCCACCCCTGGTCTGGGTGAAATGCTTCCAGACACAATTGTCCAGTTAGATGAACATTTGTTCAGGATTGAGGCACAGGAACTTATTACCCTCCCACAATGTACAGTCCAACTTCAAAATCCAACAAAATAATTTCCGTTTGCACCTCCATCTGACTCAGCTGTCAAACTATCGGCCAAACATAAAAATCACAAGCGCTTAATAACCTCAGCTAAACCCACAAAGTCTCACTAAAACCAAATGCCAAACTGCAGCAACTTAGACAACATAACCTTTCTCCAAATGTTGTTTCAGGTATTGAAGGTATAAAGTCAATGATTGATCAAGATGTTTTAGTTGAGACAGAAAGTTTGAGTAATACTCCAATTCTTCCAACACCAACACCGGGCAGACCAGATGAGTGGAGGTTTGTCTCAGATTTGAGAGGAATTTACAAAATTGCAGTCCCTGTCACTCCAGTGAAACGTTGACGAAGCTCTTCCTCACGAGAGATCGACTTCAGATATTTATAAATAATGAGCAGAACTGATCTGCAATAGTTTCCTCCTGCAACACAAAGGAAAAGACTCCATTTATTGTAGGTCAGTAATATCATTCCCATCAACAGAAATGATGTATCGTCTGTGTAAACTCAAGGAATCTTAATACTAGATATATTAAATTACATTTTATTCCCAAATGAAATAGCTCTTCACGGATTACTTTTTAAATGCAAAGTACTTTGAGCAAGCAGGAAGAAGTTGAGTGAGTGGTAGTGAGATTCCATTTAATTGCCCCCGAACCCAGCGAGCTAATTTGATACGTCATAATGCACAGCGGCTAAATTTGGATGCAGGCACTTTGGGACGGGGGCAACAAGGGAGCAGGAAAAAACAAACAAAAACAACAACTCACTGTTCGCGCATGCAAATGAGTGAAAGCTGTGTTTAGCACTGCAGAGAACCATCGCAGCAGGTAGGAACAGAGGAGGGAGGGAGGGAGGGAGGCGGAGGAGAGAAAGCAGACAAGAAGGAGTCACACAAGTTGAACTGGTTGCACAATGGAAATGGAGAGACGGAGCAGCGGCAGGGCAGCGAGTGATGGTAGTAGGCGGATGCACTCATGCAGCTCTTTATCAGAGCTCGGCTGTTGTTTTCTCTGTTGCATATAAATAGCTGTTTATATTTGTTACATAGTCTGCGCTGTTGTTGTTCGCTGCAGGGTAGGTGGGTAGCGCCGGCCTTAACTCTGACGACAGTAGATGTGTGTGCCGGTTCTCGCTTCTCCTACCCTTGTGAGAGCCGGTGTACTTTAAAGACTAGAAGTATATTTCACAAACTTATCTTGGTCAGTCAGTCCAGACGCAGGGTTCAGGCTGCAGGGGCCGTGAGTTCAACAGTTCGCTTTCAGGACATGACGGAACTAAGTTCTGCTTTGAGATTCAGAAAAAATAAATGAAGAAAGATTTTTTTTAAAAATGTGAGACCGTGAAAGTCTCGCACACTTCAGTCATGCATGTGGCTCGTCTGTCTGTGTGGATGAGAATAACGGAGAAAGAGGCCATGAGGTGATGAATGAGCGGAGGGGCGTCGCGTTGGTCGGCCCTAAACCTGACGTCATTTAATCATGGCGGGCGCCACTATTGTATGAGAAACACTTTACAATCAAAAACAACGATAAATACCAACAGCAGCACCAGTCGAATCCAGAGGAAGTAAAAAAATCTAACTAGCACTCACCATCACTGGGAGATGAAAACCATCCTGCCATCCTCTCTGATGAATCACTGCTAAATCCACTGCTGCTCCATGTTCTGGAGCTGTACTGAAGAGTCACCATGAGCAGCTGAACAGCTTCTGGAGCTGAACTGAAGAGTCACCATGAGCAGCAGAACAGCTTCTGGAGCTGTAGTGAAGAGTCACCATGAGCAGAAGAACAGCTTCTGGAGCTGTACTGAAGAGTCACCATGAGCAGCTGAACAGCTTCTGGAGCTGTACTGAAGAGTCACCATGAGCAGCAGAACAGCTTCTGGAGCTGTAGTGAAGAGTCACCATGAGCAGAAGAACAGCTTCTGGAGCTGTACTGAAGAGTCACCATGAGCAGCTGAACAGCTTCTGGAGCTGTACTGAAGAGTCACCACGAGCAGCAGAACAGCTTCTGGAGCTGTACTGAAGAGTCACCATGAGCAGCAGAACAGCTTGTTGAGCTCCAGCTCGCTGCCTCCCAGTCGTAGTGTCGGTAGTTTCCACAGTAAAAAGCTCCTCAAAGTCTTCGGTCTTCTTCTACTCACAGTTTCCATTTCTTTCCTCAAACGAGCTCCTTGAAAAAGGTCCAGAAGCAGGTCCAGAAGCAGGTCCAGAAGCAGGTCCAGAAGTAGGTCCAGAAGCAGGTCCAGAAGTAGGTCCAGAAGCAGGTCCAGAAGCAGGTCCAGAAGCAGGTCCAGAAGCAGGTCCGCCATCGTATCACCTGATCTAGATGTTAAATCCGCCGCCATCACCTCCAGAGCAATGCTCACCCTGCTGCCTCTGACTGCTCACCACAGATACGCATCTTCCCGTAAATCAGGAAATTGGTACACGACCAAAATCGCGTGACCACTTTTGTGTTAATTGAATTTATTCAGCTGTCGGACAAAATTCTTTAATTTATTATTGCATACTTAGAAGGTTTTTTTTGACAGTCACCGTAATAACAATCCAACTTAGTCGTCTGTCCACTAGAATGTCTGTGTTCTCCCATTAAAGTTTACAGAGTATTGTTCTCTGCAAGCACACCTGTGTGGTTTTACTACAAAAAGAACCAACAGCACCCACTAATGGCCAAACAGGAAAATTACATTCTTTTCATTGTCTCTTCAGTCAAGACATACAGACATTGTTTTCCCAATGATCTTTGCCTGATCTTCCCATCACAGTCTCATCTCCTGACTTACCTTCAGCCATGATGTTTTTTCAGATTTGCTCCATTCAAAACTCTTCCCCTGTTGAAAATCTTCTGCACGTCTTTATCAGACTCACTCAGACCCTGTTTACAAAACACCGGTGCTCAGATCCACTGCAACAGTCACTTTTTTATACCGACGCCCAAGGCAATATATTTTTCATGCTCGGAATAAATAAAACAGTGAAAACGCTCGAAGCAGTGCCCCCTCATGGCCCGTCATACTAACTACATCGTTGTCTGCTGGCTGCAGTGTGAACGCAAGACTTTTCCTTTAGGTGTCACTTGAAATATTGTTGTGTACGCGGTGTCTAAATGTCTCTTCTTTCCCTATTATCCCACATCTGTGGAACAAATGCTACTGATCCAACTCAATACAATCCCATCATCAGCCACTTTTAATTTCTTCCCTGATTCACACATGAAAAGTTCATCCTTCAGGACAATCCCAAACTGTAATTCTCCTGCTCCATGAACAGAAGTTCCATGTTAGAACAGCAGGGACCCACATCCAATCTCCCCAGCCTTACTTCCGTCAACCTGCCCTCCTGCACGTACAGTACATGTACATTTATTCTCTCCATCACGTCAGGCAGCTTTCTGCCTTTACTATTCATAAACACAAAAGTTCAGAGTCCCTACCCGCACTTCAGCTTCTCTGTTCTTCCCTTCATCCGGCGGTCCCCTGATGCACCTTCCCCCTTCTTCTAACTTCAGACTTCTACTTTTACAGCTTTAGAATTTAAAAATACATCTGTAACTTTCCTGGAAAGAGCTCTTATTTTGTAAGAATTAACCTTGTGGTGCTTTCACAAATGTTACATGACTAAGGGCCCGTCGTAGGAACGCATCATTTTCCTGGTTTTCAGAAAAGTTTTGAGTTTACGCAGCAACATTGAGAAAATTATGTCCATTTCCAGTGAAATGGCAGAAATTCTGACAAATATGTCGTTTTTATGTTGGTTTTATGTTGGTTATGTTGATTAGTGGGTGCTGTTGGTTGTTTTCAGAATGAAACCACACACACATGCATGCAGACTCCAACATGCTATAAACATTAACAATGGGAAAACATGTTCATTCTAATGGGCAGAAAACGAAGTTAGATCGTTATTACGGTGACTGTCAAAATAAAACTACAGGAGAAAATAGCCTGGGAGTCATGACACTCTGGAGGAAACACATCTACTGTTCATCTACTGAGCATGTGCAGTAACAGCATTTCCAGCGTCTACACGAAGCCAGAGTGTTTCTAAAAAGTTATATTTTCTGACATTTCCATGTAGGCGGAGTTGGAGTATTTTCAAAAAAAGTTCCACCTTGGGGGCTCTTTTCAAAAACTTTTCAAAACCTTTTCTATCCAGCATGATACTGAACGCAATGGCCCATTTATCTGGCTTCTAATTGTTAAAAGAGTCATTTTCTCCAGTGTTTCACCTCCTCCTCCTGTTCTCCTCCTCCTCCTGTTCCTCCTGTTCACCTCCTCCTCCTGTTCCTCCTGTTCTCCTCCTCCTCCTCCTGTTCACCTCCTCCTCCTGTTCCTCCTGTTCCTCCTGTTCACCTCCTCCTCCTGTTCTCCTCCTCCTCCTGTTCCTCCTGTTCACCTCCTCCTCCTGTTCACCTCCTCCTCCTGTTCCTCCTGTTCTCCTCCTCCTCCTGTTCACCTCCTCCTCCTGTTCCTCCTGTTCTCCTCCTCCTCCTGTTCCTCCTGTTCACCTCCTCCTCCTGTTCCTCCTGTTCACCTCCTCCTCCTGTTCACCTCCTCCTCCTGTTCCTCCTGTTCTCCTCCTCCTCCTGTTCCTCCTGTTCTTCTCCTCCTCCTGTTCACCTCCTCCTCCTGTTCACCTCCTCCTCCTGTTCCTCCTGTTCTCCTCCTCCTCCTGTTCACCTCCTCCTCCTCCTCCTCCTCCTCCTCCTGTTCTCCTCCTCCTCCTCCTGTTCTCCTCCTCCTCCTGGTCTGGTCGGTCCAGAAACCTTCAGTATTCTAAGTTTCTAGCTCCTCCTTCATTTTCCTCATTTGAATATTGGATCATAGGAGCTACATTCAGAATCTGCTGTGTCTGTGTGAGCTGGACTGGCTCCGCCCACACATGCCCATCTTGGGAAGAGGAGGAAGTACTTCCTCTCGTGGTGCCATGTGCCAGAGCAGAGCTGCCTAATTGTAGGAGGAGTCAAAGGGAGGGTCTCCCTCGATTGGGATTGGCTAAACCCCCGATGACACTATATAGGGTTTGATTTCTGATTGGCTGCTTGGAGCAACACACTTTTTAAAACCTGAAACAAGCCAGGGACAGAGAGGACAGACTGTCTTCACTTCTGGGACGTCAGTCCAGGTATGGGGACGAGTAGTACTGCTGGAGAACCTTCAGGAAGTAGATTTTGCAGAATATGACTTCTTTAAAAGAAACCTCTAAAAAAAGGGAGAGGTTGATAAAGGAGCGGTGGCCTAGAGGAGGAGAAGAAGTAATCTACTAACTAAAAGAATGCCGAGTCGAATTCCTTGACTCATGAGAGATTTTCAATGTCGAAACTGAAAGACACAACTTCCCAGGGCAACATTTTAGAGGAATCTGTTTCATATTGAGTCGCTAACCAGTTGTGGAAGCCTTTCCAGCTCAACCTGGAGTGTGTGAGGCAGTGCAGGAGAGGGTGAGGGTTGCTGTTCTCACCTATCGCTCTGAAACTCAGTCAACGCCAGAACTAAACGGCGCTGACCTAAAAACGGCAGGTGTGAAAACACCCTTAGTGGCTCTTTTAAAAGCAGAATTTGTCTGCATTGGCTTGAATGGATTTCAGTCACTGAAGAGGGAGAGAAGAAATATCTGGAGAAAGAGCAAGTTGTTGTTGTTCGGGGAGTGCTGGTGTGGATGAACAACTTTTTGAAGTTCTATAAAGAGTAGCACTGAGGGTGCTGCGCTCACTACTAAGAGGCTGTTAGAAACCACTGAATGTGGGTGAAAAAGAAAAAGAATACTTACTGTTGGGATCGTTTGCACTCATGTTGATGGACGAGGATGCTGTCAATTGACTTTGGTTTAATGAAGGACAATATTAATTATATTAGGAGTGCTATAATGCACCCTGTTTCACTGATGTCAGTCACATCCGTCTCACTATTGTCAATATCTACTGTTGAAGGAGTCAATTCAAAGCTTTAAATCTCACGTTAGGCTGGTCAGTAGTGAGCGAAGTCCGAATGCTCTAAGAAAACTGCCTATTTATTAGGATTTACTCCCTCGGCAGAGAGTAACTATGTTGAGTGAATTAGTTTGATCCATGTTTTTATTCACAATAACTTCTTTAGGAAGTTTGCGAGAGTCACGTTTGGATCATTAGAACGTCAGTCCAGAAGTCTCTTCATAAATCTCAGCACACTCTTTGGCAAAGCATCAAAAATAATGCAGAATATTCAATTACCAATAATTCCTTAAGGCTGCATAGTAGTGTGGTATTTGCTAACCCCAATCAGAACAGCACAAAGTCGAGTTCTGCTGAAAGTCTCCACATCTGAGTCTGGTTCTGCAGGTTTGTTCCTGTATGAAGAAAGTTTTTTTCTTTCCATCTTCTCTTCTAATTGTTCATGTGGAATTGATTTTTCTCTCTCTCTCTGTGAAAGTGCCTTGAAATGAAGTATTTGGTGCTACAGGAGTAAAATTGAATTGGCGGTTTCCACTCGAGCTTCACAATAGAAAAATCCCTGGTTTGAGTCCGGCCTGTCTATTTTAATGGCGAATGGCTTTGCTTGAACAATAACGTGCATCTTAAATAAAAATGAGTTGATTTAGTTTTTTTCTACTTCACTGAAGTCCTGTGTGTGTTTGTAGTTTATCTTCAGCTGCGTGTTGGACTGGTGACCTGGTCTGCATGACCTGTGTGCATTAAAGCTCCACCAATACATCATTTTGTAATACAACTTCTTTTTGAATTTAGTGAGTGTTTTATTTTAAGGTTATGTCAAGTTTTGCAAATGTTTGAGTGATCATGAAAGGGGCTCATATCAAGTCTCCAGTATCTTGTAACCTGCAGTACAGATGATTGATAAAGGTGTTATCATCATGCTTTCCATTCAGACTGGAGTCTCTTATGTGATCCTTTAACTCTTGAAACCAACCCTCAGCATCAAGCAGGCAAAGTACACAACCTAATTAAGCATTCAGAATCAGGAGAGCTGCAGGTTTTAATGAAAGCTGACTCAGGAACGAGGTCGGGGAGTGATTTGAGTTTTGAGAGTGTGACTATGGATGAGAGGATGACGGCGAGGAAGCAGGCGTCGCAAGGAGTGAAGAACTGGAGCTGAGGACTGGTGAGTCTTCTACACGGAGATCCCAACAGGAGCGGTGGAGCCAAACTCTGAGCGCAGGAAAACGGCATGTCAGGGTTCCTGTTCTGTCTCGTGTTCTTTGTTAGAATCTGACTCTGTCTCTGATTTCATGCTCCCTGGCGCCCCCTCCAGGTTTCACTGCTGTTCCCCATGCTGATGTGTTTCACCAGTGCCTGAGTGTGTGATTGTCGCCACTTTGGCTTTGGTATAAAATGGCTTTTCTTGTGTGTTCTGGTTGTCGGTCTGCCTCTGTGCCTCACCGTGACTCTTCTCCTGTGTCGCAGTTCTTCAGTCTTTCTGTCTCTGCGTTGCGTTGGATAACGTTCTGTTGGATAATGTTCCGTTGGATAACGTTCTGTTGGATAATGTTCCGTTGGATAACGTTCTGTTGGATAACGTTCCGTTGGATAATGTTCCGTTGGATAATGTTCCGTTGGATAGCGTTCTGTTGGATAATGTTCCGTTGGATAGCGTTCTGTTGGATAATGTTCTGTTGGATAACGTTCTGTTGGATAGAGTTCCGTTGGATAATGTTCTGTTGGATAATGTTCTGTTGGATAGAGTTCCGTTGGATAATGTTCTGTTGGATAACGTTCTGTTAGATAACGTTCCGTTGGATAATGTTCTGTTGGATAACGTTCCGTTGGATAATGTTCTGTTGGATAACGTTCCGTTGGATAATGTTCCGTTGGATAGCGCTCCTGTACTTAGGCCCTGTCCTCACAAACCAAAACAAGTATTTTTCTCACCATCATTTTATTTCCCTCCAGAGGCGCCATAAAAATTTATCAAAACAATGTAGTACATATGCCAGGCCTATAGATGGAGCTGTAACTTTGCCACAGAACTACACAAAAAAAAGAAATGAAGACGTATCTGGCATCTACAGTCTTCCTCTAAAATGTCAAATGTTCTAGCATTTTGTGGATCCGTATAAACAACCAATGCATTTGTTAATCGGTGAATTGATTCAGTTATATAGCTCTTTTCCACAACTTGAGCATAAAGACAGTGGTTCATGAAGCTTCATTTGGCCGTCACGCTCTCTCCATTCATTGGCAGGAGGACACTTCAACGTGTGGACAGACAGGGGGCAATAGGGAATCAAACCTACAACCTTCCAATTGAGAGTCGACCACAGATGACACAAATTTTTGAAACCAGCTGCCAAGGTGGAACTTTAAGAAAGCTGCTGGTAATGAAGCAAGTTGTTCAACTGCACATGCGTGAGTAGAGGGACACTTACAATAATGTCCTCCAGAGTGTCACGACACCAAATGTCTCTTAGTGTGTATCTAATCTCTCAGGTGGGAACAATTCTCTCATTTGTCTTTGAATTTGTGATTGTTCACTTATTAAGGTTCAGAGAAAGACAAAGGTGCTGCAGATAGCGGCGGCCCTCATTTCGCCGGCTGAACAGTCTCAGTTATCAAGCAGGGCAGTTTTAGCGCAGCTTGTCTTGTAGAATCCTCCCTTTTGTTCTCAATCAGCTCCGTCACTAAAAGCCCAAAGCAACTCATTGTTGCTCCTTCATTAGGAGGGTGGAGGAATTCAGCCCAAATGATCACCAGGCTTGATAATGTCACAATAATTATATTTCTCTTTCCTTTTGTCTTGTGAGTGGTGCTCTTACCCCAAAACTTTCTTTTCCAACTGTTGCTCATTATTGCATATATTGAAATTGATTAAACTTCTTGACGGGAATATCAACCAAATTTATCTTTAGTTTCTCAAACTAGTACAAAGTTGCAAATGTGTTTTTGAGCGTGTGTCTTGTACCAGCTTGTGTGTGTGTGTGTGTGTGTGTGTGTGTGTGTGTGTGTGTGTGTGTGTGTGTGTGTGTGTGTGTGTGTGTGTGTGTGTGTGTGTGTGTGTGTGTGTGTGTTGATAAGTATATGTGGGTCTACTTAAACATAGATTAGATATTTTGTATAACTATATTTTCATAAGCCATAATTTATTTATTATCATCAGATGTGTATATATTTTTGGATGTGTGCGTGTGTGAGTAAATGTATTGAATGTCACAAGCCTGAAGTGAATAATTAAAAATAAAAAATAAAACACATCGGAGACACCTTGTTAGAGCCTGTATGTAACAACAACAACCCAGATTGTTATAAAATGTTCTGAACTAAAACTCAGGAAACACGGGGGAACCTGGCGACGCAGATGGTGAGGTGAAGAATTGAAGCCAGATTCATCTCATACATTTAATGTCTTCACATATCAGACTAACTGATCCAGGAACCGGCCGTTCTTGCACCTCATTATTGTACAGGCCTTTTACTCATCCCTGCTGTTAACTGTACTGTCGTACCATTCAGTGGTTTATTTCCACCGGCGTCGGTCGGTGGTCATTCTCGGTCGACTCTTGTGACTTTGTGTTTCTGATTTCTGGCACGTTGCCATCAGGTGTGATGCAACGTTTAATTGAATATGTGAAATGCTATCTGCCATTGCCACACAATGTTTGAGCTCCTCCGTACAGATTCAGGCCGCCTCTGTTACGTCGGACTTTCTCTGCATTGTTTGCAGAGTGAAGTGCCAAATCATGGCTTCTTCTAAAAAGTGTTTACTGATTACAGCCCAATTTATAGTTTTACTTTAATGCGCGGTCACATCCTCCAGGCCAGTGGTTCTCCAATGGGGTACGCGTCCCCTCTTTGGGTAGTCGAAGGAACTGCAGGAGCTACCTGAGATTCAGAAATTCAGGATGCGCCGATTCCACTTCTTTATGAGTACTATGAGTATGAGTACTTACCGTCAGATATTTGCCTGTGAGTACTCAAATACCATGAAGCCTGATTCATACCCCATAGGCATGTGAGCCAGGACATGCATTAGCATGTAGCATGTAGCATGCTACATGCTACATGCAAAAGCATGTCCTGGCTCACATGCCTATGGGGTATGAATCAGGACATGCTTTAGCATGTAGCATGTAGCATGTAGCACGGCTCGACGCTCCTGGATCCACTGAGCAGTGAAACTACTGAGTGACGTCGGGCTGCCGGCTCTCTTCTCTCCCTGCTGCTGACTTTGCTGACAAATGGCGTCTTGCAAAAAGAACAAGGTTTCCTAAATGAAAACATCCAGAACAAAAACACTGCATATTTAATCACACGAAGGAAGTGCCAAACTGAACCTGTATGAAAAGCTTTGTATTATATTATCTCCACTATGCCAGCTGTACTGCCTCATCTTGCTCTCTGTGTACTAATGTGGTGGGAAATAAGCCGGAGTTGCTTTCCCAGACTGGCTCCTCCCCCTGGCCTGAGGTGGATCCCTTGGATTGGAGGACGTCTGCCGATTGCCTTGGCTCCGCCCACCAGCTGATTCTATTTAAGCAGCTTCGATATGCAGTTGCACTTGTCGCTCCATCTTTTGAAATCTCCTCTACTCTGTTTTATACGTGTTGAATCTTGTGCAGCTTAAACAGCTGAGCTGCAGCTGAGTGGATTAAAAGCCGTTTTGGTTTTTAGTTCATTGATTCTTTTTGTTAGTGGCCCAGTTTTTCTGCTGTGTTTAACTAATTCCCCCGAGTTTCTTGTTCCAGCCTGACCAGTACTGGTTGGTTGGTTTGTGTGACCTTTTATTGTCTTTTTGGCAGAACCTGTTGGGCCCTCCTTGGTTTTTATTTAAATACCCGTTTTTGGTCGTTGTAAAATTACTTCATCCTAAGAACTACAATAAACCTTCGTTTCACACAAGTCATTGACTTTCTATCTGGTTGTAACACAGTCATGTCCAGGTACCTAGAACAGAGAGAACCCCAGCATACTTTATAGATGAACAGAAATAACAGAGAACACAGTAGAAATCCACATAATCACCTATAGAATTGCAGTGACTATAAGTATAAAATACAAGCATCTCCCTGTCTTCTCTGTCATTATGTTTATCCATGGAGACTGTGGAAAAACTAAAGTGAGAAAAAAGACAGTGAATGTTGCCTATTATGGGATGTTTCAGTCTAAATGTCTTTAGCGATGCCTGTGATTGGTATTGATGCACGTCACAAATCACAGTGATCCCAGGAGCAGACTTGGTCCAGGTTTTCACAGAGTTTATTAAAGTTCTTACAGAAGCACAGGTGTCCAGACGATGATCCAAAAGTCCAAAAAAAACCCAGTTAAAGTCCCACAGAGGAAACATCTGGGAGTAACGAGAGACGGCGGATGTCTGGGCACCAGGTACAAAGACAATCTTACCCTGAAGCCAGAGGAACGGAGGGAAAACGCAGGTGACACGTATCAGGATGATTAGACGTGTGGAGGCGAGATGACAGGAAGTGTCGGGAGAGGCACACCAGACAAGGTGAGTGACAGAATAAAACCAGAAAAGACAAACGGGTAAGACACACACACACACACACACACACACACAGTACAAAGACGCAGAAGGAGAGCAGACAGTGAGTACCACACTTAAGGTGAAGGTTTTAGCCACTGGACATCATCAATCATTTTTCTTTCATGTGATATGAAAATATATTTTCTGTTAACCTTCTTTTTTTTAAATAATATGACAGCAGGTGGTTTAAATTTTCCACTCAGCACATAATCAACACCAGGGCCTCGGGCAGAAAGCTGCAGCGCTTTGAATGTTTTCTAGTTTGTGCTTGAGTCTGTGCTTTGTTTGTTTGGGGCTTGCTGCTGTAGGCTTTTTAAGAAATTGTATGTCTGCCTAAATGCTAAGGACTAAAATAATAACAACCCCCCCACCCCCCCCCCCTTTTTTTTTTTAGGAAATAATTGAAAAGACAAGTTTTATATTTACCATGTTCATATAATCAACATTCACATTCTTACTGTTACACATTTAATGTTTTAGTCATTTGTGGTTCTCATTTATCTTGTTGTGTATTTGTCATTATTGCTGTTCAGCTGCAAAACAAAAAGCCCGTAGGTGGTAAGAGAGGAGTCTGTATACTCACAAAGAACTTCAGAACATTTGATTTAAAACACTGGTAGAAATAGTGATAATTAAAGTTGTCATATCATCCTCCTGTTCACCACCTCCTCCTCCTCTTCTCCTCCTGTTCTCCTCCTCCACCTCCTCCTGTTCTCCTCCTCCTCCTGTTCACCTCCTCCTCCTGTTCTCCTCCTCCTCCTGTTCTCCTCCTCCTCCTGGTCTGGTCGCTCCAGAAACCTTCAGTATTCTAAGGTTCTAGCTCCTCCTTGATTTTCCTCATTTGAATATTGGATCATAGGAGCTGCATTCAGAATCTGCTGTGTCTGTGTGAGCTGGACTGGCTCCGCCCACACATGCCCATCTTGGGAAGAGGAGGAAGTACTTCCTCTCGTGGTGCCATGTGCCAGAGCAGAGCTGCCTAATTGTGGGAGGAGTCAAAGGGAGGGCCTACCTTGATTGGGATTGGCTAAACCCCCGATGACACTATATAGGGTTTGATTCTGATTGGCTGGTTGGAGCAACACACTTTTTAAAACCGAAACAAGCCAGGGACAGAGAGGACAGACTGTCTTGCACATTGTCAGTCATTCTGTTGTTTGCATGTCTAAATAGTAAATTTTTGCACGTTTGATTTCTCCGCTTTTTTAAGTGTTATATTTTCCTTGATTCCTATTATACACATTTAATTAAAAGAAAGAAATGTAAAATAAACCTGGTTTAACATAGATCCTTTTATATTGTTGTTCACAAGCAGTTTTGGTCCAACATTTGGAAACTGAAGTCAAAGGCTAATTGCTGTGTACTGAGGACTTGGTGTTTAATACCTGAACTGCAGTAACTTCTCTCCTTACTTTTGCAAGACTTTTCTAGAACAAATTCCTCTTTCTTTGTGTGTCCAGTGCTGTTAAACAAAGGGAATAATGATGAATAATGACTTCTATGGTGGCGTGTAGTTATTTCTAGATATTACCAACCTTCTAATCATATAATGCTTTCTATTTCCTCTCTGTGAGTCCAGCGCAGGTGAGCAGAGGGAATAATGAAGAATGAATTCTATAGTTCCAAATAGATATTGTAGATAATACTAATCTTGTAATCGACTAATGATGCAATTTGGCAATTTCCATTTCTTTTGTGTGAGTCCAGTGCAGGTGAACATATGAAATAATTTGCAGTAGACTTACTGTCATTTCCTGTAGTTGCAGGGGGATATTGATATAAACTTTAACCTTCATTTTGAACGACTTTGTTTATTCAGACTTTATCTCCTGTAATTTCACAAAAGGAGCTTGGCATAGTAATTTGTCCTGTAATCATTGGCATCACATTTTATTGAATAATCAGCTCTGCTAACAAGGACTGATTGGTGAATACTATGTGCATGTCTTACACAAGCAAAAATGTTTTGTTTATTTTTACCTTTTATTTAACCAGAAAACCTCATTGAGATAAAAAAAATCTCTTTTTCCAAGAGTGTTTTGGCCAAGGCAGGCGGCAGTACATTAAAGTTTCAGACTAAACAAACACATAAAACATAAAAAAAATGTCAATAAATTAAAAAACACAGACTCAGACATTTTTAAACATGTGCATTTGCTGCAAAAAAAAATAGCCCCTAAAGTAAAATTAAGTCCATCATTCAAAAGCTCTGCAGACAGATGTGTCTGTCTCCAAATCAATAAACGTCTTAAAGGAGTCCAGTGAATGTGGCGGGGTTCTACTCCAGTTCAAAATAATATCCACCACGATCCATATGACAAGTCGACTTGTTCTTTATTTGTCCCAAAAACAGTGCCGGTGCTCAATATTTACAGTGAAAAAAAAACATATTTACAGAAAGAGTGAAAAACAAGCTGATCTCAGCTCTGTGTTCAGCTGACCGGTTTGAGAAATTTACTTTCCAAGGCCTGTTCTTCCTCATGCAACTCCAGAGAACGTCTCCCATCATGCCAGCTTCCCATCTGCTTTTAACAGGGAAACCCTCCCATGGGTGTGGTCAACTTCAATCAACCAGTCCTCAAGAAATTTAAAGAAATATTCACATCCTCTTTAAAAGAATACTCCGTTTTTTTCTATTAAAATAAACAAAAGCATCATTCAAAGTAAATCTGAAAATAATAATCAAAGTGTGTGTGTGTGTGTGTGTGTGTGTGTGTGTGTGTGTGTGTGTGTGTGTGTGTGTGTGTGTGTGTGTGTGTGTGTGTGTGTCGCTGCTCCGTCCCACCAGGTTTTTGAGTTTCAGGGTGTTTGGTAGTTTGTACCAAGCTGATGGAGCCGCAAACCTCAACGCCTCTTTGTTTAGGAAAAGAAAGTAAAAGATCCTGAGAGTGGAGATTATAAGAGTCTGTGTTTCTGTGGCCAAGGTAAGATGGGAGCCATCAGTACAGGTGTACCTGGCCTCACCTGTCCTGGTTTACCTGGCCTCACCTGTCCTGGTTTACCTGGCCTCACCTGTCCTGGTTTACCTGGCCTCACCTGACCAGGTGTACTCTTTCTTCGCCCATAGTCAGCTGGGATTGGCTCCAGCAGCCTCCGACCCTGCACATGATCAAGTGTTATAGAAGAAAATTTACAAATTGAAACTTCAACGTAGAAATAATGAGAATCAATCAACCCCTGGAAGCTTCCAGACCGTCTGAAGTCGTCTGCAGATTGAAACCTGCAGAAGCACATTATGGAAAACCAGCCGTGTCAGCATTAATCCATTTACACTGTCCATATTTAGAATGTAACATTGAGCTCGTTGAGTTGTAGGTAGAATGTACTGCACAAGATTTTTAGGATTCTGGATGTGGACTTTTAATGGTTATTGCTAATGTTACTGGTGCTACTGTGGCTATGGATGTAATATGAATCATAATCTTGTGTTTCTGCACATGGACACCAGCAAACTGCTAAATCTGGTACAAAGCATCCTTTTCCTAAAGATTTCTTTTTTTTTGTACATGGTCCCTAAAAGATAATATTCTTTAATGCATTAGGACCAACATATTCAACAGTGAACACTAATGCTGTCAGATGAAATTGGAAACTCAGCAAAAGCTGAAGCTTTAGGAAACTGCAAATGGAAGGAAACATTAACAAAGCTTGAAGAAGGACAGACTGGACGCTGCAGCAAATCAACTCTCGCAGTTATTTCTGGAAAGCTTTAATACTGATAGAATACTACATCCTGCTTTCTTTAAAAAGTAGTTTTTTTTAAGTCTATTTCTCTTGTTAAAACAATAGAAATGCATTCATCATGAATATATGATGAGTATATGAACAAATTGTAATAAATAAGTGCTAAACACAAATACCTGCCAGCCTGTTCATGCCTGCTTGCATTTGCCACTGTGCCCCTGATTTACAGCTCCGCCGTCCCAGCAGGGAACCAAACCTGCATGCAGCCAAGAGACATCGTCGAATTTTGTTGTGGAATTATTGTGATAGCTGAGAGGCTATTTGGTGAAGGAAGACTATTATTGCTGGCTCATATTTCCATTATGCTCCATGTGTTTGCTTCTCTGCTGGAAACCCGTACCAGCCAAATCTGCCCCGCAGGAAATACATTCTGTCCAAATGAAAATGAAAAAGGGCCTCCTGCCCTCTAGTGCCAGTCGAAAGCCGAGGAGCAGCTCACCATCAGGCTCACCACTTTGTTCGCTTGTCAAGATCAGAACTCTTGAAATAAGCTCAAGTCAACAGTTGTTTGTGTTAATTCTTTTCTCCCCTGGCATTTGTGAATATAATTTTTTTCACCTCTTTCTCATTAGTCCATGGCCATTACATTATTAAACACGGCATTAGAAATATGCATTTTGTTTATCATGATCACATTTTCCATCGATATCATCAAGCTCTCCTACACAGTTTTACCCAACTTAAGGTTGGATAAATAGTATACACTGGACTGTCCACTGCCCATTATAAAGTTAGAGCTACACTCGGTAGAGCGCGTATATCACTGTGTGAAACACTGAGCAGGGAGCGTCTCCATGGCAACAGACACTGATCTCCTTTGCTCTCCTCCATTAGGCGCCTCTCTCATCCACTTTGTATGGGACAGTTTTTCACAGTTTTTTGGGATTCATTAGAAACGTTTAGCCGTTAACGTCCCAAATCTAATAGATTGGTCCTTGATGATGACAAATCATCCCTGGAGATTTCATGCAATTTGGGTTAATAGTCTTTGTGAAACGTTGCTTACATACATACATACATACATACATACATACATACACACAGATGAAACCATAACATCCTCGACCAACTGTTGTTCACCCAGCTTTTATTGGCGAAGGTTCCAAACACAGAACCACAAATAAACACACGTCACCAATAACCCGGCTGGGTGAGGAAATCAGCTTAGTGACACATTAACTCCTAACAGAAAGACCTTTAAGTTCAGTCTTAACTCTTCTCTGTGTTCTAAACCCCACCTTCTCTGGAGATCATAAACTTCAAGAAATAAAGAAAAGATAAATGTACTTGTGAGTTGTGTGTTTGCTTCCTGTGCTCTATGACCGTGTCAACATCATTACCAAAACTCTGCCAACTAGTTGAAAGTGATAGTAGAGTCCATAGCGCTGCATCTTAATAAACTACAACAACCGATGGCGCCAGAGGCTTTAACTCTGTTTCCCAAGCAAAACTAAATAAACTGATCATTGGTCACGGACTGACTCCTGATCTGTCTGAGTCTTGCTTTGTAGAGTCCTGTCCCTTCAAAATCTCATGCTTTGTACAAACGTGTGCAGGATGAAGCTGAAGGAAACAAGTTTTAAACCTGTGGTGACTGTGCAGAGGAAGCTAACTTAGCGTAGCTGCATTGATCTCACCTACCAGGTTCTTGTTCCTGTGGTTCTTCACTCTGTTCGGTGTCCCGCCAGAGTGGGACAGGTGGTATTCATTAATATCTCTATGCATCGGAGCGGAGAGGCAGAGAAACACAGAGATTCTGCTCATGTTTGAAGTGTGGCTGTCGGGGATGACAGTGTTTTCTTGCCGCTGCCTTGTTAGCGCTTGTTTCCTTTCGTTGTTGCTTCCTTGGCCTGGTTTCCTCCAGCTTGTGTGATGTCTGCAGGTTGTTGTTCATGCCACCATGTATTCACTGTTGTTGCATCACTCTTTGCAGAAGTGATTCTGGATCTGCTCCACCCATCTTGGAGTTGTATTCACAGATAGTACTTGGTCACGAGATGGTCTCATGTCTTTTCAGTTTCCTGTCCCATCTCTGGCAGGTGTCTTCTGGCTCTCGAGCTAGAACAGCAGACATCGTCAATACCGGTTTATTGTCATACCACGAATCCACTAATACCACCACGCAAATCTTTCCATCCTCAGTGGTAACTTGGGCTGAGGTACCTCTTCCGTCTGCTTTCATTTTTTTGTCAGCGGGTAGCTTCTGCACTGCTGCAGCGACCCGGTTCTTCAAAACTGGACCAGTTAGATGGACCTGTTTCTCCATCATGTGTTCCACACCTTGAAAGGATGTGAAAAACCGACCACAATACACTTTTGTATTGAGACAGCCGATCTATCACCAAGCTTCCCAAACCCAGAGCCTCTGGTTCTTCAACCTGCCTATGGAGTGGATGTGCCTCTTGGTAAATGTCAAAGTCCAGCACAATACCATCCGCTAAAAAGTACAAAAATACTTAAAACTGAGTTTTTCAAATTGTGAAACTAGAACATTCGTGATGCCATGACTATCAAACTGTGATTGACTCTAGTGGCCTCGCATCGAGTAAGAATCACCTGGATGAGGTGAATGACACATGGAGGGTCTGGTCTCTAAAGTCAAAAAACACTCCATCCATCCATCCATCCATCCATCCATCCGTCCGTCCCAGGGCTATCACAGAATGGCTCTACATGTAAATTTGTAAAAAGGTGACAAAAAAAAAGAAAAGTAGGATAATGTGGAGGTGTAGTACCTGAACATCGTCTGGACTTGGAGTGAATCCACTGGGATGAAAATGGCTCACAAACTGAATGAGCAACAGGAAGCACAAGGGGAAGTGTCATCGTGTTGGATTTACTTCTTGGTCCCATACTAACAAAACCTTTGGTGCATGGGGATGTGATTTGCATAATTTACCAGGATGATTTCGAGGTAAAACTCGTTCAAAAGAAAATCGTTTGTGGAAAAGGGAAAAAAAAACTCAATTGAAACATACCCCATGTCATTTCTAACTAATTGTTCTGGAATAATGTGCAACCTAATTTGTCCTGTAAAAGTAATAAACATATTCTGGCAAGATTGAAAGAGACCCAATTCTCCATTCCTGCATTGGATTCAAGAATGAAACCAGGTAACCAGAATCCTTTCCTCAAACCCCAAAGAGCAAACAATGAACATTCTGTGAGTAAAGCAAATGTTTGCTTTTTGACCAACAAATTAGTCTTTCAGATGGAGTGTTTTGTAATCATCATATTGGGATTTTCAGTATAGTATATTATATCTCTACCCGAACCAGAGTCTGAATCCCTCCCAATCCGTCCTTCCTCTCCTTTTCTCTCCTCCATCCCCTCACTCCAACCAGAATAGCCACCACCTCTGAGTCTGGTTCTGATAGATAGATAGATAGATTTTTCTTTAACAAGGATCCAAATAATAAAATACTACGCATATTTAAAACACAACTAAGACACAAGTACAGAAATGAAGGAAATGTTAAACAGGAAACGGTAGCCGATAAAAGAAGGAAAAAAAATCGAGAAATAACTATCTGGTGCTAAATCGATAAAGTTGGATTAAATTGAATTGAATTATAGGATAGTATTGCAAAGTGTAGTATAGCTCAGTATAGTATAGTGTAGTATATTATCAATTGCCAGAACTGTTGCTCACGTTCGGAATGTTACAGGTTCGATTCCCGTCTCCGAATGTCGAAGTGTCCTTGAGCAAGACACTGAACCCCAAACTGCTCACAATGGATGGATTTAGATAGCTTGCATGACGGCCGCCTCTATGGTGTGTGAATGTGTGTGAATGGGTGAATGTGACTAACAATGTAAAGGCTCTGGGGACTGCTCAAATAGTTGAAAAGTGCTTTAGTATGAGTGAAATCCATTTTCCATAGTGGTGGCCAGAGAGGCAGGCTCGGGTTCCACCCCCACAGTGGACTGGTCACTACTGGGAGTCCCTGAGCAAGACCCTCAACCCCCACCAGATCCCGTGAGCCGATGGATAAAAAAGAACTCCCCTGGGGGGATTAATTACTTTCGTTAGTTCATAGTAAAGTGTGGTACATTATGTACAAGCATAGCACAAGGCAGTATATCATAGTATATTAGGGTCCAGTGTAGTTTCAGTATCTTCTTGCCTCACAGTGAAAGTCACGGTCACTCATGGACGTTTCATCATGGTTGCTCTGGTCTGTGTGGAGCATATAGTACATGAGACTGTATTAGATGGAGGCTCGGTTCAGGTGTTCTGATCACCAAACAACCACCTGTGAACAGGGTTTGAGAGTGTTGCAGATATGGAAAAGATATGGAAAAGGCTGAGGCTCAGCTTTAACCTACTCAGTGGTCATTTATCAGGCCGTGTGGCTGCCTGTCACTCCGTCTCGATGTCTCCCTGCTACACTGTTTTCATGACTTTCAGGCTGGCCTTATTCCCCTCTCCTCTGTCCCTCATCATATTTCCTCTCTGGACAGCTGTCAGAAGGCCACCGTAGTTATTATCTTGATATGAGATACAGCATGTGGGGCACTTCTCTCTTTCTCCCACTCACTTTGGCTCTATCCTCGTGCACCCTGCCCTGTGCTGTTCTTCTATCAGGTAATAGGCGTATTGATCTCTGGCCACCTCTGTTGCAGGGTGACAGACAGGCTGGTGGGAATTAAGTGGTCAATCTCATTATTGGCACGCTTGCCCTTTTGTGTGTGTGTGTGTGTGTGTGTGTGTGTGTGTGTGTGTGTGTGTGTGTGTGTGTGTGTGTGTGTGTGTGTGTGTGTGTGTGTGTGTGTGTGTGTGTGTGTGTGTGTGTGTGTGTGTGTCCATTATTTGTACACAGATGCACTTTTACACATGCTCGTGGCGTTCACACATCATACCTTTTTAAGCTGGGTAGCGTCGCTGGGAGTGATCTGCTGGAGGACTCCGATTAATCAGATGTCAATTGAAAATGGGCAACCTCTCGCCATAATGAGATCTGGATGCTTAAGTCAGCTCCAACTGTCCGGACCAATTTGAAAAGATAGGAAAGAGGAGATGTTTGCATCAGCTGTGGGCTGTACGTCCGCTGGGAAGCTCTTAAGAAACGCCGGCTTATTCCTTCTCCTTGTTTACTGTAGAAAGGACGCGCTGATGACAGCCCTGACAGCTGAGTTGAGCACTTAAAGCTCCAGGCCTCCAAAGTTTAAAGAAAAAGAAAATAACATGAAGAACAAGAATCAGCTGAAACAAAAGAGGTGTCAGTACTTTGCATAGCAACAGCAGGGGCAATGACAAGAGCTTCCCCAAGTGGCTGCTGTGCTCTGAGAAGTGAAATGAAAATGTTTTGCAAAATGCAAGCCCTCGGTGAGCGATGCATTTTCAAACACAAAGTGTTGGTGCCTGTGTGAATATAAATGTTCCATTCACCAAAAATACTGAGCTTTGAATATTTCAGTGAAGTGTATTAAAAATAAGCAGACTGTTACATTTAGAAATAACCAGGGTACCGTCGGCAGAGAAAAAAGAAGGTACACCTTCTGCTTATTGAGGGTATGTTATTGGGCAGAAATGCACTGAGGAAAATTGATATGCGAAGGTTGAAGTGAAACTGAATTAAAGGGAAATACTGGTTAAGAGAATAAAAAAGTAATACAAATTTTGAAATGAGTTATAGTGCAAAGCAGTTAGTGTATCCAACACGAGGGTCACAGGATGAAAAACAACAAATTTTAAACATGAAAGTTTTCAAAATAAAAGAGCATTGAGTAGGACACGTAAGCGAAATCGGTCTGTTGCCCAATATGCAATGACCGTAATCACAATCCAACGTGGTGGTCTGTCCTTAGGTAAAGTTTATCGCTTGTTGTTCTCTGCGTGCATCGTGTGTTGTAACAGCGCCCACTAGTGGCCTAACATGAAAACTAGGAAGCAATAGCTTTCTAATAGCGAAGCAGGGCTGGTTGCATAATGGTATTTTATGGACTTTAGGCTGTTACCTTAGGAGCGGGGCTGGGCATCGGGGGCCGGCGGCTGCTGGGCTTGCAGTCGTTCTCTTTATTCCTTCAGGTGTCTGGGTGTCACGTCCCGGGGCCCCTGGTTTAGGGTTTGGGGTGGCGTCGGTCTGTGTCACCCTATTCCACCTGGACCAGACCTCAGGACTCTTTTGACTCCTCTATCTCCGGAGTGTTGCCGTATAAGTTAGACATTAATCCCTCAATTCACTGTCTGAGGCCCCAGAACTCATTGTTTCGTTTATAAAAAGTTTCGTGTTTGAACTGCAATGATTTGAAAACGATGTCTGTTTACACGGAAACAGCAGGAATGCTGAAAAGTATGTAGTTAGTATGTTGGGCCACTAGTTGGAGCTGTTGATTGTTTTTCGAATTGAACCACACACTTGCATACAGAGAACAATGAGCTCATTAACACTGGGAGAACACAGATATTCTAGTGGACAGACCACCTAGTTGGATTGTTATTACGGTGACTTTCAAAATAAAAGTACCAAGTCCCAGGAGAATATGGAGTGGGAGTCATAACAGAGGAAACCATTGTTCTTATTGTCCGTCTACTGAGCATGTCCAGAAGAGCTGTTTACTTTGGTCGTGGTGCATTTGGACGGTAGCAGCGATTCAGAGAAATAGTGGTTTACTTCATTTCCATGCCGATGGAGTTCACACATTTTTAAAAAGTTCCACTTTGGGAGCCATTTTAATCGTGTTGTGTTTTCAGTGGCCCAGAGCACCGCTGTCTTGTAAACGGACACCAAACTACGAGAAAGGTTTAGCGTTTCCCCTTGAAAACGTTGCTGTGTGAACGGGGCACAAGTTCAGGACTCACATTTGTTTCTGTGTTTGTTTGCTGCTTATTGACTTTAAGAATATTTGTTCTATCTCATACTAAGAGAGTACATCGAAAAGGATCATTTTATCAAAGTGCTTTGATACGAATTCAAGCAGAAGTTCTTGGAAAAGTGTGAGCAGTTGTTGGTAATATTTAGTTTCATGTTTTTCAGTAGGAGTGCTCTCTTTGAGGTTCCAGTCCCTGTACTCTGTGTATTGACAGTTTACACTGAGTATATAGAATTCCCCATCTGCCACAACATTGGATTATATTGTCATTCTGCTTTAGTTCCCAAGGTGCCGAAACGGTTTATTTTCCAGTGAACTGGACTAAGTCTGTCAACTGATGTTCATTTATTGTGACAGTCCTCTGGGAAGGTAGAATTCCTCATCTAGGCGATATCAACTGGATGTGTAGCACTCTGTCTCCTCGGCGATGAGCACAACTCCCACCTGAGTTAGTTAATCACCCTATTGGCTGCACAGATACACCGAAATGAAATATGTATCATGGTGGGGTATCTAAAGCACCTGCTGTGCCAGACTGTAGAATCATGGATCCCACTTGTGCTACATCTTAATTCTGTGTAGATTATTTTTTGTAAGAAAACGGATCTAATTACAAACATTTGCATGGGAGTGCTAATGATGAGCTCACTCTTTAATTACAAGCCCCAACAAGTGACACTAGCTCCATTTTTGAAACAGCAAGTGTATATGGAGAAGTCAGGACGCATGTAATTAGGGTATGAGCACCGAATGGTGCGAGAACACAGTTGGAATTCAACAAACTATGATTACATTTCTTTTCTATTCAGAACTGCTGCATGTTTGACGGCCTAAACGTGCTGAGAAGCTCATGGAAATTAGTACAGGCATCAGAAGAGCTGACAATTTAGATATTTTATGGGCAGTGCTCGTGTCTGGGAAAATGGCTCCATAGCGCCCCCTACAATTTTGTCACATTTGTAACGTGTACCATTGGCCAGGACATTTCAGCTCCAAACGGCAGCCCGGTGATATTCTATCCTTTTCCATCAAACAGGAAGTGATGTGTAGCTCTGCTCTACAAGCTTCAATCTGCCGGATTACACTCATTGTGACTGTATATTGGTCTATGCCATAGACTCTATGGCATAGACCAATATACAGTCACAATGAGTGTGCCACCTAGTGGCTGGACAGGAGTGTTACATGATTAGACTACACAATCACTCAGCCTGAAACTTTACAAGTATGATCACAGCCGGCCGCATCACATCCATAGACCAAAATACAGTGGCAGCGCCACCTGGAGGACATGTGTCCAATCAGAAGTGGTTTTTGTGTTTAAAACTAAATTTTTCTCGACCAATGGGACTGCTCCAGCGCAATAAAAGTGAAATCCATCCACCCACCGGTAAACAGTCACAGAAACGGTTGGTTAACGCAGCAATCTGCACATTGTGACCTCGGGGAGGGAAATGAAAACATCAGGCAATATTTACTTTACCACTGTACCATTTGGGTAGGTTTGTTTTATATATATTATTGTTATGTTTTAAAGATGAAACTAAACAGAATTGTTCTCTTTTCATTCATTTTGTTGCACTGGTTACACCACAGTCAGCTCCGGTGAATTCAAACAGCGTATCAGGCTCCCAATGTCACGGCGGCACCGTAGAATAAAATAACCTATAGCTCTTTTTCCCTCTTTTATCACCATCGACAATGACACGAGTCAGCTCACCCACTTACAGGTCACGCCCGGCTGTCACCCTCGTATGATGGGGTCTTAGTGCCACAGAAGATGACTGACCCAGGAGCGATGGTGCTCCATCGAGTGTTTTCCCACCCCTCCATTATATCTGTACTTCCTGCTCTGACTAACACAACATTTTCATGTAGCAACAAACACATCAGAGAATGTGGTTGCCTGCATTTCCATTACCGGAGATTAGTTAGACACACACACACACACACACACACACACACACACACACACACACACACACACACACACACACACACACTTGTACAAATGTACACACAAATCATGTGTGTGTGTGTGTGTGTGTGTGTGTGTGTGTGTGTGTGTGTGTGTGTGTGTGTGTGTGTGTGTGTGTGTGTGTGTGTGTGTGTGTGTGTGTGTGTGCCTTGGAATGGATCATGCTGTACATTCACAAAGAGAGACAGAATGCTGCTTTTAATGTGTCACCATGTCGGGAGAGATTCATGTCTCTTCTTCCAAACATCACACACACTCACACACACACACACACACACACACACACACACACACACACACACACACACACACACACACACACACACACACACACACACAGCATATGTGTGCACACGTGTATGTGCATGTATTCAAATTGCAACACATCTGCATTAATTCCTAATGTACATGCAGCCAGCAGCAGCGGCGCAGACATTAAAGTGTTTGGACTGGCAGGAAGCCACACTGACACATGTCGGCCTCGATACGACGCAGGAAAGAAGAAGCCGAGCGTCTCTGAGTCTTCAGTCATGAAACCAAGGAGGAACTTCGCTCGGCCACGATAAGGAGCATTTTCTCTCCACCTTGTCCTCTCGAAGAAACACTAATTAAAATCCTGAGTTTTCTGTTTTTTCATATCGTTAAGCTGAGCTGATGACAGCTTAACGATTCACACCCAGTACATGTAATGTAAGTTGTACGTCTATTAAACAGCTGTAATATCCACGTCTGTTGAAGAGCTGTGATGTATAATGCCATCCATGAGGGTCAAACCATCAAAAAAACCATCTAAATAATACAAAATACCTGAAATAAATACACACTTATATATTTACTCACTAAATAAAACTCCACAATATCTTTGAAAAATTCTTTGTCATACCGTCATGGATATTTGGTTGCATTATTTGGCACCACTGACAGAATTCTAGAGTCGTTTGTATCCATCTAAAACCTTTTTGCACCTTCCTGCTGCAACTTTAAAATTCAGTCCAGATACATGCAATATTATGACTGGTACGGATGTTAGGTGTGCGTTGATTGGCCGCAGGAACTGTCAGTCATGGGCAGCATAGCATAGCATAGCATAGCATAGCAGTCCTTTGTTCACATGAAAAATAAATATAAAACAATGGTGGAGTCAACGCTCCCCGGAGAGTCAGAATGAAAAACAGGCTCATTTGTAAATCAGATGGAAATCAATGTTTATACTAGTCCTGTTAGCGGTTAGCCACAGCTAACCACGAGCTAGTATGCTAAAGACAAACTTTTTTAATCGCAGTTCAGAAAAAGTCACCCTCCACCCGGCTAACCGCTAGCCCCGGCTAACTGCTAGCTCCGGCTAACTGTTAGTCCTGGCTAACCGCTAGCCCCGGCTAACCGCTAGCCCCGGGTAACCGCTAGCCCCGGCTAACCGCTAGCCCCGGCTAACTAAATTTACCAGAAGTGTGTTTATGATATTAGCCTGCTGTGTTGGCAACAAAACAGGAGCACAATCAAAATCTTATGTTTTGTGGTGGCGCCCCCTTGTGGGAAATTCAGGTTTCTCACACACACACACACACACACACACACACACACACACACACACACACACACACACACACACACACACACACACACACAGCCACTTTCAAACTCCAGAGTTTCACCTGAGGTCCACCACCAAAATGTTTTAACAAGGAAAACTGGGATTTCTGGGTGATGGCTCCTTTAAAACACAGTTCTTAGGGATGGATGGATAATTTAAAACATTCCCAGTTTTATGACTGAGTCATCAATTTGTCATTCCTACTTCTCGAAGCTCGAGGATTTAAAATACATCTGTGGACTGTGCCTGTTATTAATCTTCCCCATCTCTACATTTTGACGTGCTGGATCTTTTAAAGTAAGGCCATTTCCTTTCAACAGTATGTCAGTTCTGCAAAAACATTCTGCCCTTCCACATTGGTGAGGACTAACAGGAATTACAAGAAGTTTTTTTTTTAAAAGGTAGAATGGATATGAGAAGTATCTTACCAGTAGCAGGACTGATATCAAACGTCCTGGAGGCTCTGCTTTTCTCACCAAAAAAAGAAAAAAAAACCTCCTCTCAAGTTTCTGACTGAAAAAGAAAGGTGAGGTTCTCTTAGTGTTTAATCTTCTCCTAGTGTCACGAGTGAAGCTTCAGAAAAGAGCTTGAGGATTATACAAGATGTCAGGTCCCCCTTTCTGTCTGCCTGTCTTCAACCGTTTCACCCTTTCCAGTCATGTTTTCACTCTCACCTGTCTCACCTCCATCGCTGCACACTTCCTGTCATGTTTTCACACTCACCTGTCTCACCTCCATCGCTGCACTCTTCCAGTCACGTTTTCACTCTCACCCGTCTCACCTCCATCGCTGCACACTTCCTGTCATGTTTTCACTCTCACCTGTCTCACCTCCATCGCTGCACACTTCCAGTCATGTTTTCACACTCACCTGTCTCACATCCATCGCTGCACACTTCCAGTCACGTTTTCACTCTCACCTGTCTCACCTCCATCGCTGCACACTTCCTGTCATGTTTTCACTCTCACCTGTCTCACCTCCATCGCTGCACTCTTCCAGTCACGTTTTCACTCTCACCTGTCTCACCTCCATCGCTGCACACTTCCAGTCATGTTTTCACACTCACCTGTCTCACATCCATCGCTGCACACTTCCAGTCACGTTTTCACTCTCACCTGTCTCACCTCCATCGCTGCACACTTCCTGTCATGTTTTCACTCTCACCTGTCTCACCTCCATCGCTGCACACTTCTTGTCATGTTTTCACTCTCACCTGTCTCACCTCCATCGCTGCACACTTCCTGTCATGTTTTCACTCTCACCCGTCTCACCTCCATCGCTGCACACTTCCAGTCATGTTTTCACTCTCACCTGTCTCACCTCCATCACTGCACACTTCCAGTCATGTTTTCACACTCACCTGTCTCACATCCATCGCTGCACACTTCCAGTCATGTTTTCACTCTCACCCGTCTCACCTCCATCGCTGCACACTTCCTGTCATGTTTTCACTCTCACCTGTCTCACCTCCATCGCTGCACACTTCCTGTCATGTTTTTGTCATTTTTTGAAATTTTATTTTATTTCATTCATTGTAAAAAGAAAAGACCAAATAAAATCATTATAATTCTATACAATACAGAACAAACGCTTTGGAATTCTTGAATGAAAGGGGGCAGAAAGAAGATTAAATTATATACTCTTATTTTGGCAGACGGGGGGGGGGGGGGGGGGGGGGTGGGGGCTTGTGGTTTTAGAAGCTTGAAACTTGATTGAGGTTTCTCTCCGCCTGTGTCATCAGGAACAGCCTTCCCGCTGACTGGCTGTATTGTCCATGGGGAAGCGCCAAACGCCATATCAGCACGCAGCTCAAACTCTATTGGCAGGTGTGGAGGACAGATGGGCGCTCAGCAGACAAGTGCAAGTGTGGGAACGATTATTGGCCAAAGGACTTGCCGACTGGCGTCTTCTTCCATCTATCAATCACGGCTGCTTAGCAACCTCTGGATGCAGCATGTGGCCCGCTAAGGGGTTTCTAATGAACTTACAAGGGCGTGTGTGTGTGTGTGTGTGTGTGTGTGTGTGTGTGTGTGTGTGTGTGTGTGTGTGTGTGTGTGTGTGTGTGTGTGTGTGTGTGTGTGTGTGTGTGTGTGTGTGTGTGTGTGTGTGTGTGTGTGTGTGTGTGTGTGTGTGTGTGTGTGTGTGTGTGTGTGTGGCTTAATGACCAGACTTGACTCAACCTTACGAACTGAGCAGTGAATAGTCCGATCCATACGTCATCTGCTATACGTTGAGCTGACTAGCAGACACCAGCCTCTCAACCCTCTGACCTCTGCCGTGACAAAACCACGTGAACGCCCAGCGGTTATTGTGAATGCTAAGTTACTTGGAGTGGCGGTGCCGGTTTAACAACGCTCCACACAAATCGATACCCGGCTCACGCACTGTGAATGCTTCAAATAAAAGGTTACAGCAGAAGTTAAGGACCGCCATCGTTATATTACCACATTTTTTTACCTGGGAGAAAAAAAAGAAATCTTGTTATCAATATAAAGGGGCAGTCTGAGGCAACAGAAAGTAATTATACCCTTGACCAACTAAAACGAGGCTTTAATTCAGCGGTGGGTGGGTTTTTTCAGTATCATGAGGCCATGCAGTAGAACAGCAGTTCTCAAACCCTTGGGGTACCTAAACTAGGTACTTTAGATTCAAAAATATGTGTTTAAAAATATATCAATGTCAGTTCTCTTCTTTTGGCTCCTTCCATCCCCCTAACTCCGACTGGGCCAGCAGAAAGTCTCCTTTGTGGGAAAGTCTGCTTGGTTTGGTGGAGTGTGAACGCTCCGCCGATGAGCCACCAAACAACAAACTATTATTTTCTGAAGAATTCTGATTAAGAGCACCTGAGGGGTTCTTTTATAAAAGTTCCTCTTCTACCAGGGACCCAAAGTTTCTCCATTTCCAGAACACGAGTCCATCCAGTAGATCAGAAGGATCCGGCTTTGGTTCACTGCCAGGATGAATCAACGCTCTTTATCGAGACTCGAGATTTTTATTTGCCATTTGAACAAATAAACCGACAGTTTAGGAGCATTGGAATTCTTGTACAGGGCTTTCTCTGAAGTTCAGTTAAATAACAGACAAATTTAAATAAAAATTTAAAAAAAGACTCTACAAGAGTGATTTAAAGAATAAATACAAAAGAAAAATAAAACCAGGCGCTGCAGCTGAAGTATGAAAATTATTGTATTGTCCACAAATATGTACACACACACACACACACACACACACACACACACACACACACACACACACACACACACACACACACACACACACACACACACACACACACACACACTTATTTACATTTGTGTATACACCATCAGTCTCATGACAGAATATCTGTTTTCTAAAGCGTTTTCTTTAAGACTAACGTGTCAGTCAGTTTTCTAAAGAAACTCATTTGACAAACAAGAAAGTTCAAAGATTTTACAGAATAATGGAAAAGTGAGTCGTGCAGCATCTCCTGTAAAGTAAATTCTTTTAAATTAATATTTATCAATCTTTTAACCGGTGGGATGTTGTTTGAATCAGAACACTCATGCAGCCACAATTTGTCGTGTGGTTTGATTGAACCGATTAATGTGGAAACACGTGACGGCTGGTTAGAATTAATAGGCTGCGGCTGTGGCTGCAGTTTACAAAATCACCGAATTCTGCAGGCAAATCAGTTCATGCTGAGCTCCATGCATCTTTGGATGTAAATAATTGGATGTACAACGTAGGACTGTAGACATGAGGACACTGTGACCGCACCTCAGCTCCCAAAAAGATGAATTAATGATTCATTATTGGACCATAAGGTCAAAAAGTTGTTCTGGGTTTAATAGGAAGATGTTGTTGGTGAAGGTTTTTCTACATGTCATCCTGTATTACAAGATATTTGCAGGATTTAAACATAACATCATTTTGGTAAAAGTCTTTTTTTTTGTCCAAATCGGTGTTCCGAACTCTTGGCTATGATAATTTTGTCATTGTTGATAACTTTTATTTTGGAATTTGAAAGCAGTACTGCTATGAACTATTCAGTGTGCAGTCTGAGTGTGGAAGCTGAGTCTATAAACCCTAGACCGGCGGCAACAGGGGGGGCTTCGGGGCAACTACTCCCCCAGCCCCGGGTGGAGCGGAGCCAAGAATAAAAAAAAAAGGAAAAAAAAAATTACATTGACTGTCGTTTCTGCATTCTTGCACCCACTGTAAAATATCATATTTGATCAAGTGGTGAGGTTTGTTCTTTCTTTTTGTGCTCCACATCTTATAAAAACGAGGGTTGCGCTTCTATTGTGAACTATACGGTAATTGATTCTAAGATGTTTTAAGCGAAAATGCATAATTTCTGTGTTTTTTGTTTGAGAGAAGTTTCACGTTGACGGCGTCCGATTCCACAGAAATGGAATAAACACTGTAAAAAATGTAGTTAACATGTTGGGACACTAGTGGGCGCTGTTGGTTGTTTTTGTAATGAAAGCACACGCGATGAGAACAATACGATATAAACAGTCGGAGAGCATTCCAGTGGACAGACCACCAAGTTGGATTGTTATTACAGTGACTGTCAAAATAAAAGTACCAAGTCCCAGGACAATATGAACTTTCTTTCTTTCTTTCTTTCTTTCTTTCTTTCTTTCTTTCTTTCTTTCTTTCTTTCTTTCTTTCTTTCTTTCTTTCTTTCTTTCTTTCTTTCAGAACGGTGGGAACTAACAGAGTGATAGAACCAGCAGATGGCAGTAATGCAGTATTTATGGATGCAGACTGCCGTTAAATCCAGAATTATAGGGTGCGTCCTAACAGTCCCTCCTATCTCCTAACAGTTCCTCCTATCTCCTTTCCTATCCACTTCTCATAACCCCAAAAGTATTTAAGAGGCGGCCATGATAAGGGGCTTTGGAATTCTCACTAAGCTAAGGAAAGGAGGCTCAGTGCTTCCTTTAGAACCTCCCTCTAACACCTTTCAGTAACTCCCTCAGGAAGCCTCCTAACACCTTTCCTAACTCCTTTAGGAAGTCTCCTAACACCTTTCATCCTAACACCTTTCCTAACTCCCTCAGGAAGCCTCCTAACACCTTTCCTAACTCCCTCAGGAAGCCTCCTAACACCTTTCCTTAACTCCCTCAGGAAGCCTCCTAACACCTTTCCTTAACCCTGTGACGTCATCCAGCGTGTTAAGGAAAGGTGGAAAGGAAAGGAGATAGGAGGGACTACGAGGAAGCAGCACTGGACTGGGAGTCATGACACTCTGGAGGAAACGTTCTTCCATGTACTCGTTCATGTACAGAACTATTTACTACGGTTGTGGTACGCAGTACGCGGTACACACTATGGGACTACGACTCATGGGATTAATGCTGCAGACATTAATCACATTATTTTGACACAAATTTTAAAACATTTTGCTTCACATATAAAAGGCTAATACACGTAAAGATTGTATATACCAGGCCAGCGTTCAAGGTCAATGTCATCTTTTGAGACGTACTTGCCATGACGTGCTGCTGTTGATTAAAATGTTCTTCACACTGACAGTTCAAGGACATTTATTTCCAAAGTGTTGAACTCTGCAGCATCTCTGCAGTGCGCTCTGGGTTCTGATCTGTGTTATCTGTGAATTAAACTGCAGGGAAAGTTGCAGGCAGAACTTTTTATTTGTGTATTTGGCAGCAAGTCAGGGGTTTGGGCTTCAAAATGTTAAGAAAAAAGACAAAGCAGAAAAAAAAGAGGGCATCCTGAAGGACAGAAATCAAGTTCACACTCTTTCACACGGTGCATCGTTCCTTTTCTCCCTCCTCATGTTCAGCCTTTGCTTTGCCTGTAAGGACCGGGGGGGGCGGGTGCTGGGGGGAGGGGGCTCCAGCTTCTAGGACAACATGAAGGCTTACCTCAAAGCTTCCACCTGGAACAATGTCCTCTCTTTGTTCAGGCCTGGTTTAAGGAGACTGTTTATCGCTGTGTGAGTGTGTGAGTGTGTGTGAGTGTGTGAGTGTGTGTGAGTGTGTGAGTGTGTGTGAGTGTGTGAGTGTGTGAGTGTGTGAGTGTGTGAGTGTGTGTATTTGCATTTGCTTGATGTGAGATAAGTGCACGGAGAGGTTTTATACGCCGCACATCAAGAGACCTCTGGCTGGAGCTCGTCTCTGTTTCAAGATCCAGTTTGTGTTTGAAGAAGCACTGAGAGGGAAACTCTTCAGTTTGAATAAGCTCATGTTGACAAAGTCCTTCATCTTGGAACACATTTACATTTTCATTTCAGAAAAGTTTCTCATTTACAACGTTTTGAAAACGATGTGCATTTTCACGGACATTTCACGGTTGTTTGTTGTTTCTAATGAAACCACACACATGTGCAGAGAGCAATACACTGTAGACTTTAACAATGGGAGAATACTTACTGCTGTAAAGTATAAAGTCCCAGCACATTATGGACCGGGAGTCATGACACTCTAAAGGCTGCCATTGTTGTTATTGTCTATCAGCTCATGTATGTGCAGAAGAACTATTGCGGCGGTGGGCAGGCAGAGGCTAACACAGTTGGTCAAAGTCAGACTGCAGTCTGTTTAGTGTCCAGCGACAAGTAGGTCATTTGAACCCCGATGTATGAAGGAACTTTCATGAATACTTGACTGAATCCTGGCAAATACAGAGGATTCACCACCATCATCGTTTTACATTTATGTTTTACATTCGTTTTCATTTTAAACTCCACCTCCATCAGGCTGCAGTGGGAACCTGATCGGACCCGAGGGGTCCAGCTCCAGAGTCCAGAAGACGCTGCTGACAGAACTAAGTACGGCCGCCACGCCGCTCAGCACCAGGGTTGCCAGATGTGACTCACTGTTTCAGCCCAAACAAGGTAAAACCCAAACACCTCAATAAAAACCAGCCCCAATCTCAGCCTGTGTAGGAATCATGTTAAAACCTTAAAACTATTATATGTGTAATAAAGAACACGTCATAAACACACAAATGCAGGAAATAAAGTTAAACGGTCAGAGAGTTTGGGTCCTCAACTGGGGGATACCCTCCATATCTGGCAACACAGGTCAGCCTGTAGATTCATTTTCCAGAGGTTGTTAAATATGAGCGACAGAATCTAGACAGCATGAGGAGGAAAGAAGGAGGAGGAGGAGGGAGAAGAGAGCACAGCTTTTATTCTGGCGGAGCCGCTTCCTCTTATCAGTGACGTCAGTCAGACATCGATGACGAAGCAGTCGATGTAGATAAACATCAGAATTGGTTCCACATATGATGGAGGCCTGGGACTGGAGGGGAACATCAGAACTGGAGCTTTAACATGGAAACACTTTGACCTGAGTCACTGTGAGCAGAACTTCAGAATTGTGCTGCTTTTCCCTGCAGTGCGAACGAGGCCTGAATTTGCAGTAACAGACAAGAGAGTCATACCAAGTGTGAACTAAGCCTCACTGGATGAGAGGCCGAGTGAACGCTGAGGAACCTGATGATGTACATCAGGCTAATTACTGCACCACAAATATTCCAGTGGATCACAAACCTGGAGTCAGACGTGCTTTAACAGCCTGGAACAAAGTGTTGGTCCAACTCGGCACTGTCCAATACCTCAATCCTTTGAAATTAGTTCTTTGAAAGATCTTCAGAGATCTCATTATGAGTCACATAGTTAACATCAACTCACACTTCTGATGAATCACAAACTCTAAAAAGAAGTTTTTATGAGCTGGAGTAGTTCTACTTCTGCCTAAAATGAGCTCCTTTTCAACAGAGTTCATGTCCTCATTTCAGTAACGCTGAACATTTAATAGTGTTTTACTCAGCTTATTCGTGTTGTTCGTCAAATCATGCCATGACCAATTCGTACAGAAAATAAGGACATTTCAAACAGTTCCCACACTTGCCCCCTGCTGCACAATCTTTTAATAAGCTCGACTAAGAGCCCAGTAAAAGTGTCATTCACGTTTTCATCAGCATTTGTCACATCGCAGCTGACCAGCAAGTCGGTCTCCTGTGGAGGCAGTCTGTGAGCCGAGCCCTGCCAGCAGGTCAGCTCATCACTCAGCCCATCAACTCATCACTTCTCTGCTCAGTGACTTTGAAAAGGGTGAGACTGGGTGGAGTGAGGCGCCCGAGGGCTGAATGAATAAGACTGGGCTGAAGTGTACAACATCTCACACCTCTCAGAAATCAAAGAGTCGCCAAGGTGGGGGGGGGGGCTAAAGGAGGAAGAGAAATGAAAAGAGGTGATGGATGAAACAACCAAAGTGTTTAAGGACTCAACATGTGTGACAAAGAAGAAGGAGCATCTTGAATATCATCTACTAGAATGACCGTTCAGTTAGCGTGGCTCAATGTAAACAGAGAGGCCACATGATGAGAGATAGTTTGAGTCCAACATTCTTGTGTTCAGTAACAGATCCATCCATTCATCCATCCATCCCTCCATCCATCCATCCATCCATCCATCCATTCATCCATCCATCTCCTCCGTTCCCGGGTGGTGGGGGTGTCAGTCTGAGCACCGTCACCCAGATCACATTGACCCATTAAGAACCTTCCTGCAGGTGGAGAGCCCACAGGAAGGTGGAGAGCCCACAGGAAGGTGGAGAGCCCACAGGAAGGTGGAGAGCCCACAGGAAGGTGGAGAGCCCACAGGAAGGTGGCGCCCTGCGTGGGACATGAACCCTCTATCTTGAGATTGTAAGACTCATGCTCTACCAGCGGAGCTAGCCGGGTCCAGTAACAGATAAAGATGAATAAAGGCTCCAGCAGATTTTAACAATCTCATAAGGTCACTGCTCGTCACACTGAACAACACAACTCTAAATAAGCTTGGGAAACAGCCGTCCTTCACCCGGGCGACACACGACCGTTGATTTAAAGCCACAACCAAAGATTCGTCATGATTGAAATCTCTCGTCTGCGACGGCCTAAAGTCTCACAGTGTGGAGAGGCCACGACGTGAGAGAACGTTTCGTTCGGATGTATGTTGGATTTTGATGTAGTCTGTGCTCTCTGGCCCACTGTACATCATCGTCTGTGATATCTGCCCTCATTACTCTGCAATGTGTGTCGTTATCCTGTTCTGTACCGTTTGCTTTATGTCCATCCATCTCTGGTGGGGTCGTGGTTCCTGGAGGAGTGGCTTTGTTTGTCATCTTTTAAAGGAGTCATCGCCTGTTATTCCCACGTGTTTAAATAGTTTTTGAATCAATTCTTAAAATTTCTTAAGAAAAAAAACTAAATCTAACAAAGAGCAACTGCAACTTCCTCTCATGTGAGATTTCGACAGCTACGGATGTTAGGAACCATCAGTCATGGTGACAGCATAGCATAGCAGCCCGTTGCTCACATAGAAAGTAAAAACAAAAGAATTATGGTGGAGCGTCAGCAAACATCCAGCCGCAGAGCGAAACATGGGATTTCAAATAAAATTTGAAAAAGCCTAGAAACCCTATTTTTCTTTTTCTTTTTTTTCTGGGCGGTGGCAGATGAAACTCCTATATTAAGGTTTACTCAACACTCTCAAGTGAAAAAAAACAACTTTCACATTTCAGGGATCCGTTTACACAACAGCAGCGCTCAAAGTCACTGAAAATACAATTCTTTGAAAACGCACCAGAGGTGGTACTTTTTGAAAACGCTCCAAATCCGCCTGTGTAGATGGACGAAACGCTGCTCCTGCCCAGTGCTCCACGGCCGTAGTAAGTAAGTCTTCTGCACACGTGTGAGTAGATGACCATAACAACAATGTCGGCCCCAGAATGTGTGTGAAAACACAAGACAGCGCTGAAGTGGCAGCTCACAGCCCCAGACTGTAGCAGTTGGAGGATGTGGCAGTCTACTTGTCTTTGTGCACCATTTCTTTTCTTATTTTAGGACACTTCGACTGATGTAATAGACCGGCCCTGATGAAATTCTCCAAACTCCCCACTGAAACTCTTCAATGCATCAGCAGAGCCCTCAGAAATGGCGCCTCTACCTCGGGACTCTCAAACTCTCCCCTGAGACTTGTAATGAAATTATGGCCGAGGAGATGACGAGGTGTCCGCCTTACAACCAGACATTATAAATCCTTTCTCACAAAGCTCGGACTCCCGCCTCTGACACCTCCCTCACCCCCCTTATCTTTTCTTCCTTGCACCTCTCCAATCCATCTCAACTCCTCTGCTCACTTTCCCATGCTATTCTCTAACCGGCTGTGATGATATGTTTCACCTCTTTTCATTCACTCCTGCTCTTCCCCCACTTTCCTCATTTGCACTGCCCCATAGACCTTAACATGAACTTTCTCCTGCAGTCCCATTTATCACATATTGGATTCCTCCTGTTATCTACTCCCTCCCGGTAGTACTCAGTCTTTGCTACAGCAGAATTTCAAACCTCGAACACTCTCACTTCTACAATCATGGAGCGATGACATGAGCGACTTGTGCTGCACAGTCACAGTCGTGTGGAAAAAAAGAAAGGACCTTCAAGAAGAGGGACTAACGTTCAGTTTTCTTTAATATTTTCTAACAAACGGAAGTTTCTTTTTCACACCAAGATACTAATGGTATTGTAGCAGTATGTCTTATATTTACCTTTAAATACAGTGCAGTGAAGTGAAAAGAGTGACGGGCCTTCCACGACTCCACTCATACATAATAGCCAGCCACACAGTGGGAGCTGAAAAATTCACATTAAATGTTAATGAAGTTGTCATGCGACAATCTACAGGGCTGCAATCCCTGTTGGCAAGGCAAGAGGATTCCAGAAACATGTTCCAATTCCACCATGGATCATCCCAACCTGCATTCCTTGTCCTTGTTGTTCTTGACCCCAGAGAGCAGCCATGTCCTCGACCACTGACGGCTTCTGCCGGGGTCATCCTCTGGAAATCACTTTTTTCCTGGTGAAAACATGATTCTTGGTGCTGAACCTCAGTTGAAACTGGAAATCTGGAGTTTGAAAGTGACTAAGTTTTTCTGTTTGGGCTCTTTTGTTCAAACCAGAATCGCCCAGAAGAGGGCGCCACCCCAAAATGGGAGGTTTTGATCGTGGTCAACTAAGGAGGCTGAAATCATAAACCACCTCTGTTGAATTAAGCGGCGAATCGCTCGAACATCATTAAGTGATCAGTGTTGATAAATCCCACCTGTTCTTCGTCACCATGCTTGTGCTCTTCTGGGAACATATATGGTTAATCTCCAATTAACCATATATGGCAACAACTCGCCTCTTTATAAATATTTGTTTTCCTCACCGTTCATCATCATGGCAAAGACGACGAGAAGTACAAACTTTTAAAACTGACATCGAGGAACTTGATGAAAACGAGAAAATATGTTTGTACATTGATTGTTGGGAAAACCACCAAGAGGAGGGTGAAGACTGCAGTTTATTCTGTTAATTCAGTCAGAGGAGAGATCGCGGGCAGAAATTTAAAAAGAAAAAAAAAAAGTGATTAGAAGTTAAACTCTGTACCCAACATGCCGGGGTGCAGAGGGGCTGGATGTGGTTCTGGGAGAGCTTTGGTTCTTCTTGTCTCGCTCCAACACATCACCTGAATCACAGTGTAAATCATTAATATTTGTGTTGGGGAGCGGTACCGACTGACCAAGCCGCCAGTCCCATGGCTGATTGAAAAGGTTGAACACCTCCTGGGAAATAGCCGATCAAACAACCTGAAAACAAAACTGCATCTTGGCCGGGAATCAAACCGTGGCCCCCATGTGACTGGTGAGACTCCTGCCACTGGACCACCAGTAACTCCATAAGTGACATCTCTTCTTACAAGGCTTTTAGAATTGAACTGAGTGATGCAGAACCCGGTGGAATTCTAATTTGACTTACAAAATCTGCATTTGATCTTTTACATTTTGTGAATGGAACTCTCATTCTAACTGTTGTGTTCTGTTAATTGTGTCAAATCAGTTTTCTATGTTTTAAATCTCATGATGTGACGCGAGCTGCGGACCTCTTGGCCCGGTCGCCTGGTAGAGGAGATCTTGAGCTTAATGGGTTTTATTTTTCTGGTTAAAAGAAAAAGGTTCAATGAAAAGTGACAAAAATAAAAACCCGACAGAACGAGACCGTCTGCTCTCAGCAGAACACATCAGTGCACATTGAAAAGGCCCCGTGGAGCAAATGGCTTCTCCCAACAGCACAAGATGAGTCATGGCTCTTCTGAACATTTCCATTAGCGTCTTTTACAACCTCTCACTCACGTCCCACATAGAGTGTCTGTTTCCAACTACATGAAATTGAAATAACTAATTGAGCATTTTTAATCAGAGCAGATGGGGGGGGGGGGGGGGGGGGGGGGCACATGTCCTCTGTGAGGTGGCTGATCTCCTGCTGTCACTCTGAATGCTTTCTATTTGTAGTGTAAACATGTTTCATGTAACTGGACACCAAAACACTACAAAAGTTTTCCTTCTTCACTTGAAAATATTTGTGATAGAGTTTCTGTGAATCCGAGATGACAGAGGTCCTCGGCCTTTCCTGAAACCAGTCTGGATCTTCTCCGGGGAGGAGCTACCAGGGTGTCCAGGTCTTACAAAAACTCTCCACTCTAAATACTCCCATTCAAACTATATACACTGCTTCTAACGTCTCAGACTGTTGTTATCAGAGTCAGGTATTTAATAATAACAAAATGTGGTGATTATTATTCAGTGTTAAATAAGAACATTTTTCCTCTTTTCACCGAGCTGAGAAAGAAACCTGACAAATTACCGTCTTTGCTTTTGGTGCTTACATGCTTTTTGCAGAATGTGTCGACATGGTGTCAAAACTCGATGCAAAAATATGCAGTACATTTGATGTACTGTAGAAAACACAGTCATTACTGATGAATGTTGGGGGGCGACTATTGTTATGGAGGCTGCCTCCTGTGTGCATCAGGCACCAAGATCCCATCCACATCACAGACGACGTCCTCCTGGGGGGAAATAGCACCCTGTGCATTGAATCCAAACATGATTTGACCTCAGTGCGTCTATGTTCCATTGCTGGTAGAAAAGGCGTGCGGGTGTATATTTCCCACCTTCACCAGCTCCATTCTGAGAACGATTCTTTGATCGCATTGAGAAATGGTGAGAAAGGAGGAAATACAACAAAGAGAAATTGGCCATCCGCACACTGATGGAATCATAGATGGAAAGGTTATTATTTGGCGAGTATTGTGGGGGGGTAAAGAGGAGACCTCCTTTAAGAATTGGTGTTTTTCTCTGGTACACATACAGTATATAACTGCCCTCTGGCCTGTGACATTATGCACCAACACCTGATTCCAGCTGAATTCAAAGCAGCTTCCTTCTTCAGTTCAGGACTCCCTATTTACAGTACAATGTACACCACTATTCACATTATACTGTATTATAATGTGAATAGTCTTATACAGAACTTGTGTTGCAGTAGCTGGTCCCAGACAGTAGCCCAACTTTGGGTCATGTTTAACGCTCTAGATGGTCAATAGCAGCCTGGAGAACAGCAGCTGATGCTTTGGAAGTTATTATGTCCAGAATGGTGAAATCAACCAGCTGGGAGTCTGGTCCCAGGAGCAGACTGGAAAAATACAAAATACATGCTTTAGATGTACTATTTTGCAAAGGAGGAGCTGAACAGCTTCTCATCAATTTCAATGGTACCTTAAGATTGAAGGGCGTTGCAGTCCTCAGTGGGGGGTCGTGTCCACGTGCTGGTTTCAGATAACACCAAAAACATCTAACCTCTTTCCAAATGTTTATCTTTTTGTGCATCGTGGGTCATCAACAAACTGGACAACAAGAACTACAGAAAACTGAGAACATACTACTCATGCTCAGCAAACCAATGCAGTATTTATACACCAAATATATGTTGGGCAACTTGACTCAAATCATTATATATTGATAAACAGTCTTTATAACTGACAAATATATCAAGTTACGGATTAATAGATGACAAAGGTCAGACTGATCCGTTTGAATGAGAACTATAATAATAAGATTTCCCAGTGACAGCATGGTATTTAACTTCTCAGTGAAGATTGTAGTTTGAGTCCCTGATTACCCTGACCTTCCTGAAGATTACAATGTGTGTTGGGTAATGCCAAAAGAAAGTTGGGTTTGATAGCTCTGGGCTGATCCAGGGATGTAAATGGGCTCCGACCCGGCCAGCCGAACGTGTGAAATTTGCAAATTGTAATGATAATAAATGAATTTTAATTTCTTAAGAGTAGCAGACCTAACACGACACTGAAACAGAAGCTGAGATGATGAGGCTGTAATGAAAGCTGGCTACCGCACTGTACTTTATATTTAAAGTTTATCATGCCGTTGTTTGACCTGTAAGTATTCGCTGAACTTTGAGTTCCACACCCCTGATCTAAGGAATGTTTTTTAGATGAAAACAACTAAAACAAAAAGTTCTTTTTTTTCTTACAAGGCCAGTTCAGTGAGAAAAGAAAACTGCTTGGAAAATAGTTTGACCAAATTTATATGAATTTGCTTTCAATTGTTAACATCTAAATATATAAAATTCTTGGAACTTAAATCTAATTTATTGAAGGCGTCATATTTTGTAAAATCTACTTCCTGAAGGTTCTCCAGCAGTACTACTCGTCCCCATACCTGGACTGACGTCCAGAAGTGAAGACAGTCTGTCCTCTCTGTCCCTGGCTTGTTTCAGGTTTTACTTAGAATACTGAAGGTTTCTGGACCGACCGGACCAGGAGGAGGAGGAGAACGAGGAGGAGGAGGAGGAGGAGGAGGAGGAGGAGGAGGAGAACAGGAGGAGGAGGAGGAGGAGGAGGAGGAGGAGGAGGAGGAGGAGGAGGAGAACAGGAGGAGGAGGTGAAAAGGAGGAGGAGGTGAAGAGGAGGAACAGGAGGAGGAGGAGAAACAGGAGGAGGAGGTGATCAGGAGGGAGGAGGAGAACAGGACGAACAGGAGGAGGAGGAGAACAGGAGGAGAACAGGAGGAGGAGGAGAACAGGAGGAACAGAGAGGAGGAGGAGGAGGAGGTGAACAGGAGAAGGAGGAGAACAGGAGGAACAGGAGGAGGAGGTGAACAGGAGGAACAGGAGAGGAGGAGGAGAACAGCTGGAGGAGGTGAACAGGAGGAACAGGAGGAGGAGGAGAACAGCTGGAGGAGGTGAACAGGAGGAACAGGAGGAGGAGGAGATCAGGAGGAGGAGGAGAACAAGGATGCAAATATTGGAAACAGTCAAGAATCTCCCCGGGTTGTTTGTTGTTGTTGTTTTTAAACTGTACAGAGCAAAAGTGTCACTAGACAGTCTGGTTATTGTGTAAACAACGTTCAGTGTTTATAATATGTTTCTGTTTGGGCAATAACTTCACTAAGACTGGTGACAGGCACTGTATATTAGTGTTGGTGTTTGTTGTTTCCCTCTCTCTCTCTCTCTCTCTCTCTCTCTCTATCCCTCTCTCTCTTTCTCTCTCTCTCTCTCTCTCTCTCTCTCTCTCTCGCTCTCTCTCTCTCTCTCTATCCCTCTCTCTCTCTCTCTCTCTCTCCCTCTCTCTCTCCCTCTCTCTCTCTCTCTCTGTCTCTCTCTCTCCCTCTCTCTCTCTCTCTCTCTCCCTCTCTCTCTCTCTCTCTCTCTCTCTCTCTCCCTCTCTCTCTCCAGGTTGCGTGCATCAGCAGATGCCTCCTAACTTGTGAGTTACTGTATTTGTTTCTCACTCACTCTCTAAAGTGGAGTGAATTGGTGGAAAACACAATAAAGAACGACAGACCGTTGCAATGGAAATCCCTCCAGGATGATGTGGTTGTGAAGGACGAGGGACTGTGTGGACGTTCTGTGCGGACATTCTGTGTGGACGTTCTGTGTGGACGTTCTGTGTGGACGTTCTGTGTGGACGTTCTGTGTGGAGTTTGCATGTTTCCCTGTGAAGGCGGTTGGGTTTCATGACGGCAGCGTAGCAATCTGACCTCACCTGATCTGTGTCGCGTCAGAACGACAGAGAACCTGGTCTACCACGGCTCCCGAGGCGGAACCTTCTGACCACGCTAATGTTCCGTCTACATGCAGACGGAGGGAAAACGCTGCTCAGAGTGAGTGGTTCTTCTGCACATGCTCAGTAGATAACAACAAATGATAACAACAATGAGTCCTATCCTCCAGTGTTTCATCTCCTCCTCTTGGTCTGGTCGGTCCAGAAACCTTGTATTCAAAGTTTCTGGTTCCTCCTTGATGACTGGGTCATCAACTCTCCGGGAAACAAAACATTCCGCCATGAAGAAGTTTGCTGTTTTGCTTTCATGTAATTGGGACACTAGTTGATGAGGTGCTGATGGGAGTGTGCAGGCTTTCTCCAGCGCTGCCTGTTTTGGACGCTTGCCAGTGAACTCTGCCAAGGTAGAGCGATAACAACCCAGTCTGTCTTCAGATGCTTAAAATGCAGTGATGGAGTCAGAGAAGACTGCCACACTGTCCACCGAGCCATAAGTCACCGTGTCTCAGCCAGTCTTTACCATGTCTCTCATCACAGCCTGCTGGTTTGCAGCTGCTGTCCCCAATCAGCCCGAAGACTCAATTCAAGCTGCTTCAAACCGAAACCAAACGTGTACAAGAGGTGAGGAAATAGTCGTTTTTAAACATAATAAGATAAAGGTAAAACTGTATTCTGGCTGTCATGTACAGAAACACATCAATAAGGATAAGGAACTTTCCTAGTCATTTGTTTATTTGGATAAAGTCAGTACATCTTTGGCCCAGAGGCTAGGATTGGCCTCTTTAGTAGAAATAACTTACAAGTATTTTCAGTCTTCAGCTTGCAGAATGTTTTTCTTTCTTTCATGCAAAACTCCTTTCGCCTCCAGCCCGCTGACTTGTGTCGATGTTTTCTTTCCTTTCCTTCTCCCCGCATGTCCTAAAAGTTTTTGTCAGAAAAGTTTACTTTCAAACCAATTACCTTCTTAAACGACCAGGTTTTATAACGTGAATGCAAATAAAATGTAACAAAGACCAATTAAAGAGACAGAATGAGCTGTAGTACTTTATATTAACAAGCTCGTTGCTCTCTGCCTCTACTTCTTTCATCTCAGTCCCTTGAACTGCAACCAGAACAGCAGAACATCTCCTCTGGGGTCTGGTTCTGCAGGTTTCTCCTTCTTACCTTTGCCAATGAAAGTTGGGCTGAGAAGGTTTTGTTTTCGACTGTGTGTATTTATTTATTTATTGGTTTGTGTGCATGTATTTTACCATCTTTTCACAAAAACTACTCCCCCGTATCGCACGAAATCTTCAGGGATGATTTGTCATCGTCCAAGGATCATGAGACTTTAGGACGTTAACATTTAATCTTTTCCAAATAAATCCTCAAAAACGTGGAAATATTTTTTCCATATAAAGCAAATGAGAGGCACCTCACGGAGGAGATCCGAGGAGATCAGCGTCTGTTGCCATGGAGACGCTCCCTGCTCAGTGTTTCACACTGTGACGTAGCTACAGGCTAGTTAGCATCTATATGAGCTAACGGCTCTAGGTCTGCGCTCTACCCGGCGTCGCTCCAGTTGAAAGAAAGTTTTTCCTTTACACCGTTTCCTCTGCTCACTTATGTGGAATCGTTGATTTTTCTCTCTAAAAGTGTCACTAAATGGCTGCTCTGTATCCGTCGCTCTAGAAATAACATTGAATTGAACTGAACGGCTTCCCAGTAGTGATGTGTGATCTCCTTTTATATCTGAGACCAAGCAAACGATCGCCCTCACTAGTGCTTGAGTGGAACACTAAAAAGATAAAAAATCTAAAATAAGTGTTAAAAGGACAAACAGTGTCTGTCAACTCGTGTGGACACGTCTCAGCCGCTGACATGACGAGCTGCTGCGTTAATTACTAATCACTAATAATCACATGTGGAAGCAGAAGTTGTGACGCCAACCAGCAGGAATCTGGATTTTTACCTCTCATGACTTTCCACTGAGATGCATGAAGGACAGGGAGAGCGAAGACTGAACAAATGTTAGAAAAGGAAAAAACACTAACCAGTTGTAACAGCAGGTAATTCTCTGCTGTGATGTCTCACATTTCTTCTTCTCTGACTGGTGTGTTCAACATGACGCGTCGGATCTATGATTAATTGTCGGTTACAGCCGGAGAGCACACACCTCAGTCTTTGGTCCATCTCCGTGTCCTCCAGAGGACAGTCCCTGTGTTGACACTGGCTGAATGATGTGGCATCACTTCACGTTACAACGGAAAGGATGGGAGAGTTTTGACTGACATGAGGCGCCGTCGCAGGTTCTAATACAATTTGTTATCTGTGATTTAATGGTTTGATCGCTTCAGCTTTCCTGTCTCAGTCCTACAATCAATGTTTTCTACATTTAATAGTGAGGAATTAAAAAATCTAGAGAACAAAAATAAAATGCAGCTTGCAACTATTGGCTGAAAATGGATTGTCAAACTGGGTTAATGGCTGAAATAGAAAAAAGTACAAACACACAGTGAGTCGGAGTGACAGGAGAGTCTTTAACTCTTTAATCCCTTTTGTCTCTGATTCAAGCTCCTTTTGTTTCATTTGGTTATTTTACTGTTGGTCATTCAGAGGAAATGAAACATACAATTTTTTTAATTAACTAATTATTTTAAGGCTATATTTTTGGAATATTTTGGGATTTTGGGATAAAAATCTGTATCAATAATAGAAATAGATAAATTTGTATTTTTTCTGAATATATCGTCTAAAATAGACAATCCATATTTGACACCACACACACACACACACACACACACACACACACACACACACACACACACACACACACACACACACACACACACACACACACACTCAAGGGGTAGGAGAAAGTAAAACTTATCTAATCCTACCCCGTCTCCAATATTTCATACTCATCTTATTTAATTATCTTCCTGCATTTAAATATATATAGTTTTATATATTAAAATGTATACAGAAAGAATATATCGGAGACTTAATAAATATATATCCACCTAAAGTACGCTGAACTAAAAGTACATTGCAGTGCAGCAGGAGTGGTTCTACTCAGGTAATAGTACTCCTGCTCAGTTCCACAGGCATCACATGTCACCGTGTCTCAGCTGGAGGAACTGAAGGTAAACAGGACACGGTGATGAAGAACACGGCCTTCATCATCGCTGTACTGAAGAGGAGGACACTGAACAGAGTGTCATCAGTAATGGATTACTCCCACCATCCAGTAGAGCAGTTCCTCAGCCAGACTCCTGCAGCTCTGCTGTCGGCCGCAAAAACTCTACTCTCTTCACCCAGGACTGTGGGTTCTACTCTTCTACTGTTCTACTCTTCTATTGTTCTATTGTTCTATTGTTCTACTGTTCTACTCTTCTACTCTTCTATTGTTCTACTCTTCTACTGTTCTACTCTTCTATTGTTCTACTCTTCTACTTTTCTACTGTTCTACTCTTCTATTGTTCTATTGTTCTACTGTTCTACTCTTCTATTGTTCTATTGTTCTACTGTTCTACTCTTCTACACTTCTATTGTTCTACTCTTCTACTGTTCTACTCTTCTATTGTTCTATTGTTCTACTGTTCTACTCTTCTATTGTTCTACTCTTCTACTGTTCTACTGTTCTACTCTTCTATTGTTCTATTGTTCTACTGTTCTACTCTTCTATTGTTCTATTGTTCTACTCTTCTACTCTTCTACACTTCTATTGTTCTACTCTTCTACTGTTCTACTCTTCTATTGTTCTATTGTTCTACTGTTCTACTCTTCTATTGTTCTACTCTTCTACTGTTCTACTGTTCTACTGTTCTACTCTTCTATTGTTCTACTGTTCTACTGTTCTACTCTTCTATTGTTCTATTGTTCTACTCTTCTACTCTTCTACACTTCTATTGTTCTACTCTTCTACTGTTCTACTCTTCTATTGTTCTATTGTTCTACTGTTCTACTCTTCTACACTTCTATTGTTCTACTCTTCTACTCTTCTACTGTTCTACTCTTCTATTGTTCTACTGTTCTACTCTTCTACACTTCTATTGTTCTACTCTTCTACTCTTCTACTGTTCTACTCTTCTATTGTTCTATTGTTCTACTGTTCTACTCTTCTACTCTTCTATTGTTCTACTCTTCTACTGTTCTACTCTTCTATTGTTCTACTCTTCTACTCTTCTACTGTTCTACTCTTCTATTGTTCTACTCTTCTACTCTTCTACTGTTCTACTCTTCTATTGTTCTACTCTTCTACTCTTCTACTGTTCTACTCTTCTATTGTTCTACTCTTCTACTCTTCTACTGTTCTACTCTTCTATTGTTCTATTGTTCTATTGTTCTACTCTTCTATTGTTCTATTGTTCTACTGTTCTACTCTTCTACTGTTCTACTCTTCTACTGTTCTACTCTTCTATTGTTCTATTGTTCTACTGTTCTACTCTTCTACTGTTCTATTGTTCTACTGTTCTACTCTTCTACACTTCTATTGTTCTACTCTTCTACTGTTCTACTCTTCTATTGTTCTACTGTTCTACTCTTCTATTGTTCTATTGTTCTACTGTTCTACTCTTCTACACTTCTATTGTTCTACTCTTCTACTCTTCTACTGTTCTACTCTTCTATTGTTCTACTGTTCTACTCTTCTACACTTCTATTGTTCTACTCTTCTACTCTTCTACTGTTCTACTCTTCTATTGTTCTATTGTTCTACTGTTCTACTCTTCTACACTTCTATTGTTCTACTCTTCTACTGTGTACTACACAGCGTTTACCTCCTGTCTGTTTCTCTGTACTGCGTTTTCCAGGTTGTTTTATTCCATTTTTTAATATCTATTGTATTATTATTATTTTAATATAGTTGTCACGGTGGAATTTCCAGAAATGTGTTTCTCCTGTTAATCTCCACATGTATGGAAGTTAATGTGGATCAGAAATCAATTTGAACTTTATTAACAGAAATGCCTTCTCATTTTCACATTACAAACACATTTTTTGATTCATAAATAACATTAATAATCATCCAAAATGAAATTTAATTTTCTTCTTCAAGGCTGCTTATTCTGTGAGCTAGTTTGAAGGAAAAAGTAAATGACGTTTCAGATTTAATTTTCAAAAGATGCCCCAGCGAATAATTATCAAAAGCACTTTTTTTTTTGTCAAATATGAAAATTTGAATATTAGAATTAGAATAAATACTTTTTCATTTCAAAGTTACAGCTGCATTGTTTGACTCCTAAATAAAATTACTGGCTTTGGAAATACTTCAGTGCCAGAATATGAACAACTTGAACAGATACACGTTTATTTTACTTTCACCTGCAGCGGATAAAACTGCAGTTTGGATGATTGATTGGTCTTTTTTTTTAATGAATCAAAAAATGCATTTTTAATCTGAAAATGAAAAGGCATTGCTGTTAATAAATAGATTTTTGATCCGTATTCTCTTCCATACAAATCATTTTCTTTTTCCATTTGTAACGTCTGAGCTAAACTGATAGAGAATTCCAACAGTTAATGACTCAGAAGTCAGTCGACTATTAATCAGGAACTTGAAATGAACTGAAGTAATTACCTCAAACTCAAGGTAATTGATGACCATTCAGCAATCAATATCTCTTCTTCACATTTTCAATCTTAGTGAAATACATAATCCCGATATGTTTTTTTAAGAAAGTTTGTAGTCATAAAATAAGATTATCACTAATAAATTATCATTTTCTTTTACTCATTTTTCATGCTTCAGACAATAAAATCCTCATATATGACATTTTATTTTGACAGTCAATGTAATTACATTCCAACTTGGTCATTTTATTTTGACAGTCACTATAATAGTAATCCAGATTGGCAGTAGCTCTAAATGTACTGCTTCTCCGGACAGTGTTCCTTTAAGTTCCCAACATGCATCTGACAACGAAAACAAACAAAATGGGATTTGCTCCGTCTTCTTTTAATTCAGGATGTTAAAATAACCTTAACGGACTTGAATTCATGACAGATACTCACATGACTTGTTTTGTGACAAATGTTGATGGTTTCACATTTCCATCTTGATCTTGTGAATTTCACCAGGATTTGACTGATTGTCACTGACCAGCATGTCGGAGGGTCGTAGTCAGTGATTCTGTGTGACCCGTGCTGCCCCAGGCTGAGGTCGCCAACCACTGCTCTACATCCAGAACTATCACTGGTCAGTAATCTGGAGTATTTTGACAGTGAACAGGATCCAGGCAGTGTTGTGCAGGAGGAACCCCAGCAGCTGGTGCAGTGGAATGTTTCCCGCTCTGTGAAACGTGAGGCAGGTCAGCCGGACAGATCAATGGCGTTTTGTTTGCAGCAGTGTGTAATGTGCGTTGTCAAAGCTCCGTCCTGAGTCGCCACTGACTGCTCTCATTGTTGCTCTCCAATCTGCCGTTTATGAAAACATGACAATGATGCCAAACAGTCTGCTAGATTCTAAAAAGGACTTTTCTTTTTTTTTTCTTTGACGTGCAAATCTAATTCTGAGAAACTCAGAGCGGGAAACCCCGCCAATTTTGTCAAATTGTGCAATCATGGTTCACTTCGCCCTCCCTGCAGTACGTTTCGGTTCCCTGTGATTCTTCAGTGTCCCAGTCAGTATTTCCAGAAGAAGTTTTTGCAGTGAAATTGATTCAGCACACATTTGAGATGGTCTTGTTGTAATTCTACAGGACTGTTGTAAGCATTAAATGAGCACCAGGAGCAGTGTACCTCTGTATGAGGTGACCTCCGTCAGGAAAGGCAACGACAGTTCAGTTCCAGGTCAGCCAGTCCAGAACAGTCCTGCAGGATGAGAGTAAGAGTGGAGCGATGGGCCCAGTGACTCCACCCTGTGTGAGACAATGTCCACACACATTTACATGCATGTGGATCATGTTCAACACCATGCTAACATGTTTAGCATGTAGCATGTAGCATGTAGCATGTAGCATGAAGCACGGCTCAGTGCTCCCGGATCCACTGGTCAAACTAGTGAGCGACATCGTTCTAACTCTGCTGGTCCAAATGTCTCTGGTGATTTAATTGCTGGTTTTGGTAGAAACTTTCTTTCTCCTCCTCTTGATACTTCAGATACTTCAGATACTTCAGGAAAACTTCATTTAGAGTCTTTCTTTCTTTTGTCTTTCTCAATTATATAAAGAATCTTCAAATGGCTGACATGGCTCGTCCTCTCTGGTCGACCTGTAATTGATATTGCTGATGGATAACGTTGCGTAGTATTCGCCGGTTTGTATTGGGGAGCGTTTTAGAGATCGAGTACAAATACTCCACGCAGTATCAGACTGATACCTGTTGGGTCTTTTCCACCGCTTGAGCAGTCCGCAGAGCGTTTCCATTGTTAATCACATTCACACACACACACACAAAGGCAGCCGCCATGCAAAAGCTCAGTCCGTCCACTGGGAGCACTTTGGCGTTCAGTGTCTTGCTCAAGAACATTTCAACATGCAGACGGGAAGGGAATCAAACCCACAACCCTTTCCGTTTGAGCGACGACCCGCTCTACCAGCCGGGCCACAGCCACACAGTTGTGCTTATAGAACATTTCCAGGACCTTTTGGTTTCTGTCCATGAGTCTACATCATTGCGTCGCCACATGACAAATTGCATTGTGGAAATTGTTCTACTGAGAAATCTCCAAACTGCTGGGAGCTCTGTGAAGGTTGTTCTCTCAATAACAGCACTGTCACAAGTAGAGCACGCAGACCTCGGGGAGTACGGGTGTGTGTGTTCATACATACGTGTCATTTAGACTCCATTAACCTCTAGCTGGAATCCACTGGGGAAGGAATGTGTCCTACAAAGGAAAATAAGAGTACAAGGGGAATTCAGAGGAAGAGTGCTAGATTTTCCTGGTCAGTTATTTAATTATTGGTGAACAAAGAGGAGAATTATGACTGTGACTCGGTGACTCGAGAGCATTTTCAACCAACACGTCCAGATGAGATCTTCCTCGAGTCCATTATTAGAAACCAAGATGGCAAATAGAAGTCTGTTAAGTTTGTATTCGTATTACAGTTTTTCATCACGTGATTAATAAACAGCAGAGGTGAGCAATATGTTCTAGTGGCTATATCATCTAGTGGTCCTACAAAACAAGAGGTGTTAGAGTGTGATTATTCAGTTTAGATATTTTATCAATTTATCTTCATCGATCTTCACTGATACTGTAACGTATTTCAATTATATTAAACGTATAAAATTGTCATCTTTGATACATTTATTAAAAATATAAGGGGAGGGCGCCAAAACAATCTTTGTTCTCGTCGTTGTAAAAACGATAAAATAAATAAATGTCATCACTATGAACACAGTTCAAATCTATGCAGTAAACATGCCAGGCCTATAGATGGCGCTGTAACTGCCACAAATATACACTAAAAACAGAGAACAAGACACGGAGAACAGAAAGACGGAGAACAAAACCCGGAGAATCCTCCCGCTCATGCTCGTACTGGAGAAATCCAACATCTGGCCTTATTGAGGCGACGAGCATCAGTAGTTTCTGCAGCGCCACCTGGAGCAGGTAGTCCGCCATTGTTGTTGTCCTCCACCCTGGATCTTGAATCTTAAAATCAGTTTTCGGGCTCCTAAAACGCGGCGCCGTGTGGACGATCAGACAAACGATATGGTTCCATGTAACTGTGTTCTTGTGGGGACCTTACCGAGCCTACAGCGAATCGTCGCCATTTCACCTTCTCCTTCCCACTGACTCCTTCCATTGGGCTTTCTTCAAATCCACGGAGATGCATTGCAGTAATTCTCTGTACGCCACCTGGAAGTGCTTTTTCCTTCAGTCTGGTTTGTTCCGCCAGCGTTGTTGGTCAGCGGAGGCGGCGGCGGCTCGATGACATCCGAACCAGGTGACGTCAACGGATTTGAAATGTCCTTGGCCAGGTCGTTCTCGCTCTCAGCCCTATGAGGACTCCACGGCGTCGCCATTCTGGCTGGAAGGAGAAGAAAGTGACCCGCCAGACAACAGCAGCAGTCTGTGACAATCTCCTAGGAGCTCTTCATTCCTCACCTGTTCACGCTAAGTCACTTTTAGGATTTTCACAGCCACCTCCGGTGGAAAATATTGAGTTTATCCATCTGACCGTGTGTTTCCATGTGTCGCAGGCGTAGCTGTCTGTAGGGAGCATAACGCTCATGTAAAAGCGCAGCTTGATATTTGTGCTGTTGGCAGAGTTTGATCTAATTGGATGCAACTGCTGGAAGACTGCAGCCGTCCTCCCGATCCTGCAGTGGATATTATCATAGCACTGTATTAATCTCCAGAGGGGAAATTCATACCGAATTGACCCATCGGTAGCAGCGGCACAGAGCAGAGCTCAGGGGGGCCCAGGGTCTTGCTCAGGGACCCCCAGGGAATGTTTTGGGGAACGTGGGAGGAAACCAGAGGAAACCCACGCACACAGGGAGAACATGCAAACTCCGCACAGAAAGGCCGGATTTGAACCCATGACCTTCTTGCGGTGAGGCGAGAGCCCTAACCACTGTCTTTGTGTTCTGACTCCACCAGAGGGCGCTCTTGGTTTGAAGATAGAGGCTGAAAGACTGGCAATGAAGTGTGTTTTCAAACCTTTGTTTGAACAGACAGCGCCACCGAGTGGCTCCAGAGAAAATAAAGATGGTGGTTGATGAAGCTTCATTTGGCCGTCGCTACTATAAAGGCCCCGTAACTAGACGCACTCATTCACTCATTCATTCCAACTGAGAGCCTTGTGTGTGTGTGTGTGTGTGTGTGTGTGTGTGTGTGTGTGTGTGTGTGTGTGTGTGTGTGTGTGTGTGTGTGTGTGTGTGTGTGTGTGTGTGTGTGTGTGTGTGTGTGTGTGTGTGTGTGCAGCCTTTCAGCAGCCCAGCATCGAGCCAGAAAACACATAATGAGCGTTACCAGCATCAGGAGCTGACAAACATCAAAGAGCTGCAAACGGGCAGAAAACTGTCCCCCAGCAGGACTCTGACGTTTGGAGGCGGAACACACCGCAAACAAGCTCTGCCATGCCGCGATATCTGTTCTCTGATCAGTTCACCGTGTGGGATCACCACTGTGGGGGTGTGTGTGTGTGTGTGTGTGTGTGTGTGTGTGTGTGTGTGTGTGTGTGTGTGTGTGTGTTGGTGGGGGTGGGGGGGGGGGATATCTGAGGCCTTAATTTACTCTTGCTTTGGTAAACAAGCGCAAGAAGTTGTGAAATGTACAGTAGCAGACAGCGGAGAATGAAAACAAAGCTGGTGTCTGCGAGCTGGAAGTTAAAGAAGTTCCTCACCCAGAGTACAAATCAGCAAGTGTTTGCCTTAATTGAATTTTTGTCGATAAGCCTCCTCAGTTTTCTATCACAGACCGAACAGATGGACGCTCTCCCCAATCAATTTAGCAGATTTGAATGCGAGAGAAAGACACTGACATCACAGCAGAGTCAGTGAGGCAGGTAAATCTCTACTCTTTCATCTTGCCAGAACATTAATCAGACATCATGAGGCCGAGTCATCCTGACACTTTGCAAACATTTTGGCTCGACGCTGCTGGGGCTCAGGCACAGGTATCTGTGTGTGTGTGTGTGTGTGTGTGTGTGTGTGTGTGTGTGTGTGTGTGTGTGTGTGTGTGTGTGTGTGTGTGTGTGTGTGTGTGTGTGTGTGTGTGTGTGTGTGTGTGTGTGTGTGTGTGTGTGTTTCAGTAATTATTGGCGCCTTTAAACCTCAGCCAGCTCCAATGGCCTTCCTCAGAAGCAGCAGACAAATGGCGGGGAATGGATTCATCCCTTCCCATCCGAGGGAACTGTTGCTGTCGTGAACAAAGAAACAGCTTTATTTATTTGGCGGTTTCATCCAAAGCATCTGCCACCAGATCTTCTCCACTCCCAGACCAGGTGCTGCCAGCTCTTCCCCACCGAGACCAGCTTTTCCTTTGGCTTGCCTGCAAAGTTGCGAGGAGACACCGGATGACATTATATGCTAATCTGCGGAGAAGAGAGGGAGATTTTACGGCGTGCGGGAGACCTCTATAGATTTGTCGAGTGAGCGGCGCACGTCTACGTGCACGAGAATCAGCCGCGCCAATTTGTCACCAAACGCTGAAGGAGTGTGAACATCAACAAAGCTCTCAGTGGCTGTTTGTCAAAACTTCCTTCTCACTGCATCAGAAGAAAAAGAAGATGATGTCACAGTGGCTGTCACTATCATGTGACGAACACAAAATAGTCTTGAAATAAGACGACAGCCTCCAGCCAGAGTCTCTGTCAAGATATTCAATTAGTTATTTGGAAGTATACGGTTAGTGTTTCTGGCTGTTTCTGCAAAAAGTGAATTAAATCTGAAGCTTATAGGGTTAAGACTTTAAGTGCGTGCGTGCGTGCGTGCGTGCGTGCGTGCGTGCGTGCGTGCGTGCGTGCGTGCGTGCGTGCGTGCGTGCGTGCGTGCGTGCGTGCGTGTGTGTGTGGCTGTAGCTATCAAACACTTTTGGTACTCAAGTACTAATGGAGTAATCGGATAAAACTTAAAAATAAAACAGAAAATAAGATGGATCAATGAATAACAACCAATTTGTTTCCTTTTTAAGAAAAATGTACAGTTATTGCATGAACTTTATACAAATTAGTAAAGAATTTCAGTCCAAATTTCCAATAAAAATGAACAAAATTGCTTCCTGCAGTAATACTGACTCATAAAGTTTAAATTGTGCAGCTTCATATTCAGAATCCGAACCAAGACGTTTCAACAGAAAGGCTTGACTGTAGACCAGGACCTGGACCAGGACCTGGACCAGGACCTGGACCAGGACCTGGAGCAAGAGACTGTGGACTAGCAAAAATAAATAGATAGATAGATAGATAGATAGATAGATAACTAAATAAATTATATATATATATATATATATATATATATATATATAAAAAAATTTTGTACTCAGCAATACAATACTGAAAATGATGCTGGCATGTGTAATTTAAATTTGATCAATTACCTTAACAAGGCGACAAGAGGATTAATTAAAAGAAGCCACTGTAAGCAGCCTGAGGATTATAAACACACACCGATTCAACGCCACTGTGAAGAGGTCAGAGTCTTCGTTCTACATTCCTCACATTGTGTCTCTTTAATTACTGTCATTGTCCATAGAAAAGGGAAAGAGCATGTCACCAGAACAAATCTGCCACCCACCAAAGTCCCCAGGGTGCGAACTCTATTACTTTATTAATCCCTTTGGGCCAAGCGGAGCATTAATCAGAGGAACAAGCAAGAGGCCAGATGTGAAGACCGAGGGGAGCGTCTCTCTGCTGCAGCACTGTGAGATGGGCTTCATCAAAAACAAGAAGACAATCATGAAAACACAAAGGGGATAAAAGACATATTGTTTAATAGCCAATTAAACTGAATGATTTTTCATTGAATTTGATGGATTTGTTTAATCTGTTGGTTAAAAATAGATTCATAGATTTCAGAGCTGCATTTTGTTTGAAATGCAATAGATTAACTGTTTACTGTTTAAAATCTGCTTTGCTGAATGTACTTTGTTGTCTAAAGACAACATTGTTTTTAGCAATTTGTTAAGAATCAAACTTTTGTAAAAGACATAAATAGGGCTATTTCAATCAATCTGTTTTTATTTTTTATTTCTTTAAAGTTTTTTGCCTGACAGATGTACAATCTGTGAAAGATGCCAAAATAAAAGAAACCTAGCGATGTAGAAAGCACCTGCCTGCCGTCGCCTGCTATTTCAATAAAGACAAAGCAGGAGGAAATTGAAGAGCTGGTCATTGAGTGAAGCTCAGTTAGAAAATCCTGTGAAGAGAAGTTCTTCTTAAATCAAGAACAACGCAAAAATCTAAATCGTCTCGACAATGACTGTCAACTCTAAAACTCCCACTTTTATTTTGACAGTCACCGTAATAACAATCCAACCTGATGGTCAGTCCACTAGAATGTCTGTGCAGTCCCATTCATGTGTGGTGTGGTTCCATTCCAAAAACAAACAACAGCGCCACCTCATGGCCCGGCATGCTAACTACATCATTTTCAGTGTTTCCGCTGTTTTCCTGGAAATTGACGGTTTTTAAAACGTTGCTGTGTAAATGCAAAACTTTGAGATGAAAAACAAAAATGATGC